>NC_141544.1:66812774-67412774 GCF_021556685.1 Rattus norvegicus
TGACTTGCACAATACCTTACATTCCTTATGAGCTGTTATATTTTTCTCCTTTGCAACATAAAGGTTCTTCTGAATGGATTAAAAGGCCTTTTCAGAGCAAAAAGCTAGTTTATATGTTATGTGACCTTAAGAACTTTGGTTTCTTTTTCAAGACAGGATTTTCCCTGTGTGTCCCTGGAACTCACTCTATACCAGGGAGATCTTAAACCCACAGAGATTGATTTGCTTTTGCTTCCCAGTGCTGGAATTAAAGGCATGCACTCCACCACTGCCCAGATAAGAACTTTGTTTTATTAGTGACACTGTGTCTTTCAATCATTACACCTTAAACACCAGGAGCAAAGGATTCATAGTGTGTTGCTGAAAGCATGGAGAATGACACAGGAGTGTCACAGGGGTCCAAGAATTGCCTATCCATCAAATGCCACACATTGTGCTGTTGATTCTAAATGAAAATCCAAGATTATTACACACAACAAAAATGGTCTTGATGGATATGATGACATATTATAGTCTGATAGGAAATGCAGAGGAGTTTTATTGTTTTTGTTAATTTCTTAAATTGCTGTACAAAAGAATTTTCATCACATGTGTGCATGGAGTGGGAATGCACATGTGTACTCATATTTATGTGGAGGCCAGATTTCAGTCTTGGGGGTCATTCTCCAGGAGCCATCTAAATTTGTTTTGAGGTAAGGTCTCTCACTGGGATCTGGTGATCTCACAGTAGGCTAGTCTGCCTGGTGGGCAAGTCCCTGGAATCTGCCTGTTTTTGCTTCTTTGGGATTAAAAGTGTATGCTATTATGGAAGCTTTTTTTATGTAGGTGCTAGGGAATCGAACTCAGGTCTTCATGCTCCCATGGCAAACATTTAACTAATTGAATTATCTCTGTCTCTTTGCTATGATATATATATATATATTATATATTACTGAATCTTCTCTTATTCATTCACTGACTGCCCTTCCCTAATCCCCATCTTCCTTTTTTGCTGTTCTTCCACCTCATAGCAACAAACTCTGATTTCATTTTGCATTATGTGTATATGAGTGTGTGTGTGTGTCTGTGTGTGTGTGTGCATGTTTAAATCTAGATTATAAAGAAGTTTTAAAAATATAGTAGACTTTAATACAAAGAAGTTTAAATAATAAGTATATGTTTTCTTGTAAATTGTGTTCTTTTCATTTCTACACATTAATATTGATGTGTTCTCATTAAACAAGAAAGGGAACTAAGATTACCATCTGCCTAAATCTAATCCTGAAAGGAAAACTGGCATTTAACATCACATACCTTATGTTTAAACAAACTTTATACAAACCAAATATCTACATGAAAAACTAATCAGTGTGGCAGCGTCCACTACTGCTTTCTAAATTGAGTGATAGTTGCATGTAGCACAAATTAACATATTAACACATAAAACACATTTGCAAATGACAGCAAAAGATTAGCTGCCCTGTTTAATCTGCTAAGTGGTTACAAAATAAATGTTACCGTTAATGTTATAAGTAAAAAGTACAATCACCTCCAGTAACCTACCTTATATTTATGCAAAGAGGAGATAATTGACATCCATTCAAGGGATCATAAGGATTACAAAAGATTACACTAACACCATGTAAACTATAATTATAACTCCCATTAATGATAACTTGAGTTAATGTACATATATTTATTTCTCTGCTAATTACCTATAATTAAGGTAATAATCCATGGGATAAATTGGATTTTTCTTTTGTTTAATTCCCTAGGTTCCTTAATACATGTGTTTGTTTTATAGTACAAACTCTTTTGTGGCTGGTTTATCTTGCTGACTACAGAGAGAACACATTTTCTGTTAAATATTAGTCACAGCTTCTGGGGTGAGGCAAGCTGGAAGCAGAGTTGAGAATCTTAGCACTATAAAGGTCTATTGGTTCGGTTAAAGGAGTCAGATGGCCAGTGACTCTTGAGGAACATACGCATGGATATATTCACAAGCTCTAGCTGACTATGTTAGTGACAGTTTATCCCATCAGTGTCTACCTTTCCTTTGAAATGCCCTGGTTATAAAATGCATTTGCCTTCTCTTTGATACTCACAACCATTATCAGCAAGGTGTTCTATCTTCATATTCTACCTGTAATTATTTCTCCTGAAACTAGAGTCTTAGATTTTTAAGAGCCCATCTATCTTTCCACACATCGGGCTACACAAAGCGAATGAAGGTTTATGACAAAGGTTGTGAATTAATCATGTTTTGAGTTGTCACTTCCCTGAAGACAATTTTTTGAACAATGCATACAGGTAGTCTTGATTGTAAAGTAAAAGCTATGCATAGTCATAGTATCATATACTGACCATTAAAAAGGAATGAGGATAAAGATTTTAAATTTGTTTGGAGGAAAAAACGGAAGAATAAAAGCTGGTTTGTGGTCTTTTCAAATAAACTGGTGAAAGGCATAGTATTTTCATGTTTAGAAAATACAGTGTCAGCAAGATATTAGTTTAGAGGGATTAACAGCAGGGAGGTAATTATGATGTGGAGGGGTAGATGATCTTTGCAGATTATTATCATTTATTATATATTATGGGCCAAATGCGCTATTGCTAAGTCTTCAAAAAATTCTAATTGGAGAGCTTTTATTGATGAAGAATCGTGATTGGAGAAGTTAATTTCCTCACAGAGAGCCTCACATCCTGCATATGAGGAAGATAAAAAATTGGCCATGTTCAACTTGTTCAACATCTGTGGCCACTCACTGCACTGCAAGACATGGGCTTTTTTGATCAGACTTGCCTGAGTCTCTGTCAGTTCGTGCTTGTTATATACCAGAAGCCTGAAGCTTTTAAAGAATTTTAAGATTTACAGCTTTGTAGTATATCAGTGTTTTGCCTCTATGTTTGGATGCACCACATGACTTTATAATGTCCATGGAAGCCAGAAGAGGACATTAGATTCCCTGAAACTGAAGTTCCAAACCATTGTGAGCCACTATGTGGGTGCTGGGAAACAAACCTAGGTTGTCTTGAAAAGGCATCTAATGCTCTTAACCACTGGATCATCTCTTCAACTCCTCTAAAAACCTGGAGAATATTCACTTTTATATCTCCAGCAGTATCCTGATGTAGTTCTGAAGGACTCATATATATATATATATATATATATATATATATATATATATATACTTGATATATGATATATATATATATATATATATATATCTTGGGAGATAGAATTCCTTTGTTTTTCTTAGATAAAGGAAGAATTCATTTTAAGAATCTACTTGGAATTGGAGTTGGATATTTTCCTACAGACTTTAAATCTTTGGTGAGTGATGGTGATGGTACTTGGGGACTCATTGCTCTCAGTGAACACCAGGCAAGCCTGTTCCTAATAATGTGCTTCTGTTCCTTAGTCCTGTAACGGGTCCTTCATTCCTGATCATCATCCAAAGTGAGCTTCCAGGATTATTTTTTATTCTCTCCTGCTCACAGACTTTCAATATATTCCCTTTATGCTTAGTCCAGTCAGGGTCAGTTCTACTGCCTGTAAGCAAGAGCTCCGACTACCATTGAGATGGAAGATGTGCCTCATCTCTGTGTCAATAAAATTAAAAACAGTAAAATAATAGACAAAAATTTTGAAGGAAAGATACTGTTCTAAAGCAAAACTGACATGTAAATTATTATCTAACCTCCTACAATTGATAATTAATCACATTAAGAAAAGAGCTGAATTTAGAGATTACAGACATTAGCCATTGTAATCTATCTCTCCAAGATAAAAAATCCATCAAGAAGGCAGTTTTCTTAATAGAAAAAATTGTATCAAGCTTAAGTCCAAGTGGATAAAGGACCTCCACATCAAACCACATACACTCAAACTAATAGAAGAAAAACTAGGGAAGCATCTGGAACACATGGGCACTGGAAAAAATTTCCTGAACAAAACACCAATGGTTTATGCTCTAAGATCAAGAATAGACAAATGGGATCTCATAAAACTGCAAAGCTTCTGTAAGCCAAAGGACACTGTGGTTAGGACAAAACGGCAACCAACAGATTGGGAAAAGATCTTTACCAATCCTACAACAGATAGAGGCCTCATATCCAAAATATACAAAGAACTCAAGAAGTTAGACCGCAGGGAGACAAATAACCCCATTAAAATGGGGTTCAGAGCTAAACAAAGAATTCACAGCTGAGGAATGCAGAATGGCTGAGAAACACCTAAAGAAATGTTCAACATCTTTAGTCATAAGGGAAATGCAAATCAAAACAACCCTGAGATTTCACCTCACACCAGTGAGAATGGCTAAGATCAAAAACTCAGGAGACAGCAAATGCTGGCGAGGATGCAGAGAAAGAGGAACACTCCTCCATTGTTGGTGGGATTGCAGACTGGTACAACCATTCTGGAAATCAGTCTGGAGGTTCCTCAGAAAATTGGACATTGAACTGCCTGAGGATCCAGCTATACCTCTCTTGGGCATATACCCAAAAGATGCCCCAACATATAAAAAAGACACGTGCTCCACTATGTTCATAGCAGCCTTATTTATAATAGCCAGAAGCTGGACAGAACCCAGATGCCCTTCAACAGAGGAATGGATACAGAAAATGTGGTACATCTACACAATGGAATATTACTCAGCTATCAAAAACAATGACTTTATGAAATTCGTAGGCAAATGGTTGGAACTGGAAAATATCATCCTGAGTGAGGTAACCCAATCACAGAAAAACACACATGGTATGCACTCATTGATAAGTGGCTATTAGCCCAAATGCTTGAATTACCCTAGATGACTAGAACAAATGAAAGTCCAGACGGATGATCAAAATGTGAATGCTTCACTCCTTCTTTAAAAGGGGGGACAAGAATACCCTTGGCAGGGAATAGTGAGGCAAAGATTAAAAGAGACACATAAGGAACACCCATTCAGAGCCTGCCCCACATGTGGCCCATACATATACAGCCATCCAATTAGACAAGATGGATGAAGCAAAGAAGTGCAGGCCGACAGGAGACGGATGTAGATCGCTCCTGAGAGACACAGCCAGAATACAGCAAATACAGAGGCGAATGCCAGCAGCAAACCACTCAACTGAGAATAGGACCCCCGTTGAAGGAATCAGAGACAGAACTCGAAGAGCTTGAAGGAGCTCGAGACCCTTTAGGAACAACAATGCCAAGCAACCAGAGCTTCCAGGGACTAAGCCACTACCTAAAGACTATACATGGACTGACCCTGGACTCTGACCTCATAGGTAGCAATGAATATTCTAGTAAGATCACCAGTGGAAGGGGAAGCCCTTGGTCCTGCTAAGACTGAACCCCCAGTGAACGTGATTGTTGGGGGGAGGGCGGCAATGGGGGGAGGATGGGGAGGGGAACACCCGAAAAGAAGTGGAGGGGGAGGGATTAGGGGGATGTTTGCCCGGAAACCGGGAAAAGGAATAACACTCGAAATTTAAATAAGAAACACTCAAGTTATTAAAAAAAAAGAAAAATTGTATCATTTATTTATTTTTAAGCTTCCAATACTCTGAATGATTTTTCTAAAACTGATTTTGATATTTAATATTTAACTTTATTTTCTTCTATTTTTCTTTAATCATTGTTTTTCTAAAATCAATTTGACAGTATTATTACTCTCTTGGTAGCACAAATATTTCTTACACAAATGATTTTTTTTTTACTAAATAAAAATCCAGATCTTTTAGACCAAAGTCTTGTCATTGCATATGGCCTGTTCACACTGTTCTAACCCAAAAGAGGTATTGAGGATGGATTTGGCTTTGAGGTTAGTTAATTGAAACGAGGAACCAAAGGAAATGTTCAACAAAATCCCATGAGACAACTCCTTTCATGCCCTTTTTGACAGAGGACTTTTGGTTCCTGGTTTTCAGGCTTTTCCACGTGATTTCAATACAGCATGTTATTTGAGAACTGTGTACAACTGGCATAAGAAGGAGCTATTACTCTTCCCTGGAAGAAAATAAAGTAAGTTTCCTTCCAGAGTGAAATCTTTAGGTAAGTGTAAAACTCTTGTCCTCTTGGTCAAAAGTGGAGGATGAGGTGAACTTTTTTTTTAAATTGTATATTTTAAAATTTACATTTCAAATGTTATCCCCTTTCCTGATTTCCTGTCCATAAACCCACTATCCCCTCTCCCTCCCCTTTCTTCTATGACGGTGTTCTTCCACCCAACCACCCACCCCTTTCCACCTCCCCATCCTGACACTCCACTATTCTGGGGTATTGAGCCTTGGCAGGACCACGGGCTTCTCCCGTTGGTGCCCAACAAGGCCATCCTCTGCTACATATGCAGCTGGAGCCATGGGTCTGTCCATGTGAACTGTTTGGATGGTGGTTTAGTCCCTGGGAGCTGCTTGGTTGGTATTGTTCCTTCGGGGTTACAAGGGGTCATCAGTTCCTTCAATCCTTTCTTTACCTCCTCCAATGGGGATTTTGTTCTCAGTTCAAAGGTAGGTTGTGAACATTTGCCTCTGTATTTGTCATGCTCTGGCAAAGCCTCTCAGGAGACAGCTATATAAGGCTCCTGTCAGCATTCACTTCTTAGCATCAGCAATATTGTCTGGGTTTAGTGGCTGTATATATATATATATGTATATATATATATGGGCTGAATCCCCAGGCAGGGCAGGCTCTGAATGGCCATTCCTCCAGTTTCTCTTCCAAATTTTGTCTCCATATTTTCTCCTTATGAGTATTGTTCCCCCTTTTAGGAGAACTGAAGCATCCACACTTTGGTCGTCCTTCTTGAGCTTCATGTGGTCTGTGGATTTATCTTGAGTAATCTGAGTTTTGGGGCTAATATCCACTTATCAGTGAGTGCATACCATGTGTGTTTTTCTGTGATTGAGTTACATCATTCCAGATGATATTTTCTAGTTCCATCAATTTGTGTATGAATTTCATGAAGTCATTGTTTTTATCAGCTGAGTAGTACTCCATTGTGTACATGTATCACATTTTCTGTATTAATTCCTCTGTTGAGGGACAGCTGGGTTCTTTCCAGGTTCTGGCTATTATAAATAAGGCTGCTATGAACATAGTGGAGCACGTGTCCTTACTATATGTTGGAATGTCTTTTGGGTATATGCCCAGGAATGGTATAGTTGGGCCCTCAGATAGTACTATGCCCAATTTTCTGTGGAACCTCGAGACTGCTTTCCAGAGTGATTGTACCAGCTTGCAATCCCACCAACAATAGAGGTGTGTTCTTCTTTTTCCACATCCTTGCCAGCCTTTGTTGTCATCTGAGTTTTTGATTTTAGCTTTTCTGACTGGTGTGAGGTGGAATATCTGGGTTGTTTTGATTTTCATTTCCCTGATGACTAAGAATGTTGCATATTTCTTTAGGTACTTTGAAGCCATTTGATATACCTCAGCTGAGAATTCTTCGTTTAGCTCTGTACCCCATTTTTAAATAGGGTTATTTGGCTCTCTGGAGCCTAACTTCTTGAGTTCTTTGTATATTTTGCTTATTAGCCCTCTATCAGAAGTAGGATTGGTAAAGATCTTTTCCCAATCTGTTGTTTGCCGTTTAGTGTTCCTGACAGTGTCCTTTGCCTTACAGAAGCTTTGAAATTTTATGAAGAGGTGAACTCTTTTATTTCTGCTTTAAGGATAAAATCTTCTTGATCTAATCATCATAAAATTGTGCTGCACATTTGTTTACCTTTGCAGGTAGAAGAGCCCCTCTAAGAAAATTCCTCCATTCAGCTGCAGAAAACTTGCTGGAGGCCGTTTTCCTGTCAGCTCTACAAGATCTTCAAGGACGGGTGGTTGGGGGTTCTTGACCAACCTTCACTTTTCCAGGAAGAGTTATCCCCTGGATCCCTTTTAGGATGGTGGCTAGTTTAACATGAAAACATAAGAGAACAAAGTCTGTGCCCTTCTATAATAAGACTGTCTGGGTTAACAGTTGCTATCCAATCACTAAGTATGCTTAGTTGAGCTGTGTTAGGTTTATTTCTTTGTTCGATAATCTGACAAGTAAACTGAAGAATACTAGGCACAGAGCATAAATAAACAAACAAACAAAAACAGGTCAAAACTCAGTTATCATGGAGCTCACTGGAAAAAAATTAACAATTTTATCCAGTGCGTATAAAGTGTTAAGCACTGTTCTAAAGCTCTACATACATATATGCTATTTATACATAAAGTATCATATTCACAGTATCTATAGATATGAGAAATTCTGAAAATTACTTTATATAATTGATATGATCAATACTTCCACAACTTTTGACACTGGATTAAAAGAACAAGAATGACTTAGGAACATTCTTAAAAAGTAAGTGGCAGATAATATTCAGAGATGATTGATATATAGGTAATAGATAGATGATAGATGATACACAGCAATATATAATTATATTGGTTTACTGTTGACATTTATGTGCATTGTCTTTTAAATATATTGTAATATTTAAAGCATACAAAATATGTGACTTGAAAAACAAATCTAAAGTTAATTCATACTATACTGCATATAGTACAAAATAAATACTATCATATTTGTAAAATATACTTCTCACAATTAAAAGTGTGACTTTCCCTTGGAACTTCCCTTCCAAGGCACTTGTGAAATAAGGCTCAGGATGCAATAAGCCAAGGTTCTCGCTGTAATCAGTATTCATTTAGTATGTGTCAGGTGTTTTATAATATATATATATGTATATATATATATATATATATTTCTAGTAGGAAAGAAATAACTTGTCAAAGAGCAATATGAAGAATGTCTTGGAAACTTGATAATTGGATTTTCCCCCTCTACCTTCTCATAAGGATAATTCTATATAATGCCTTTCTTTCTTTATAGAAAAGAATTCTCTGTTTCCGTCTGATTGGATTGAATGCCTACCACCTGTGAACTTTAAATGCATGTCATATTTAGTGAGCAACACTCTTCATGGCATGCGTTCATTTTTATGTATGAAGAGTTAATCACAATTTGGAACATGAAATTGAATCGTTCTTTGTCCTTTTTATACATTTTATACTACAATTACTTGAAAACCCTAGCTACAATATTTTTTCCATTCTTTCAGTTTGATTTAGGTCAACTAAAAACACTAAATCTCATTTTACACAAACTAGTATTTTGCTGCTGCAATTACCAAGAACATACTTTGGTAACATGATTAGCCAGTAAATTTCCCTCCAGTCTCCCAAATTGTGTTATCTTTACCTTTTACACAAGTGCTTACCAGAGACCCAAAATACAAACTAAAATATGCTCTTTCAAAGTGAGAGAATATTTAATAGGTACTATAAAACCCTAAACAGAATTATGCATAATTGTGAAGTATACTTTAGATGTTGCCTAGACAGAGAAAGATTATTATTTATGGTGAAATGCAAGGTATGCATAATAAAGAGAAAACAAAGCAATCAATTTAAAATTTTCTATTATTTTATATTCAGTCTAAGCATGGAAGAAAATTATTCAATGACATACAATAAGATAACAATATGAAGGAAGTGATAAGATTGAATCCCGTGAGCAAATTTGCATTGAAAATAAATAGACAGAGGTAAAAATAGAGAAAATAGTGTTTATAATAATTCCCATTTTCTTTTCATTAGGTACATTGCTATGTAGAAAAGTCACCATGAAGCTCCTTTAATATGATATTCTGAAGTTAATTTGAAGGGTGGACTTATTTCCACATCATTAAACCTCATGCTAGATATTCCTGTGCCTTGAGATACACGAATTTCTTGAGACATATTCCATGCTTTCTTGTAGGTGGACATATAAACATCATAGAATATATGTGCAACATGCACATACAGCAAAAGGTACTAGAAGTGGGTTTTTTTTCTCTATAATTTTCTGCACCAAAAAAAGCTTTGAAGAACATTGATCTTATGAAGGTCAAAACTACCCTGCAGCTTGCTTATTGTTGGGGGAGATATCAGGAGGGAGGTGCACCAGACCTTGAAGTTTGTAGCTCAGTTTGAGCCACATTTATTTTATAGAGCCACAACTGTTTTATCAGATATTTTATGCACTGATGTATGATGCTATTTCACTTATTTTCCTTACTTAGTTACTTTCTATTAAAGCTCGTAAGTTTTAATATTTTAACAATACATTATTATCTCATCTAAAACTTTGACAACAATGTGCAGTCTCTTCAGCCTGGGTGTACTTACATAAGAGAATAATTTTTAAGTTTTCTGTAGAACCAGTACCGATTGTATTATATATCCCATTTGTTTTATTCAATCCTGCCACTGTATGAGTTGGACCTGTGAACTCCTTTTGAATTCAGAGATGACCCTGAAAGAGAATAATGTTATGAGGTAGAGATCAGTAACTGATGGAGACTTCATGAGAAGCCTTCTGCAGACAAAGCATATCTTCACTATATTTGGAGTTTTATTGGTATAGCAATAGGTAGCACAAGGAAAACAAGTTATCAATATTCATAAGATACTTATATTATGTCCTATAACTGTCATGAAACATGATACATGTCATGGAAACAAAATAAAATTATGTGGCAGATACTTAGCTGCGTCCACACTGGGGAGACGATATGGCTTCTATTACACAACTATGTTTTTACTGTGAAGCCAGTAACCTTTGATTTTTAGAAAATACTACTAAACAATGTCAATGAAAACTAACGAGCAGACTGGTTAAATCAAAGACTTATTTCTCTGTAGCATCACAGAATCAACGGTTAAAAAAATAAAGTTTCAGGTCAACTGTAAAAATATTTCACAACAAAATAATTCCGTCAGTAAAGTATTAAACTCATTTCATCACCACAAACTCTAAGAGTTTTTTTTAACCCTGTACTGTTTTTAGCCCCCTCCCTATAAGGTGTATATATCACGAAATACAGCAGAAATAAAAATGTTTTCAGGAGAAAGTAATTGTAGTGGAACCTTAAAGTGGAAATTCCTCAAGGACTCAGGAATCATCCAGATGGAGTCAGCGTTGACCCTGCAGGGGGAGCTATAGAGCATAACCTCCGGGATCAGGACCCACCAGAACAAAACTGTCTTAAATCCACACAGCAACACCCTTGATTGTTCAGTGATCAACTCAGGATTTCAGTCGCTCTGAACTACCACAAGAACAGTCTGACTGTCTAGTCCAATACACCATAGACAACCAGAAAAGGTGGAGTTGAAAACAGTCCAGCGACTCACATGATACAGAGAGTAATATAGGACCATCTTCATCTTGTTTTTCTTAACAGAAAAATTGGAATTTATAAGTTTCCAGTATCTGCATCAATTAGAGTAATTTCACACACCGAATCGGTTTTGCTAGTCAGTGAGCTGTGCTTTGGGTGATCTCTGACACTGCTGAGCTAAGAGATTCGAATATTTTTACACTTAAGTCTGTTTGCAACAGAAGATGAATCGCTACTATAGTATGTTTCTTGCAATATATAAATGTAGTGAATGGAAGTAAGAAAAACCTTTTTTTAAAAAAAAAGTATTGAACCATCTAAAATTTTACTATGTCTAAAACTTGCTTCCCTTTTGTTATTTATTATTCACTAATTTCACAGACCTTATGGAGCATATATATTAGGTACTGGGTATATATGCCTATGAGAACCCATTCCTTCCCTATGTGTTTCTGGTCTCCAAAAACAACAGAATTTAAGCAAACTGCACTGCTAAATGTTTTGGAAGTATCTCCTTTGAAATCTCCTAAGATCATGCAGTATAGATTAAGCAGAAAAATATAATTGATGTGAATATTAATTAGAGTACTATTATTAGTTTCCTTGACCTATCCCCTAAAACAGCAGCATCTCAAATTTACTATGCTTTATGCTTAGATAAAACACAACTTTAAACAGGGTTTTGAATGTATAAAGACTAACTTCATTTTCTAGCCTCCATACATCTGAATATATTTTCTCCTGTTGTTCCTAATAGACAGCATTACCTTGGATAAAGGGGTGTGCAGAAATGTTAAGATGAGAAATGTTGTCAAGCCCCAGAGCATTATTCCAAGACTGCATAGAAAATGTGTGTGACAAGGCTACTGAGATGGTTCAGCAGGATAAAGCTGTCAAGCTTCAGGACTTGCGTTCTATCCCTGTAGATCGATTCAAATTGTGGAAGTAGAGAACCTACACCTAAAAGTTTGCCTTTGACCTCCACGTGTATGCTATGGTAAGCACTGTCCTTCCACCACACAAATTGAGTAAATAAATATAATAATTTTGAAAAGTAAGTTTTTACAATATACTCAACTTGTCTTCAGTAGTGACCAAGATCTATTGGCTTGCTTAGAAAATTGAATATACTTTAGGAAAAGTCATACCTGACAATCATATTTTAGACAGAAGATCAAAGGAAAGGAAGTTTTTTTCTCCATTGTTAAAAATAAAGGTTAATTGAGAGGTAATTAGGCAAGAAATCTCAGCACTGTGTGTTATTATCTCAGCAAACTCAATGTAGTGTAAATAATAAAATATGATAAACTTAACCAATCCCATGCCACCAACTAACTTAGTGCGGTATTTACTAAGCAGAAACAGAATACTGATTTCTAACTCAGGATTTTCAGTTGAGCAATCTGCCCTTATATGGAACATGCGTAGCTGACTTCCTGTCTCAAACATTTTCGGAAGGCTTTGTGCCATTCCCTGCTACGTAGAGTCCAACTTTTAGAGATCCAAAATTGCCCACAAATTCATATTAATTTCTACCAATCAACTCTTTTAAAAAATATTTTATGTTTCAAAGTTAATTTTCTAATGACACCTTTAAGAAAACATTATATACTTATTGTTCATTACCCATTGGTTGTCTAGGTGCTTTAAAGAGTGTACTTATATTCCTCTAGAAAATGAGTTATCTTGAGTGAAATTTAAAGAGACTATATTGGTAGTAATATGAAATTAGATTTATGAGTTTACACAAAAAGGCATCACCTCAGCCTCCATGTTCTTTCCGCGGCTTCCTCTCCCATCTCTTTCATCCCAGTCTCCCCTTCTTTCCTCAAACTTTTCTCCTGCCCATCCTTCCTTCTCGTCCAGTGACAGGCTTTGTTCTATCTTGGACCTGCCTTCACCTGTATAATATCCTACACTTCAGTTTGATGTGAAGTTTTCTAAATGCCCAAATAAAGATATTCATCAAATCGTAGCTGTCAGATAAAGAGTTGAAAAGGCTTTTTCTCTTCTCAGATAGTCTAGTCTTTCAGAGTTGTGATTGTGCCTCTAGAAGCTTGCCTTGACCTGACAGGGGCAGTAGTGTACTGGTTCTGATCAATGTGTTAAGGAGAATAACATTACTTCAGGCCTCCATCTTTCTTGTTCATACCCCTCAAGAATATGGGAAAATTTTGGCAGAATCTTACTATTAACATTGGGAAACATGTGAGTGAAAATGAGATTATCATATCGCCAAAAATGTTCAGTAAGATTAGGGTGTTGTCAAACTGATGGAAGGCGTCTTCCATCAGTTTAACTTCTACCTTAAAATAATTATGAAAAATTACTCTGAGTATATTTCATTATAGTATTTTCTTAACTCCCACCTCTCTCATTCTCATGGTATGAGTCTCAACTTTGTAAGTTTTATTTTTTGGTTAATAAAATGTAAATGAAATATTGTATGCCATTTTAAAGGAGAATATTTCAGTCTGCACATGGGTCTTATAGTCTCCATTCCCTCTGCCATGTGGGTACCACATCCTCTGTGTATGGTTTGGTCTTACAATGTGGGGTTCAAAAACAGAGCAAAGTCAAATCTTGCCAAGTAATGAAATAGAAATGGGGCAGATATATGGCCCTTTCTAGAAACAGATTGAAATTTTTAAGAAAGAGAATTATAATACCATAATGAAATAGGTTAATAAACATTTTCTTCCTCAAAAAAGGAAACCTTTTACATGGTTACATTTGGATGTGCAATCTTGGTAGAACTATTTCCTAGTGGATAATGTTTTTGTCAATGTGAATTTATTAATAAAACTTGTCCAAAATATTACAGCATTCTAATAAGAAGAATCATCTAATAGAATCAGAAATGATTATTTTCTATACAACCAAAAGGTTAATTAATGATATGAATATCCATTGTTAGCAAAAAAATAGTATTGGAATTATAAAAACATCTTATTTTTCTTTCTGAGACAAAATAAATCCTTCAATTTTAAAGTTAAAATATTTTAGGGTCATTGAGATTAATTTTGCAATTGTTCATATTAATGCTAGGAATGAATTGGCATGCAGCTTCTCTTCTGTCTCCCACGACTGTTCTATCATTCTTTGAAGAGACAAATTGATATTCTGCATGACCTTTGAACACAATGAGAAGCATTTTCCGTAGGTTTAATGACATCTGTAAATGGAATGACTCAACAAAAGTAAATCTTAACTCTATGAATAAGAATTCTGCAATTATGTTCTTCTGATCTATAATTCTGACCTACGCTTCTCATTTAACATCCTTCTTGAGTCTGGAGTATGACTCCAGAAAGAGGATTCTAAAAAGTAATGTATTAGCTCCAAGTAAGAAAGAAAAAGTAGAACATGTAGGAAAAGAAATCACACAAGACCAGAGTGGTATGGCACCTATGATGGTGAACCTATCGAGGGTTCCTGATAATGGAGCATACGAAGCCTAAACAGGCCATCTTCTACAACCAGCCTAGGCTCTCAGTGATGTGATCTGGACAGCAATCCAGCCACAGAAACTATAACTAACAACCTGTTCTGCTTGTAAGATGCACTGGGGAAATGGTGGTTCAGAGCTTGTAGGAGTGGCCAACTAAGGACTGGTCAAACTTGAGGGCCACACCACAAGAGGGAGCCAATGCCCCATATTGCCTAGATAGCCAGGCCCCAGAAGCTGGATGGTTAGGAGACCATTGACAAGAGATAGAGAGGGAAGGAGGAGGGAGAGAAGGAGGGAGGGAGGAGAGAGAGAGAGAGAGAGAGAGAGAGAGAGAGAGAGAGAGAGAGAGAGAGAGAGAGAGAGAGAGAGTTCCTCCAGCAGCTGATTAGAAGAGATTCAAGAATCTGTAACCAAACACCCAGTAGAAGATAGGGAGGAAGGATTAGGATTATAGTGGGTAGGGTAATCACCACCACAAGAACCCATCAACTCATTTAGGCTCACAGAGGCTCACAGAGACTGAAATGGCAACCATAGAGCCTGCATGGGTCTGTGCTAGGCCCTCTGCATGTATACTGTGGTTTTTTAGTGTGGTGCTTTTTGTTGAATTCCTAACTATGGGAGTGGAGGTGTCCTTTTGTCTACTCTTACAACCCCTTTCCTTCCATTGGGTTGCCTCGCATAACCTTGATTTGAGAGTTTATGCCTAGTCTTATTGTACCTTTTATGGTTTGTTTGGTTGACATCACTGGAATGCTTGCTCTCTTCTGAAGGGAAATGGAGGAACAGTGGCTCTGGAAGACAAGGGAGTTGGGAAGACTAAGAGAAGGGGAGAGACAGGAACTGCAGTCAGGATGTATTGTTTGAGAAAAGAGTGAGTCTATATAAAAAAGAAAATCAAATTAGTAAAAGAGGTTGCAGACTGGAAAAAGAAGTGTAGAAGAAATTGCTGTCACAGAAGTTGCTGTGGAGATCACTATACACCTTCTAGTCCATCACTGTAGAAGAAAGTCAAAAAAGCAAACCAATAAATAATGAATTGTTTTATATATGGATTCAATATTAAACCTGGACCTCTTAGGCTTTTAGTTTTTTTTAAAGGAGGCTGACAAGGTGAACCATTCACTGAGAAAAGAAAAATAAAAAAATTAATTATTTGGTTTACAACTGGCATTGCTTATGATACCAAGAGTACAAGTTTGAATTTGCTAGGAAAGTTGTGCATGCTGGTTGTAATAAGGATATATTATCAGATCATGACAGTTTAACTATGCAATGAGTTAAAATGGCATTATGTGTGTCACTAAATTTCAATCTCCTTAGGGGATATTGTAGAGGAACTGGACAAGAGAAGTCCTTGGTGGAAGAGAAATAGGGATTCTTGTTGAGTATTCTTTCTCTAGACTCCAATAGAATCATTAGCATATGTTTGTTGCCCAATAAATGTTTGCTGAATAAATGTATGTAAAGACATTTTTAGAATGTTTAGTGGAATATAGAGATACATCACTGAAAGTTTACAAATGTGAATTGTAATTAAAGTATTAAAGTAAATTGGCTATTTGTCAACAGGTCTTCATCAGTAGATAGACCCCAATAGAGTGACTTGCCAGTATATTTTGTAGTGGTGCACACAATTAAGGAGCTAAAGAGATCTTCCTCTGTTTGAAAGTTGGGATGTTCCAGTGCTAGCACTCACTTATGATCCACTATTCATCTAGATGCCAGAGTTTTTACAGTACAGTTAGTTTTGTCTTGAGGGAGTTCATAAAGGTTATTAAATATAATGACTAGTACCATAGTTTACTGAATACTCCTCTGACAAGCCATAACTTCATTCATCTTGTCAAACTGTATTCTTTAAAGATTAATTAATATTGGTAACCAAAATTTGCATGTATTTATCAGGTGCAATATGTTTGGAAACGTGTTCACAACGTGGAATGGCTATGTTGTGCAATTAATATTAGACCATATACTCACCATGTTTTTAATGGAAACCTTTGAATTTTATTCTTGTAGTAATTTTCAAGCGTATAATATATAGCCATTAACTATAGTTACATGTCTTCCAATTGATTTATGAAGTTATATATTCTAACTAATTAAAATTTTCTATCTATTAACTAATATTGTTCAAATCCTTTATTCTTTACTAGACCCTGGATCTTGGTTACTTCATTTTTTATAGTCTGCACATTAGTGAGATCATGCAGGATATATTTCTCTGTGTCTGATTTATTTAACTTAACAATATATCCTCCAGGTTCATCTATATTGTCATAAATGGTTGACCTTTCTTTTCTTTCTTTCTTTCTTTCTTTCTTTCTTTCTTTCTTTCTTTCTTTCTCTCTCTCTCTCTCTCTCTCTCTCTCTCTCTCTCTCTCTCTCTCTCCCTCCCTTCCTCCCTCCCTCCCTCCCTTCCTTCCTTCCTTTCTTTTAGAGACAGGGTCTCATGGTGTAGTGCTGGCTATCCTAGTACCTGCTCTGTAGACCAGGTTGGTATCAAATACAGAGCTACACCTGCCACAGCCTCCTGAGCGCTGAGAGCAAAGGTGTGCACCACCAAGCCTGGCTTTTCTTTTTACTCTTAAGGTAGGATAATATTACACTGTGTGTATACATGTATAAATGCCATATGTTTCATGTTTATTTTGGGGATGTCTGTTCCACTGGTGTGTCTTTTTAAGCCATAACTTGCTATTTTGATTATTGTAGTTTTATAGTTGTGTATTATGATATTTACATTTTTTTCTTGAGACCTGTTTGGAGGACCTAGCAAGAGAATATAACTGTTCTTCTGTTGCAGAAGGTTTTCAACCTAGGGTGCAGCTTCCAGAAGAATGAACGCGGATCAGTGATAGAGAAAGGGAACAGCTGCCACACATACCAGTCAGATCATCTTGGCAATCAATGGGGTGACAGATGTCCCAGACAGGTCGTCCTCAGAGCCTCAATTTTCTTCTTCTTTTTCTCTACATTTTAACTTTGTGGTTCTATATGAATTTTAAGATTTTACCACTTTTGTAAAAAAGGTATCATCAGTAGTTTGGCCAAATATACTTGTGGTGAAAGAAGATGTTTTAACAAACTGTTTCTTTCAGTATATGAATGTTTTTATCATTTTAATTCTGTTTCATCTGTTTGATCACTCTTTTATAATTTTCAGTCTATAGACTGTTAACATCCACGAGTTTATTCATGAACATTTAATTGATTCTGTAACTATTATAAGCAAGAATTTTCTCTTGTGTCTCTTTTGGATCTTTCACTATTACTGTACAGAACCAGTGCTGGGAGATTTCAGTAAATAAATATTATGTTTGTTACTATTTACTCAGCTTGATCTCGGTGATGTTTTTGAGGGTATATGTGTGTATACATACATGCATAAATATATATGTATATATAGAGATATACCCATAAGATTTACATGTGTTTGTATGTATTCATATATTCACTTGTGTGTTTATAACCATGGCACTTACAAGCACAAGAAAGTTAATTATTTTCCAATTTTTTATTCTTTTTACTTATTCCTCTTTATCAACTCATCTTGAAGTATCTAATCTGGAACACTTGTGACTTCTTGTACTGAAAATCTCTTTTTATTGAATACAAATTAAAAAATAATTTCAGTATGTTTTCCTTGAGGCTAGCTTTTTCCTTTCTGCTCACTTTAGTATTTTCTTTTGCTTTATTTTCTTTCTTTAATTATATCAGTCTTCCTGCCTCATATCAGTGTCGCTGAGGATCATTTTCCTCCTTCATAATTTCATAGACATGACAGAAAATCCCGTATAAGAGGGAGAAATTACCCCAGGTTTTAACTTTAAGCTGTGCTTCTAGACGTCTGTTTCTTTTCTCTTATCATTGATTCTCATAACCTTCGTTCCTCTAATATATGTCTCAAGCTTCAAATGGCATTTGACCACCTCCCAAATATACTATATCAATGAGGATGCTTTCAAGAAACATGATTTTGGGGGAAACAGAGTTATTGCTGTATATAAAAACACCCAGAGAGAATAATTCTGGTTCTGGTTGGTTCAGTGATTCATTTATGATTCATCATAAATTATGACTTCCTTCCTATTGACATTCTTCCATCTTTATCATTATGTTTATGTTTTTGTTTTTCTTTTCATAGTCTCAGGCTGACTGAGCTGCCTCTGTGCATTGAATTTGCAAACAAAGGGTCAGCAGACAGTCCAAAGAAGTTTTCTATTGGAAGTCTTAAGACATGTCCTTCTGGATTACACTGCCTTGGGTTCCATTTCAGATCATTGCTGATCCCTTGGCTTGAGGGAGAGAAAGCAGTCATATCTCATTCTGTGGTTAGAGAGAAACCCTGGATCCTTGGAACAACTGATCGAAGAATGTTGAACAAAATTAGATCAATTTGAAGTTGATTACCAGGTGGAGAGTGTGAATTTGTCTCTCCTGTGGAGACGATTTGTCCTCCGTCCTTTCTGCATTCTTGATCTGTTCCTTCTCTTGCAGGTGAGTTACAACCTACTACTAAAATCTCTTCCAAAGTCACGCTTCGTGACAAGCTTCGTTTAGTACTCTATAGAATTAGATGCTTCTTTTCTCATAAAATCTATTTCTATGAAACCATTTATTGAACTCTACTGCAGTATACATTTCGAAATTAAATTCAGGCAAATGAATTCAAACTGTGTTTACCTTGAATTGTACTGGGATCCATGTAAAACCCTGTCTTTTAGGAGCTCAGAAAACCAAAAGAGATTATCTTAGTTAGGGTTTCTATTATTCTGATGAAATAATACCATGACCAAAATGCAAGTTGGGGAGGAAAGGGTTTATTTAGTTTATACTTCCATATTGCTGTTCATTATTTAAGAAAATCAAGACAAGAACCCAAACAGGGCAGGATCCTGGATTCAGAGCTGTTGTAGAAGCAATGGCGGTGCTGCTAACTTGCTTGCTTCCTCTGGCTCGATCAGCCTGCTTTCTTATATAACTCAGGACCTCCTGCCCAGGGATGCAACCATCCACTGTGAGCAAGGCTCTCCACCTTTAATCATTTTGTCATTGTGGCGTCTCATCAACTGAGGCTTCTTCCTCTCTGATTACTCCAGCTTGTGTCAAGTTGACACAAAACAAGCCAGCACAGAGAAAAACCCTTTCTATACAGGGTCTCACTATGTAGCTCTGTCTGACCTGGAAGTCACTATGGAAAGCAGTCTGGCCTCAAATTCACAAAGATTCTCCTGCCTCAGCCTCCTGAATGCTGGGATTCAATGCATGTGCCACTACCCTGGCTGGAGAAAACATTATATGAAGCCAAACATTAGGTATAGTTCTAGGAACTTAGTGAAAGAGAGGGCCGAAGGATTATAGCCAAAGAGGTCAAAGAGGACACCTCACAAAAGTCCACAAATTCAGTTAAGCAGGCTCATAGTGGCTCACAGAAACCGAAGGGAAATCAGGGAGTTGGTATGGGTCTGAGCTAGGACCTCTGAATATATATTGTGATTGTGTAGCTTGGAGTTCTTGTAGGGCTCCTACTAGTTGGAGTAGGAGGTGTTTCTGACACCTTTGCCTTCTTTTGGAAACCTTTTCCTCCTACTGGGTTTGCCTCATCCAGCACTGATGAGGATATCTGCAGGTATGTGCCTAGTCTTACACCTTGTTACGCTGTTTTTGGTTGATATCCTGGGAGCTCTCCTCTTTTCTGAAGAGAAACAGGGAGAGTGGGTGTGGGAGGGAGGATGGGCTGGGGGGTCATGGAGGGCAAACTGTGGTCAGGATGTAATATGAATGAATAATAATTTTAAAAATTCAGAAAGTACAAGGAGAAAAGCAAAAGTTCACAGAAGTGATTAACTGACAGGGTTTTCCTCTTGGGTCCTCTGGAGTGATTTCTTTCTGTAGTGTAACTGACACTTGGTCTTAATCAGGGTGATCTGAAGGACCAGATGAGCCAGTGAGAAAGGCATTGCAAGACAAGGAGTAGAATGTGTAGTTACAGAGGTACACGCTTGTATGCATAATTACAGAGTAAAATTAGACTCACTGTCTTGCAAGATATATTTGAGAAGAATGATAGCAAGAGAGGGAATTAAACCAGAAAACAAGAGATTAATTGGGACCAGTATTTTGTGTCATTAGAAATAGTACAAAAGCTTCTTATTGAGAGCCAGTTAGTTCATTTTGCATGGCTGCAAGGAAATCCATCCCTCAACCAACAAATGCACCACGAGCTCTCACTGGATTTATGATGGTAAAGTCCTTTATTGGCAAATTAGAGAACCTCAGCCGACTAAATTGATATAAAATGACCAACTTTCTCTTTTACTTTAAAAATAATAGGAAATCCGAAATGGATCCTTCTCCTGTGAGCATTTTTCATCCTTTTACTGTCACCTGGGGGATGTTAATGCTTTTGGACTACTGCCTGCTGCCTTGGCCTCACCACCTAAGTGGGTCTTTGGTGGTAGCAGAACACCCTCATAAAAAGGCAGACCGCTGATTACATTTCCATTAAAGACCAGAGCCAAATCAGTCTGCTAACTTCCCTGCCAATAACAGTTAGGTTTTTAATGTGCCCAGTCCTGCGTGAAGAACTGCCTTTCTTTATGGAGAATGAAGAGATACCATAAGAAATTTAAGACTGTAATACACAAAATAGAATTTTTCAAACCTAGCCTTTATTGCGAGTTACACTGTTGTCTGCTATTTTTCTGATTATTTTTGTTCACTGCAGATAGCAAAATAAACTGAACGAATGCTCAGAGTATAATCGTAGTTATGCATGCTTCAAACATCTGTAAAATGCCTATTATGCTCCCGACATGTTGGTATTATTACAACTTCTACAATGAATGTGGCACAAACATTGTCCTAAAAAACTTGACAATCTAAGCCTGCCCATCCTTGAACACATTTGGAAAATAAGTTTAAAAGTACTTTAAAGGGAAGAAACTTTCTTATAATATTATATACAGCAACAAACAAAAATGGCCACAAAACTTTCTAGGATTCATTTTATCTCTAACAGTTGGTTTAAATACTAATTATATCTTCAATCACCATTGCCAAAATTCCATTGTTTTTCTCTTTTAAGATCTTATCATTATTATAAAATAGTGTGTCCCATCCAATATTTATTTGCTCATATCATAACTGCCAATGTGATGAGACACATTTGGAGATGGAAATTAAGAAGGATTCTGAGTTCAGAGGATGTCATGAAGGCAAGGTATTCTAAATGCATTGCATATCAAAGTAAGGTCAGGTGAGCACACAACAAAAAGGTAGGCATCTGCAAAGTAGGAAGGGAAACATCAAGAGAACACACTGGCCTCAGATATGCAGGCTGTGAAAATAACTTTCTGCTATGTAAGCCACATAATCTATGTAATGGAATCATAAGTTGACATATTTTCATCTGATAATAGGCACCATGTTAAAACTTGGGGACATTTTAAAACTTGTTTAATGCCCACGAAGATACTGAGAGGTGGTGACTGTCTTTATTTTACTGGTTCATAAATTGAGGTTAAGGCACTGATGTGATTTTCTTCAAATCCTATACATCATAAGTGGCAGCCAAGAATTGGAGCCCATTTCCATGTGTTCTCTACTAATGAATACACTTTCATGGCATGGATTTATTAATCTGTGTTCCCATAATGAGAAAATATTCTACTCGGATGTTAATATTCTAACTTGTTGTATGTCTCTTTTTTCAATCTTATAATTTAGTAACAATCACACAAAATAATTTCTTCTGTTTTCTTTTAAAGCATTTTGGTGCTTGGCAGTAATGTATCATGCACATAATGATTCCAGCAATTCTGAGGGTCTGATCTTCCTCACTTATGGGTTTATAGTGATAGGAAGTTACAATCTAGCAGTTGTCTGACAAGGTCGGCTAGCATACTCATCATTTTATGACTAGCTGATTCAGCTGTGTACAGGCTTTGGTGGGAACACATGCAGAGCAGTCATATTTATCTGCTCTGTCATTAAGGAAGCTATGCCAATGACTCTTTTGCTGCATTTTCTTATTATTCTGTTTTCTGATTTCTAGATACCCAGCTTTTCACATACGAGAATGTGTATATTTTTTTTTCTGTTCTTTTAGTGGATATTTTCTTTATTTACATTTCAAATGTTATCCCCTTTCCTGGTTTCCCTTCTGGAAACCACCCCCATTCCACCCAGCCCCTGCCTCTATGAGGGTGCTCCCTGAACCACCCAACCACTCCCCCTTGCCTCCCTGCCCTGGCATTCCCCTTCAATGGGGGACACGAGGTCACAGCACCAAGGGCCTCTTCTCCCATTGATGCACAACAAGGCCCATCCTCTGCTGCATATGTGGCTGGAGCCATGGATTGCTCCATGTTTACTCTTTGGTGATTTAGTATGTTGGAACTCTGGGGTGTCTGGTTGGTTGATATTGTTGTTCTTTCTATGGGGTGCAACCCCCCTCAGTTACCTAAATCTTTTCTATAACGCCTCCATTGGACACTGTTCTCAGTCCAATGGTTGGCTACGAGCATCTACCTGTATTTGTCAGACTCTGGCAGAGCCTCTTAGGAGACAGCTATGTATCTCTTGGCATCCCCAATAGTGGCTGTATTTGGTGACTGCATATGGATTGGATCCCCATGTGTGGAAATCTCTGGGTGACCTTTCCTTCATTCACTGTTCCATACTTTATCTACATATTTCCTTCTGTGAGTATTTTGCTTCCCCTTCTAAAAAGGACTGAAGCATGCACATTTTCTCCTTTCTTCTTCTTGAGCTTCATGTGGCCTATAAATTTTATCCTGGGTATTCCGAGCCTTCGGGCTAATATCTACTTGTCATTAAGTATACATCATGTGTGTTTTTTTGTAATTGGGATATCTCATTCAGGATGATATTTTCTAGTTCTATCCATTTACCCAAGAATTTCATGAAGTCATTGTTTTTGGTAGCTAAGTAGTACTCCATTGTGTAAATGCATCAGAATTTCTGTATCCTTTCCTATGTTGAAGGATATCTGGGATCTTTCCAGCTTCTGGCTGTTGCAAATAAGGCTGCTATGAGCATAGTAGTGCATATATCCTTGTTGTATGCTGGAGCATCTTTTGGTTTTATGCCCAGGAGAGGTATAGCTGGGTCCTCAGGTAGTATTATGTCCAATTTTCTGAGGAACCTCCAGACTGCTTTCCAGAGTGGTTGTACCAGCTTTCAATCCAACCAATAATGGAGGAGTGTTCCTATTTCTCCACATCCTCACTAGTACCTGTTGTCACCTGAGTTTTTGATCTTAGCCATTTTGACAGGTGTGAGGTAGGATCTCAGGGTTGTTTTGATTTGCATTTTCTGATGACTAAGGATGTTGAAGATTTCTTTAGATGCTTCACAGCCATTTGATATTCATCAGTTGAGAATTCTTTGTTTAGCTCTGTAGCCCATTCTTAAAAAGAGTTATTTGATTCTCTGGAGTCTAACTTCTTGAGTTCTTTATATGTATTTGATTTTAGCCCTCTATCAGATCTAGGATTGGGAAAGACCTTTTCCCAATCTGTTGGTTGAGATTTTGTCCTATTGACAGTATCCTTTGCGTTACAGAAGCTTTGCAATTTTATGGGTACAATTTGTCGATTCTTGATCAAAAGCTATTGGTGTTCTGTTCAGGAAATTTTCCCCAGTGTCCATGTGTTCAAGGCTCTTCCCCACTTTTTCTTTTATTAGTTTGAGTGTATCTAGTTTTATGTGGAGTTTCTTGATCCACTTGGACTTGAGCTTTGTACAGGAGATAAGAATGGATGAATTTGCATTCTTCTACATGCTGATTGCAAGTTGAACCAGTACCATTTGTTGAAACTGCTGTCTTTTTTCCACTGGATGGTTTCAGCTCCTTTGTCAAAGATCAAGTGACCATAGGTGTGTGGATTAATTTTTGGGTCTTTAATTCTATTCCATTTATCTACCTGCCTGTCTCTGTACCAGTACCATACACTTTTTTTTTATCACTATTGCTCTGTAATACAGATGGAGATCAGGGATTATGATTTCCCCAGAAGTTCTTTTATTGTTGAGGATAGTTTTCACTATTCTGGGTTTTTTGTTATTCCAAATCAATTTGTAAATTGCTCTTTCTAAGTCTATGAAGAATTGAGTTGCAATTTTGATGGGGATTGCATTGAATGTGTAGATCATTTTCTGCAAGATGGCCACTTTTACTATAGTTATCCTGCCAATCCTTGAGCTTTGGAAGTCATTTCATCTGAGATCTTCTTCTATTTCATTATTCTGAGACTTGGAGTTTTTGCCATATAGATCTTTCTCTTGCTTGGTTAGAGTCATACCAAGGCATTTTATACTATTTGTGACTATTAGGACGGGTATCATTTTTCTACTTTCTTTCTCAGCCTGGTTATCTTTTGAGTAGAGGAAGGCTACTGATTTGTTTGAGTTAATTTTATACCCTGACATTTTGCTGAAGTTGTTCGTCAGGTGTAGAAGTTTTCTGGTGGAATTTTTGTGGTCACTTAAATATACTACTATGTCATCTGCAAACAGTGGGTTTTTGACTTCTTTCTTTCCAATTTGTATTCTTCTGATCTCCTTTTCTTATCTATTTCTCTGGCTAAGACTTCAAGTACTGAATTGTAAAGGTAGGGAGAGAGTATGAAGCTTTGTCTAGACTCTGATTTTAGTTGATTGCTTCAAGTTTCTCTCCATTTAGTTTGATGTTGGCTACTGGTTTGCTGTTCATTTCCTTTACTATGTTTAGTTATGGGCCTTGAATTTCTTATCTTTCTAAGACTTTTATCATGATGAGTTTTTGAATTTTGTAAAATGCTTTCTCAGTATCTAATGAGATGATCACATTTTTTTGAGTTTGTTTATATAGTGCATTACATTGATGGATTTACATATTTTGAACCATCCCTGCATCCCTTGGATAAAGCCTACTTGATCATTATGGATGATCATTTTGATTTATTCCTGGACTTAGTTTGCAAGAATTTTATTGAGTATTCTGGCATTGATATTTATAAAGAAATTAGGAATGAAGTTCTCTTTTTGTTGGGTCTTTTTTGTGGCTTAGGTAGAAGCATAGTTGGGGCTTCATAGAACGAATTGGGTAATGTTCTCTCTCTTTCTATTATGTGGAATATTTTGAAGAATATTGGTATTAGGCCTTCTTTAAAGGTCTGATAGAATTCTGCACTAAACCCATCTGGTCTTAGTGTTATTTTCTTGATTGATATTTAATGACTGCTTCTATTTCTTTAGTGGTTATGAAACTGTTTAGATGATTTTTCTGATCCTGATTTAACTTTGGCACTTGGTATCTGTCTAGAAAATTGGCCATTTCCTCCAGATTTTCCAGTTTTGTTGAATATAGGCTTTTGTAGTAGCATCTGATGATTTTTTTGAATTTCCTCAGTTTCTGATTTTATGTCTTTCTTTTCATTTCTGATTCTGCTAATTTGGATACTTTGTGTCCTTTGGTTAGTCTGGATAAGGCTTTATCTATCATGTTGATTTTTCTCAACAAACCAGCTCCTGGTTTTGTTGATTCTTTGTATAGTTCTTTTTGTTTCTACTTGGTTGATTTCAACCCTGAGCTTGATTATTTTTTGCTGTCTACTCCTCTTGGGTATATTTGCATCTCTTTCTTCTAGTGCTTTTAGGTGCCCTGTTAAGCTGCCAGTGTATGCTCTCTCTGGTTTCTTTTTGGAGGCACTTAGGGCTATGAGTTTTCCTCTTAGCACTGCTTTCATTGTGTCCCATAAATTTTGCTATGTCATGCCTTCACTTTCATTAAATTCTAAAAAGTCTTTAATTTCTTTTTTTATTTCTTCCTTGGCCAAGTTATCAATATATAGAGCACTGTTTAGCTTCAATGTGTATTTGGGTTTCCTGTTGTTTTTGTTGTTATTAAAGCCCATCCTTAATCTGTCATTTTCTGATAAGGTGCAAGGGATTATTTCCGTCTTCTTGTATCTGTTGAAGCCTGTTTTGTGACCGATTACATGGTTAGTTTTGGAGAAGGTACCTTGAAGTGCTGAGAAGGTATATTCTTTTATTTTAGGATGAAATGTTCTATAGATATCTGTAAAATCCATGGTTCATAATTTCTGGTAGTTTCACTGTGTCTCTTTTTAGTTTCTGTTTCCATGATCCATTGATGAGAGTTGGGTGTTGAAGTCTCCCACTATTACTGTGAGAGGTGCTATGTGTGCCTTGAGCTTTACTAAAGTTACTTTTATGAATATTGGTGCCCTTGCATTTGAAGCACAGATGTTCAGAATTGGAAATTCATCTTGGTAGATTTTTTTGTTTGATGAACATACATTGTCCTTCCTTTTATTTTTTTTGATAACTTTTGTTCGTAAGTCAATTTTATTTGATATTGCTACTCCAGCTTGTTTTTTAGGACCATTTGGTTGGAAAATTATTTTGAAGCCTTTTTCTCTGAGGTAGTACCTTTGTTACTGAGGTGTGTTTCCTGTACGGAACAAAATGCTGATTCCTGTTTAAGTATCCAGTCTGTAGTCTATGTCTTTCTTTGGGTAATTGAGTCCAGTGATGACAAGAAGTTTTAAGGAAAACTGATTGTTGCTTTCTCTTGTTTTTGTTGTTAGTGGTCGAACTATGTTTGTGTGGCTATCTTCTTGTGGGCTTGTTGAAAGATTACTTTCTTCCTTTTTCTAGGGTGTAGTTTCCCTCCTTGTGTTGTGTAGGGCTGGATTTGTAGAAACATATTGTGTGAATTTGGTTTTGTCATGGAATATCTTGGTGTCTCCATCTATGGTAATTGAGAGTTTTTCTGGATATAGTAGCCTGGGCTGGCATTTGTGTTCTCTTAGGATCTGTTTGACATCTGTCCAGGATCTTCTAGCTTTCATAGTCTCTATTGAGAAGTCTGATGCAATTCCTATAGGTCTATATTTATATGTTACTTGACAATTTCCCCTTACTGGTTTTAATATTCTTTCTTTGTTTTGTTCGTTTGATGTTTTGACTATTATGTGATGGGAGGAATTTCTTTTCTGATCCAGTCTATTTGGACTTCTATAGGTTTATGGGATCTTCATGGGCATCTCTTTCTTTAGGTCAGGGAAGTTTTCTTCTATAATTTTGTTGAAGGTATTTATTGGCCCTTCAAGATGGGAATCTTCATTCTCTTCTATACCTATTATTCTTAGGTGTGTGTGTCTGTGAGTGTGTGTGTGTGTGTGTGTGTGTGTGTGTGTGTGTGTTCTGAATTTCATGGATGTTTTGTGGTCAGGAGATTTTTGCATTTTGCATTTTTGACTATGTTTTGTCATATGTTTTCTATGGTATCTTCTGCCCCTGAGATTCTCTCTTCTATCTCTTGAATTATGTTGGTGATGCTTTCATCTTTGACTCCTGATCTCTTTCCTAGGTTTTCTATCTCCAAGGTTATCTCCCTTTGTGAATTTTTTTTATTAACTTGAGTATTTCTTATATACATTTCGAGTGTTATTCCCTTTCCCGGTATCCGGGCAAACATCCCCCTCCCCCCTCCCCTTCCTGATGGGTGTTCCCCTCCCAACCCTCCCCCCATTGCCGCCCTCCCCCCACCAGTCTAGTTCACTGGGGGTTCAGTCTTAGCAGGACCCAGGGCTTCCCCTTCCACTGGTGCTCTTACTAGGATATTCATTGCTACCTATGACGTCAGAGTCCAGGGTCAGTCCATGTATAGTATTTAGGTAGTGGCTTAGTCCCTGGAAGCTCTGGTTGCTTGGCATTGTTGTACATATGGGGTCTCGAGCCCCTTCAAGCTCTTCCAGTTCTTTCTCTGATTCCTTCCACGGGGGAACTATTCTCAGTTCAATGGTTTGCTGCTGGCATTCGCCTCTGTATTTGCTGTATTCTGGCTGTGTCTCTCAGGAGCGATCTACATCCGGCTCCTGTCCGTCTGCACTTCTTTGCTTCATCCATCTTGTCTAATTGGGTGGCTGTATATGTATGGGCCACATGTGGAGCAGGCTCTGAATGGGTGTTCCTTCAGTCTCTGTTTTAATCTTTGCCTCTCCCTTCCCTGCCAAGGGTATTCTTTTTCCTCATTTAAAGAAGGAGTGAAGCATTCACATTTTGATCATCCGTCTTGAGTTTCGTTTGTTCTAGGGATCTAGGGTAATTCAAGCATTTGGGCTAATAGCCACTTATCAATGAGTGCATACCATGTATGTCTTTCTGTGATTGGGTTAGCTCACTCAGGATGATATTTTCCAGTTCCAACCATTTGCCTACGAATTTCATAAAGTCGTTGTTTTTGATAGCTGAGTAATAGTCCATTGTGTAGATGTACCACATTTTCTGTATCCATTCCTCTGTTGAAGGGCATCTGGGTTCTTTCCAGCTTCTGGTTATTATAAATAAGGAGGCAATGAACATAGTGGACTACGTGTCTTTTTTATATGTTGAGGCATCTTTTGGGTATATGCCCAAGAGAGGTATAGCTGGATCCTCAGGCAGTTCAATGTCCAATTTTCTGAGGAACCTCCAGACTGATTTCCAGAATGGTTGTAACAGTATGCAATCCCACCAACAATGGAGGAGTGTTCCTCTTTCTCCACATCCTCGCCAGCATCTGCTGTCCCCTGAGTTTTTGATCTTAGCCATTATCACTGGTGTGAGGTGAAATCTCAGGGTTGTTTTGATTTGCATTTCCCTTATGACTAAAGATGTTGAACATTTCTTTAGGTGTTTCTCAGCCATTCGGCATTCCTCAGCTGTGAATTCTTTGTTTAGCTCTGAACCCCATTTTTTTCATGTACAAATACGCTTTTTATTTTGTAGTGAACTAAAGAAAATATTTCTAAATGTATTCATAGCCCAAAGGTAAAATGTTTTAAATTTTTTTACTTACTGTTTTTTTTTTATTAACTTGAGTATTTCTTTTCTTTTTTTTTTTAATTTGGTAGCTGCTTTTTATTTAACTAACTTACTGGTCAATTAATCAATTAATTAGAGACAGGGTTAGGTCAGTATGTGGACCAGGCTGGTCTTGAACTCATGGAAATTTGGTCAATTTTTTTCTTTCAAGTATTGAATTAAAATTCTGTTCCAGTCTGTTGAACTAGTGCCAGATTTTAGGCTAATATCCACTTATCAGTGAGTGCATACCATGTGTGTTCTTTTGTGATTGGGTTACCTCACTCAGGATGATATTTTCTAGTTCCATCCATTTGCCTAAGAATTTCATGAAGTCTTTGTTTTTAATAGCAGAGTGTAAAAATGCACCACATTTTCTGTATCCATTCCTCTGTTGAAGGACATCTGGGTTCTTTCCAGCTTCAGGCTATTATAAATAAGGCTGCTGTGAACATAGTGGAGCATGTGTCTGTGTTGTATGTTGGAGCATCTTTTGGGTATATGCCCAGGAGTGGTATAGCAGGGTTCCTCAGGTAGTACAACGTCCAATTTTCTGAGGAACCTCCAGACTGATTTCCAGATTGGTTGTACCAGTCTGCAATCTCACCAACAATGGAAGAGTGTTCCTCTTTCTCCACATCCTCGCCAGCATCTGCTGTCACCTGAGCTTTTGATCTTAGCCATTCTGACTGGTATGAGGTGGAATCTCAGGGTTGTTTTGATTTGCATTTCCCTGATGACTAAAGATGTTGAACATTTCTCTAGGTGCTTCACAGCCATTCGATATTCCTCAGCTGACAATTCTTTGTTTAGCTCTCTACCCCACTTTTTTTTTATTAACTTGAGTATTTCTTATATACATTTCGAATATTATTCCCTTTCCCGGTATCCGGGCAAACATCCCCCTCCCCCCCCTCCCCTTCCTTATGGGTGTTCCCCTCCCAACCCTCCCCCCATTGCCGCCCTTCCCCCATAGTCTAGTTCACTGGGGGTTCAGTCTTAGCAGGACCCAGGGCTTCCCCTTCCACTGGTGCTCTTACTAGGATATTTATTGCTACCTATGGGGTCAGAGTCCAGGGTCAGTCCATGTATAGTATTTAGGTAGTGGCTTAGTCCCTGGAAGCTCTGGTTGCTTGGCATTGTTGTACTTTTGGGGTCTCGAGCCCCTTCAAGCTCTTCCAGTTCTTTCTCTGATTCCTTCAACGGGGGAACTATTCTCAGTTCAGTGGTTTGCTGCTGGCATTCGCCTCTGTATTTGCTGTATTCTGGCTGTGTCTCTCAGGAGCGATCTACATCCGGCTCCTGTCCGTCTGCACTTCTTTGCTTCATCCATCTTGTCTAATTGGTTGGCTGTATATGTATGGGCCACATGTGGGGCAGGCTCTGAATGGGTGTTCCTTCAGTCTCTGTTTTAATCTTTGCCTCTCCCTTCTCTGCCAAGGGTATTCTTTTTCCTCATTTAAGAAGGAGTGAAGCATTCACATTTTGATCATCCGTCTTGAGTTTCGTTTGTTCTAGGGATCTAGGGTAATTCAAGCATTTGGGCTAATAGCCACTTATCAATGAGTGCATACCATATATGTCTTTCTGTGATTGGGTTAGCTCACTCAGGATGATATTTTCCAGTTCCAACCATTTGCCTACGAATTTCATAAAGTCATTGTTTTTGATAGCTGAGTAATATTCCATTGTGTAGATGTACCACATTTTCTGTATCCATTCCTCTGTTGAAGGGCATCTGGGTTCTTTCCAGTTTCTGGCTATTATAAATAAGGCTGCGATGAACATAGTGGAGCACGTGTCTCTTTTATATGTTGAGGCATCTTGTGGGTATATGCCCAAGAGAGGTATAGCTGGATCCTCAGGCAGTTCAATGTCCAATTTTCTGAGGAACCTCCAGACTGATTTCCAGAATGGTTTTACCAGTCCTCAATCCCACCAACAATGGAGGAGTGTTCCTCTTTCTCCACATCCTCGCCAGCATCTGCTGTCACCTGAGTTTTTGAACTTAGCCATTCTCACTGGTGTGAGGTGAAATCTCAGGGTTGTTTTGATTTGCATTTCCCTTATGACTAAAGATGTTGAACAATTCTTTAGGTGTTTCTCAGCCATTCGGCATTCCTCAGCTGTGAATTCTTTGTTTATCTCTGAACCCCATTTTTTAATAGGGTTATTTGTTTCCGTGCGGTCTAACTTCTTGAGTTCTTTGTATATTTTGGATATAAGGCCTCTATCTGTTGTAGGATTGGTAAAGATCTTTTCCCAATCTGTTGGTTGCCGTTTTGTCCTAACCACCGTGTCCTTTGCCTTACAGAAGCTTTGCAGTTTTATGAGATCCCATTTGTCGATTCTTGATCTTAGAGCATAAACCATTGGTGTTTTGTTCAGGAAATTTTTTCCAGTGCCCATGTGTTCCAGATGCTTCCCTAGTTTTTCTTCTATTAGTTTGAGTGTGTCTGGTTTGATGTGGAGGTCCTTGATCCACTTGGACTTAAGCTTTGTACAGGGTGATAAGGATGGATCGATCTGCATTCTTCTACATGTTGCCCTCCAGTTGAACCAGCACCGTTTGCTGAAAATGCTATCTTTTTTCCATTTGATGGTTTTGGGTCCTTTGTCAAAAATCAAGTGACCATAGGTGTGTGGGTTCATTTCTGGGTCTTCAATTCTATTCCATTTGTCTATCTGTCTGTCTCTGTACCAATACCATGCAGTTTTTATCACTATTGCTCTGTAATACTGCTTGAGTTCAGGGATAGTGATTCCCCCTGAAGTCCTTTTATTGTTGAGAATAGCTTTAGCTATCCTGGGTCTTTTGTTCTTCCAGATGAATTTGCAAATTGTTCTGTCTAACTCTTTGAAGAATTGGATTTGTATTTTGATGGGGATTGCATTGAATCTGTAGATTGCTTTTGGTAAAGTGGCCATTTTTACTATATTAATCCTGCCAATCCATGAGCATGGGAGATCTTTCCATCTTCTGAGGTCTTCTTCAATTTCCTTCTTCAGTGTCTTGAAGTTCTTATTGTACAGATCTTTTACTTGCTTTGTTAAAGTCACACCGAGGTACTTTATATTATTTGGGTCTATTATGAAGGGTGTCGTTTCCCTAATTTCTTTCTCGGCTTGTTTCTCTTTTGTATAGAGGAAGGCAACTGATTTATTTGAGTAATTTTATACCCAGCCACTTTGCTGAAGTTGTTTATCAGCTTTAGTAGTTCTCTGGTGGAACTTTTGGGATCACTTAAATATACTATTATATTATCTGCAAATAGTGATATTTTGACTTCTTCTTTTCCGATCTGTATCCCCTTGACCTCCTTTTGTTGTCTGATTGCTCTGGCTAGAACTTCAAGAACTATATTGAATAAGTAGGGAGAGAGTGGGCAGCCTTGCCTAGTCCCTGATTTTAGTGGGATTGCTTCAAGTTTCTCTCCATTTAGTTTAATGTTAGCAACTGTTTTCCTGTATATGGCTTTTACTATGTTCAGGTATGGGCCTTGAATTCCTATTCTTTCCAGGACTTTTATCATGAAGGGGTGTTGAATTTTGTCAAATGCTTTCTCAGCATCTAATGAAATAATCATGTGGTTTTGTTCTTTCACTTTGTTTATATAATGGATCACGTTGATGGTTTTCCGTATATTAAACCATCCCTGCATGCCTGGGATGAAGCCTACTTGGTCATGGTGGATGATTGTTTTGATGTGCTCTTGGATTCGGTTTGCCAGAATTTTGTTGAGTATTTTTGCGTCGATATTCATAAGGGAAATTGGTCTGAAGTTCTCTTTCTTTGTTGTGTCTTTGTGTGGTTTAGGTATAAGAGTAATTGTGGCTTCGTAGAAGGTATTCGGTAGTGATCCATCTGTTTCAATTTTGTGGAATAGTTTGGATAATATTGGTATGAGGTCTTCTATGAAGGTTTGATAGAATTCTGCACTAAACCCGTCTGGACCTGGGCTCTTTTTGGTTGGGAGACCTTTAATGACTGCTTCTATTTCCTTAGGAGTTATGGGGTTGTTTAACTGGTTTATCTGTGCCTGATTTAACTTCGGTACCTGGTATCTGTCTAGGAAATTGTCCATTTCCTGAAGATTTTCAAGTTTTGTTGAATATAGGTTTTTATAGTAAGATCTGATGATTTTTTGAATTTCCTCTGAATCTGTTGTTATGTCTCCCTTTTCATTTCTGATTTTGTTAATTTGGACGCACTCTCTGTGTCCTCTAGTTAGTTTGGCTAAGGGTTTATCTATCTTGTTGATTTTCTCAAAGAACCAACTTTTGGTTCTGTTGATTCTTTCTATGGTCCTTTTTGTTTCTACTTGGTTGATTTCAGCACTGAGTTTGATTATTTCCTGTCTTCTACTCCTCCTGGGTGTATTTGCTTCTTTTTGTTCTAGAGCTTTTAGGTGTGCTGTCAAGCTGCTGACATATGCTCTTTCCTGTTTCTTTCTGCAGGCACTCATCGCTATGAGTTTGCCTCTTAGCACAGCTTTCATTGTGTCCCATAAGTTTGGGTATGTTGTACCTTCATTTTCATTAAATTCTAAAAAGTTTTTCATTTCTTTCTTTATTTCTTCCCTGACCAGGTTATCATTGAGTAGAGCATTGTTCAATTTCCAAGTATATGTGGGCATTCTTCCTTGATTTTTATTGAAGACCAGTTTTAGGCCGTGTTGGTCCCATAGCACGCATGGGATTATTTCTATCTGTCTGTACCTGTTGAGGCCCGTTTTTTGACCAATTATATGGTCAATTTTGGAGAAAGTACCATGAGGAGCTGAGAAGAAGGTATATCCTTTTGCTTTAGTATAGAATGTTCTATACATATCCGTTAAATCCATTTGGCTCATGACTTCTCTTAGTCTGTCTACATCTCTGTTTAATTTCTGTTCCCATTATCTGTCCATTGATGAGAGTGGGGTGTTGAAATCTCCCACTATTATTGTGTGAGGTGCAATGTGTGTTTTGAGCTTTAGTAAGGTTTCTTTTACATATGTAGGTGCCCTTGTATTTGGGGCATAGGTATTTAGGATTGAGAGTTCATCTTGGTGGATTTTTCCTTTGATGAATATGAAGTGTCCTTCCTTATCTTTTTTGATGACTTTTAGTTGAAAATTGATTTTATTTGATATTAGAATGGCTACTCCAGCTTGCTTCTTCTGACCATTTGCTTGGAAAATTGTTTTCCAGCCTTTCACTCTGAGGTAATGTCTGTCTTTGTCTCTGAGGTGTGTTTCCTGTAGGCAGCAGAATGCAGGGTCCTCGTTGCGTATCCAGTTTGTTAATCTATGTCTTTTTATTGGGGAGTTGAGGCCATTGATGTTGAGAGATATTAAGGAATAGTGATTATTGCTTCCCGTTATATTCATATTTGGATGTGAGGTTATGTTTGTGTGCTTTCATTCTCTTTGTTTTGTTGCCAAGACGATTAGTTTCTTGCTTCTTCTAGGGTATAGCTTGCCTCCTTATGTTGGGCTTTACCATTTATTATCCTTTGTAGGGCTGGATTTGTAGAAAGATATTGTGTAAATTTGGTTTTGTCATGGAATATCTTGGTTTCTCCATCTATGTTAATTGAGAGTTTTGCACGATACAGTAACCTGGGATGGCAGTTGTGTTCTCTTAGGGTCTGTATGACATCAGTCCAGGATCTTCTGGCCTTCATAGTTTCTGGTGAGAAGTCTGGTGTGATTCTGATAGGTCTGCCTTTATATGTTACTTGACCTTTTTCCCTTACTGCTTTTAATATTCTTTCTTTATTTTGTGCGTTTGGTGTTTTGACAATTATGTGACGGGAGGTGTTTCTTTTCTGGTCCAATCTATTTGGAGTTCTGTAGGCTTCTTGTATGCCTATGGGTATCTCTTTTTTTAGGTTAGGGAAGTTTTCTTCTATGATTTTGTTGAAGATATTTACTGGTCCTTTGAGCTGGGAATCTTCACTCTCTTCTATACCTATTATCCTTACGTTTGATCTTCTCATTGAGTCCTGGATTTCCTGTATGTTTTGGACCAGTAGCTTTTTCCGCTTTACATTATCTTTGACAGTTGAGTCAATGATTTCTATTGAATCTTCTGCTCCTGAGATTCTCTCTTCCATCTCTTGTATTCTGTTGGTGAAGCTTGTATCTACAGCTCCTTGTCTCTTCTTTTGGTTTTCTATATCCAGGGTTGTTTCCATGTGTTCTTTCTTGATTGCTTCTATTTCCATTTTTAATTCCTTCAACTGTTTGATTGTGTTTTCCTGGAATTCTTTCAGGGATTTTTATGACTCCTCTCTATGGGCTTCTACTTGTTTATTTATGATTTCCTGATATTCTTTCAGGGATTTTTGTGTCGCCTCCCTATGGGCTTCTACTTATTTACTTATGTTTTCTTGGAATTCTTTCAGGCATTTTTGCGATTCCTCTCTGTAGGCTTCTACTTGTTTATTAATGTTTTCCTGTGTTTCTCTAAGGGAGTTCTTCACGTCTTTCTTGAAGTCCTCCAGCATCATGATCAAATATGATTTTGAAACTAGATCTTGCTCTTCTGGTGTGTTTGGACATTCCATGTTTGTTTTGGTGGGAGAATTGGGCTCCGATGATGCCATGTAGTCTTGGTTTCTGTTGCTTGGGTTCCTGTGCTTGCCTCTTGCCATCAGATTATCTCTAGTGTTACTTTGTTTTGCTATTTCTGACAGTGGCTAGACTGTCCTCTAAGCCTGTGTGTCAGGAGTGCTGTAGACCTGTTTTACTGTTTTCTTTCAGCCAGTTATGGGGACAGAGTGTTCTGCTTTCGTGCGTGTAGTTTTTCCTCTGTACATGTCTTTAGCTGTTCCTGTGGGCCTGTGTCTTGAGTTCACCAGGCAGGTCACTTGCAGCATACAAGTTGGTCTTACCTGTGGTCCCGAGGCTCAAGTTCGCTCGCGGGGTGCTTCCCTTGGGCTCTCTGTGGCGGCAGCAACCAGGAAGATCTGTGCCGCCCCTTCTGGGAGCTTCAGTGCACCAGGGTTCCAGATGGCCTTTGGTGTTTTCCTCTGGTGTCCGAGATGTGTGTGCAGAGAGCAGTCTCTTCTGGTTTCCCAGGCTTGTCTGCCTCTCTGAAGGTTTAGCTCTCCCTCCCACAGGATTTGGGTGCAGAGAACTGTTTATCCGGTCTGTTTCCTTCAGGTTCTGGCGGTGTCTCAGGCAGGGGTCCTGCCGCTCCTGGGCCCTCCCCCACGGGAGCCCAGAGGCCTTATACAGTTTCCTCTTGGGCCAGGGATGTGGGCAGGGGTGGGCAGTGTTGGTGGTCTCTTCTGCTCTGCAGCCTCAGGAGTGCCCACCTGACCAGGCGGTGAGGTCTCTTTCCCACGGGGTCTGGGAGCAGAGCGTGATTTCTTTATTGTTTCTATTTCCATTTTTAGATCCTGGATTTTTTTTTTTTTTTTTTTTTTGCAATTCCTTCACATATTTGCTTGGGTTTTCCTGTAATTCTTTTATGGATTTTTGTGTTTCCTCTCCGTGCCCTTCTACATGTTTACCTCTGTTTTCCCATATTTCTTTAAGGGGTTTATTTATATCCTTCCTAAAGTTCTCTATCATCATCATAAGATGTGATTTTAAGTTTAAATCTTGCTTTTCCAATGTGATAGAGTATCCAGGACTTGCTGCTTTGGGAGAACTGGGTTCTGATGATTTCAAGTAGCCTTACTTTCTGTTGTTTATGTTCTTGTGCTTTCCTCTCAACATCTAGCTATCTCTAATGCTATCTTCCCTTTCTGTCTCTGATTGCATCTTGTCTCGCCTCTGATTCTGGTTGCGTCAGATTCTTCAGAGTCCAGCTCTCTCTGTGGTTCTATGGTTCTGTGATCCTGTGCTCCTGAGATCCTGTTTGTGTCTGATCTCCTGAGAGTTGAGCCTCCTCTGTAATCCTCTGTGTTTCAGAGGACCTGGGAGTCCATCTCCCTATGGGTGTTGTAGGAGTGGGTACAGAGTCAGCACCCAAGGTCTGCTCGGGGCACTGGTGCAGACTGGAAAGGACCCGTGTCCCTGGCGGGGCATGGGTCCCTTTGTCCCTGGATCCTGGTGGACCCAGTTACTCCGTGTGTTGGGGTAGGAATTGGGGCAGATATTGTGGCTTCTCCTATGATCCTGGGTATATCAGAGCACTTGAGAGTCAGTCTTCCTCTGGGTGTTTTAGAAATGGTTGCGAGACAGCACCCAAGGTCTGCTCAGGGGACTGGTTCAGGCCAGAAGGGACCCTTGCCATTGGCTGGGCAGGGGTTTCTGCATCCCTGGCACCTGTGCACCTCATTACTCCAGGTGTTGGGGCAGATGCTGGGGCCTCTCCTCACCTCTGATCCTGAATTTGTTAAAGCACCGGGGAGTTGGGCTTCATCTGGGTGTTGTTGGAGGGGGTGCGTGCCAGAGCCCAAGGTTTGCTCAGGGCACTGTTTCATACTGGAAGGGTATGTATATTTCATAGTATGCTATTTTCTTGGGATATTTTGAACTTGTGAATTTCCTGAGTGGATGCTCATGTATTCCTAGATAAGTATCTACCCATTTATTTATTTTTAATCTACTCAGTCTAAGTTTACACTGTTCATTTATCAGAACAGGAGGAAGCTACTAGGAATCACACTCAACAGTGCTCCTCTCTCTCACAGCAGAAATCAACTACAAATAGCTCCCTCGTTAAGATGGGAATCAAGTAATCCTCTCCCAAATTCACACTAGACCTCTGTCTTCTATTTTTTGTTAATTGAAAAAAATTTTTTCCATACAAAATATCCTGATTATGGTTTCTTCTCCCACAACTCCTCTGAGATCTTCCAATCTGATTCCACACCTTCTTTGTCTCTCTTTATAAACATGCAGGCAACTAATAATAATATTAATAAACTAAACTAAAATAAAACAAACAAATTTCAGTAGGACAAAAACAAACAAGCAGCAGAAGATAAGGAGCTAAAAAAAAGTTAAGAAATACATAAATCAGAGACCCATATGTTCATACACACGGGAATCCCATAAAAACACAAAACTGGAAGCTTTAATATATGCACAAAAGACTTGCAAAATCAACAAAAGATGCTCTGATATAACATTTTGAGACAAAAGAACCTCCAAAGACGCCACTGCTCTAAGAGTAATTTGTGTCCCCAGTGAGACTTCCTTGGTGAAAACTAATTTTGTAATTTTGAATGGTTATACATTGGACATAGCATCTAGGTTAGGGATGGAAGTTTGTGTCTATTTGTTCTCAGTGCTGGGATCTCATTTAGCATAGACCCATACTGCCCGAGTCTCTGGCTTTATGTGGACATCAGTTTTGCTGTGTGTTTTTAGATGGTTTTTTCACGGCATCCTCCATTCCCTCTAGATTTTACCGTCTTTCCATTTCCTCTTCTTCAATGTTCCCAAAGCCTGGGAGAGAGTTGATGGGGACATACCATTTAGGAACTGAGTGTTCTAAGGCCTCTCATTTGCTGTACAATGTTTGGTTGTGGCTCTCTATATTTGTTACCATAAGCTGCAGGAGGAAGCTTCCCTGATGACGGCCAAGAAAAGCATTGATCTATGGGTATGGAAGGATGTCATTAATAGTCATTTTATTGCCACATTCCTTTAACAGAACATTAGGATTCATTTTTCAGCTTACTCCCTGGCCTTTCTTGTCTCAGGTTCTTGGATATCCGAGTATTGTTAGAGATGTGCTCCATGTGATGGAATGGGCTTTAAATCTAATCAAATATTGCTTGGTTACTCCCACAAATTTTGTGTCATAATTGAATTAGTGTATCTTGTATGCAGATTATCATTGTAGGGTAAAGGTGGGTTTATAGCTGGGTTGATGTTTGCCTTTGTCCTTTGGTATTATATAAAGAAACTTCCAGGATCAGGAACACTAGGCGATAGGGTGAAGGTTCCAGGTAGGCATTAGTTCAACTTCTCTATTTCAGTGAGTTGTGTCAGTGTTGACTTCAATAATAGGGTATTACCATCAGTTCGGGGAGATCCACCAGGAAATAACCTTGACAATAGCCTAGGTTGTATGAGGGTTCCCATTGGACCTCTTTGGCTAATACCTACATTTTATGCAGTCCATACCAGCACCTGAAGCTTCATTTTGTGACAAGAAGGAGATGTCTCACTGGGGCTTCATCTCTCCATAATTGTGCAACTTCATTTAGATCCCCTTCATATATGCATGTATTTCAGGAAGCCTCCACTCTATTGGGTTTCCATATAACCCCACAAATGGCCCTTAGTTTTAGTTTTCCTTCCTAGTAATCTACTCCTTGTCTCTTCTTCCTCCCCCTATCCCCATTTAATCTTCCCATTCCTACCCTGCTGTGTCCATTCATAATTATTCTATTTCCATCCCCTCCCTCAGTTCCCTTACTCTATACATAACTTCTGTGGTTATACAAATTGTAGCTTTTTTTGAGTTAACAGTGAACACATACATAAGTGAATATATTCCATGTTTGCGTTTCTCATTCTGGGTTACTTCAGCCAGTGACTTTTTTCATAGCTCTATCCATTTACCTAAGTATTTCATGATTTCATTTTTCTAATGGATGAGTAATATTCCATTGCATAAATGTACCACATTCTCTATCCATTTATTCCCCAACAGACATGTAGACTCTTTCCAAATGTTGGCTATTATAAATAGAGCAGCAATAGGCATAGATGAACAGGTATTTTTGTGGTAGGAAAAAGTATCCTTTGGGTATATGCCCAAGAGGGATATAGCTGGATCTTGAGGTAGATCAATTATCATCTTCCTGAGGAACTCTCACCATGATTTTCATAGTGGCGATACAAGTTTGCATCTTCACCAGAAATGGATAAGCGTTCCCCTTATTCAGCATCCTCACCACATGTTGGAACTTTTAGTTGCCATGACGTTATTCAGATTTTTTTGTAGGTAACAACAGGTACTATGATTTTATGTGTGCAACAGACATAACATGTTCAGAGAACAACATTTCTTAACACCCCTTCTCATACTGGTTTTTACATTTTTTTCTACCTCTTTTTCCAGGATGTTCCCTTAGCCCTGCAGAAATGTTGACACAGATGTCCTGTCTATGGCTGAACACTCACAGTTGATTATTCTTAGTACTTTGAAGAGAAGTTCATATCTGCATTAACCAGTATCCATTTCGGTAAGAAGCTTCACTTACCAAGGCTGAGGGCAGCAAATATCAATGAATATAAACATAAATATTTTGAATGTGGTTTAGTAATGTGACCATTTAACTGGTCAATATTAATAGTTTACCTCCAGGGACTATGTATTCATGATTTTTGACTATGTTTATAGGACAAAGCCAGTTCCTGTAGAACACACTTCAAATCCAGGGAAAGAGCAGCTGGTCTTTTTTTTTTCTTATTGGATAGTTATGTATTTACATTTCAAATGTTATCCTCTTTCCTGGTCCCTTTCTCCTATTCCCCCTCTCCCTGCTCCTATGAGGATGTTCCTCCTCCCACCCACCCACTCCCACCTCAATACTCTGACATTTCCCTGCAATGGGGAAAAAACCTTCAGAGAACCCAGGGATTCTCCTTCTACTGATGCTAGACACTGCCATCCTCTGATATATGCAGCTGGAGCCACAGGTCCCCTCATGTGCACTCTTTGGTTGGTAGTTTAGTCCCTGGGAGCTCTGGGGTGTTTGGTTGGTTGACACTGTTGTTCTTCCTATGTTCAGTCTTTTCTCTAACTCTTCCATTGGGGTACCCGTGCTCAGTCTGATGGTTAGCTGTAAGCATCTTAATCTGTATCTGGCAGAGACTCTCAGGAGACCACTATAACAGGCTCCTGTCAGCAAGCACTTCTTGGCATCAGCATTAGGGGCTGGGTTTGGTGGCTGCACATGGGATGGATCCCTAGGTGGGTCAGTCTCTGGGTGGCCTTTCCTTCAGTTTCTGCTCTACTCATTGACCCTGTATTTCCTCTCATGAGTATTTTATTCCCCCTTCTAAGAAGAACTGATACATACACATTTTGGTCTTCCTTCTTCTTGAGCTTCATATAGTCTGTGAATTGTATCTTGGATCATCTTATAAACAGTCTTACCACTGTTGTACCAGTGAGCATATTGTTCCTGACAGAGGATATTTTTGCATAATGAGCAGAATACTGCAAAGGTCATTAATACAGTTCCTCACCCAGAAGCCTGCATAGCACCTACGTGTAGCAGAGATGATTTTATGATCCATTTAAGATTGATCTCTCTGAGCCTGGCAAAGAGTTTGTGGTATCTTCAGCAAGGGTCTCTTACCATCTAGTTACAGTGGGAAAGTAAGAGCAATAATAGCCCATTTTTTATTTAGGTGCCTCTGGGGTTGCTTTTTACCAATAACTCTTAGATATAACCTGAGCCTGACAATGAGAGATTTTCCATTAATAATCCATTTCTTCTAAGAGCAGTTTTGTTCATTAATACGTGGTAATTCTGTTCAAATTCCTTTTGTAAAATTATTTTTTATTAGCTTACAAACTAGTGAGACTTCCTAAGGCTTCTTAATATAGTCTTAGGTTTGGTCAACCCACTCCCTATCTATTTTTTCATTCATTTCTATACCTCCACCTCCCCTTTAAACTTTTAGCTCTCAATATTATCTGATATCGATATTATCACATATATTTAATTATACATTCTTACTATAGTTTTTACTTGTATTCCAGGATCATAGCTCCCAAGTAAGTAACATCTTCATGAATACTTAATTTGTTTAAGATTTTTTCTGGCCACTTCCCTGCCACTCTACTATTTGATTGAGCTCCTCTTTTCACCTTGTTCCCTTCTCCACTTTCAGTTCACCTATATTCTACCATCTTCTCCACAATGCATCATACTATCTAACAGTCCACTTCTACTTTCTTGACTTCTACATGTACTAGCTATTGAACACAAAATTTTTGATGCTAATAAAATCATATAAGAAAGAAGATATGGTGCTTGTCCTTTGAGTTATGCATGAACTTATTTCAGTTTTTTTTTTCAGTTACACTCATCTGATTGAAAATTTTATCTTTCTTGGGTCAGTATATTTTTGAGGGATACCTAGAGCTATTTCCATGACTGTCTTCTTGTTTTCTTCTTGATTATATGCAATAAAAATCCTTTAGACTCTTTCTTAGTGACAGAAATCTTTTTTTTCTTTTATTGGATATTTTTTCCCAGTTTCCTGGACATAGGCCCCCTATCCCAATAATAGAAATCTTATACCCAGCATTTTAAAACATGTTCTTTTATTCTTTTTCTTTCTTTCTTTTTATTAATCATTTTATTTATTTACATTTCAAATGATACCCCCTTCCTGTTATCTCTCCACAAACTCCCCCCTCCATCCCATCTCTCCTCTTTCCCCTTCCCTTTGCCTCTATGAGGTTGCTTCTCTGCCCATTAACTCTCTCCAGATTCACTGCTCTATCATCCCCCTACACTTGGACATAAAGCCTCCACAGAACCAAGTACCTCCCTTTCCATTGATGTGAGATAAGGACATCCCCTGCTACATATCTGGCTCCTACCATGTATACTCTTTGGTTGGTGGTTTGTTCCCTGTGAGCTATGACTGGTACAGTTAACTGATTTTGTTTTCATTATGGGACTGCAATCCCCTTCAGCTCCTTCAGTCCTTCCCCTAGCTCTTCCATTGGAGTCTCTGGGCTCAGTCCAATGGTTGGCTTGAGTATCTACATCTGTACTGGTTAGGTGCTGGTAGGACCTCTCAGGGAATTGCCATGCCAGGATCCTGTCAAGAAGTGCTTCTTCATGTCTATAGATGGGATGGATTCTTAGGTGGTTGTGGTAGGTCTCTGGATGGCCATTCCTTCAGTCTCTGTTCCATTGTTTGTCCCTGTCTTTTCTTTGAACAGGGACATTTCGGAGTTAAAAATTTTGAGATGTAATGGTTAGAAGTGTATGCATCACTCCTAGACCATCCTGTCTCTTATTAAAAATGTTCATGTGTAAGTGTTCATGAGTTGTATAGGTGTCTCCTTTCCTCAACTGAGAATGTGTGTATATACTAGGGGTGGTCTCTAGAGGTTGTATCTCCCCTTTGTTGGGTGCATCAGCTAAAATCATCCCATTTGGGTCCTGGGAGCCTCTTGCTTCCTTGACATCTGGGACTTTCTCATGGCTACCTACAGCTCCCCATCCCCTACTGCTACATGTTTCTATTCAATTTCCTGATTCTCTGTACATCTCTCCTATCCTTTCCAATACTCGATCCTGCCTCTCCTCTTTCCCTCAACCTCCTCTCTCACTCCCAGGGTCCTCCATTTCACTACCTTCTGTGATTATTTTGTTCCCTGTTCTATGTAGAAATGAAGAATCCACACTCTGATCTTCCTTCTTTTTAAGCTCTATATGGTTTGTGGGTTGTATCATGGGTATTCTGAGCTTTTGGACTAATATCTACTTATCAGTGAATATATATCAAGCGTGTTCCTTTGGTCCTGGGTTATCTCACTCAGCATGATATTTTCTAGTTTCATCCATTTGCCTGTGACTTTCATTGTTTTTAATAGCTGAGTAGTACTTCATTGTGCAAATATACCACATTTTCTGTATCCATTCCTCTGTTGAAGGACATCTGGGTTCTTTCCAGCTTTTGACTATTATAAATAAGGCTGCTATGAAATAGTGGGACATGTGCCTTGTTATATGTTGGAGCATCTTTTGGGTATATACCCTGGAATGATAAGCTGGGTCCATAGGTAATACTATATCCAATTTCCTGAGGAACTGCCATACTGATTTCCAGAGTGGTTGTCCCAGCTTGCAATGCCATGAGAAATGGAGGAATGTTCCTCTTTCTCTACATGCTCAAATGGCACCCTTCACAATAATCACAAATAATATAAAATACCTTGGGGTGACTCTAACCAAGCAAGTGAAAGATCTATATGACAAGAACTTCAAGTCTCTGAAGAAAGAATTTGAAGATCTCAAAAGATGGAAAGATCTTCCCTGCTTATAGTTTGGCAGGATTAATATAGTAAAAGTGGCCATCTTGCTGAAAGCTATGTATAGATTCAATACAATCCCCATCAAAATTTCAACTCAATTCTTCACAGAGATACAAAGAGCAATTGTCATATATGTCTGGAATAACAAAAAAGCCTGGGATAGCGAAAACCCTTCTTAACAATAAAAGAACTTCTGGGGAAATCACCATCCCTGACCTCAAGCTGTACTACAGAGCAACCGTAATAAAAACCAAATGGTATTTTCAAACATTTTCATTCCTTTTAAGAAGTCCATACAATGTATTTTGACATAGCCACTTTCACTTCTCTCATAACCATTTTCTGCAGCCTTCTCTCTCTTTCCCTCTAATTTTAAGCCTTCCTCTCTTTCTTCCCTTTGTATTCAGGTTGCATTGTCCAACTAGCCTTACCATGTTCAGAATTTCAAAGCACCTTATGTTTTCCTAAACCATCATAGCAAAGTAGTGGAATTTTAATTGTGAATTTCATACTCAAGTCTCTTTTCCCACTAGCAGTGACACTAGTGAGTAGCCACCTTAAAACACTTTTTTTTCTGGGCTTCCAGGTCTTATATCCACTAGTTTTTATATCTCTCTAGCAACTGCCTCTTTTTTTTATGAATGACATTCCTCTCTACTTCCCCAAATGAGTAAATATCACTAGCATGGGATATTAGATTTCTTTTTTTTTTCACTAAAACATTATTAATTTGGTAATTCAGCATTAACTTATAAGTATAGGCAAGCTTGGATCTATCTAGCCACCTTTGAACAACAAGATGGACTAAGTAATTTATTTCCTTTCATGGTTTTTCAGGTGGTTGGCTTTAAATTAAGTTTTCCTAATGTTGCAGTCATATAGCAGCAAGAGGAGCAATCATTTGAGGCATGTAGTAGCCAGAGGCATCATTTCCAACATGACTCACTTACATTGTTGCAAAATTGGTACTGATAATGTCTAAAGGTTTTAGTTGATGTCTTTGAGGACCTATCTGACAACAAGTCATTTCTAAGTATGCCTAAGATTCACAAGGCCTTAGGTTCAACCCTTAGCACCCCATAAAACTGAGTATTGCAGCAACATTTATAATTCAAACACTCAAGGTGGTGGATAGGAGATTCCAGAAGGTCAGTGCCTGTTACATGCCATGTTCAAGACCTGCCTGGCCTATCTGAGACCTGAATCAATAATAAAAAAAATGGGGAAAAAAACCTCTCCGTGGTTTATCAACTTGAACACTACAGGATACTTTACTTAGAGAAGAGTGGTAAAAAGAATGGATAATGAATGATGAATAAGTGGTGAATTAAGTGTACACATCCAGCATTAATTAACACAGGTTGGCTTCAAAAATAGGTCACTCCCCTTAACTGCAACAATTGATCCTGTAAAGCCATTTTTCATTTAATGTGAGAATGAGGGAGATACATATATAAGCTTTGGGGGTTTGAATGACTGCGTGACAAACTCTTCACCTCATCTACCACATAAAGAAGAAAAAGAAGCAAGCCGGCATCTATGAGCCAGAAAGTGGATCTCACTGGGCAAAAAAACGTTTTCTTCTGGAGCCTGTAAAACAGTGATGAACAAATTCCTATTGTTTGCCAGTTGCCAGTTTTCAACTCAGGATCCTTAGACTAAGTACCTAGAGTTCATCTCTTCAAGTAAAACTTCAACTAATGTGACACACTGTGCAGTCGGTGACACATTCCTCTCAATGCATTGAGTAGACAGGGGTTGGATATGGGATAACTGCCTTGATCCACCCATTCCAAAAGATAATGAGTAATAGGACACCAGGATAGGTTTCCTTAGGCACTTAGGAAATGCATATGGAAACAAGCTGCCAGCTCTTGCTTAAGACCGAACTTTACTGCTAGGATCTGTTCATTCTCACGCTTCTACCATGTGATTTCCCGATTTCTCCATCACAGTCATCCTTTCTGCTCCGTTATAAAGGTCTCTTACTTATAATTGAATAGTTTTTCAGCCTTTCCTAGCCCATAACAATTTCAAAGTCCATGACCATCCTTTACTTTTCTATTATCTTTTCTACTTCTACTCCAAGCTAGCAGTATTTCTCCAAATACAACTCATTTAAAAGCCTTTTGGGTTTCTTCTAGTTTTTATTAGGGGATTGTACAATTGGGAAAGGTCTCATTGATTGATGAATCTTGTTAGAATAAGCTCGGCTTTGTCATGTACTCCCTGTATGACTGCTAGGAGTGACCAGGTATTTTTAACAGTCCGTTTATTTAATGGAGAGCAATAATCTTCAATGTCTACCTCCAATATTAGTGAACTGTTTTCATGATTTGTACTTTATATGCTTCTAAGGCATTTTATGTTAACTGCTTTCACTTTGGACAATGTTGACCTGATAATGTCTTGGAATTCACTGTTTTCTAGAAACATTTTTTTTATTGTTAGCATTATTTGCTTTCTGGAAATTAGGGACATGGTTTTATTTTGAATAGAGGAAGCCCAGAATAGTTGATTTATTTTATTATCATTATTTTATCTCCTTAGCAAGATGGCTTGCTTCTTTCTCCTTCTTTATGTAGTAGATGTGGGGAAGAGTTTCTCATGCATCTCTTTTGAAGGGTGCTAATCCCATTGGTGGAACTTCTATGAGCATTATCACATGGCCTCCTCAAAGCTTCAGCTCCTAGTTATCACCTTACTGGTGGATTTCAAGGATATGGGATGGCTAAATTATTGTCATTCATCTCATTTTGTTCATAGGTTGTGCAAAGCCAGAAGCCCATCCCTAAAAGACTCTACCTGCAAATATCTCTAGCTAACTGATCCTGCTTCTTAAGTACACTCTGCCTTTTTCACTTCATTGCAGATGACAATGTTGCTAAACCTCACACTACTGCATAATGACAATCTCCCTTTTTTTGCCTCCAAATACCATTTTTTTAAATTTTCATTTTGAGTTCTTTCTCTTTTTTTAAAAAATGTTTTGGTTAGCCATTTGTTTTAGCTAACATCTTTTTCCAGATCCATTGAATTTCACTAACACTTCCTTTGAGATCCATTAAACTTCCTGTTCTGTTTCTTAGATTTAAATGTTTGGACTTCTTAAAGCAGTAACCCATGTCTTACAAAATGGAGGTATGATTTAACTTTCCTTATACTGAATAAATCATTTCAAATTTTAATTGCTTCAAACAAAGAAGTAATCAACATTTTATGCTTTGATGTCTAATAGTACAGAAATGTAACCCAGTGGTCTCTACTTTGTTTGGCAAGGTTATCAGATAAAGACAATGACAGTAGTAATGGGGAAGCTGAGATCGAGCTAAGTGCCATCGTATCAATCAAATCAGCATATCAGATAGCTAGGACGTTGACGAAGGCTATTTTCTAGAGGCCTCCATTTCCCTCTGCCTTAGTCTTTCTACAGTGTTATGTGTTTTCGTGGCCTGGGGAATGACTTCTCCCCACATAACCATTTGGAGATTCTAAGACAAAAGGTATAATCCCTACATTTGTGTTTTTGCTGAAAAATTCATCTACATTCATTTTCAGCCACATTGGTAATGCAGAGTTATGTCTAATGCATTGAAGGAGCAGATATATAAGAACATCTTTGTTAGAAATGCATGCTCATGTATGTTGTCACAGTACTTATACCACCTTAATATAAAATGCCTCTCTAAGTGGATCTTGAATGTCAATATTTTTTCTATATCCAGAGTTATTTATGTAGTTTGCGAAGTTTCAATTTTACAGTTTTACAATTGTGTGTGTGTGTGTACACATGCGCATGCAGGCACACTTTACATTGCTTTGATGTATGCAGTAGAAATCGCAGTTAGATGGTTTAGTTGGATGGGTAAGTTGGATATATTGTCGGCATTTTAGTTTAACTTTTTCAACTTGTAAAGGTTTTATCAGGTTATAATGCCCTAATAAGTCAAGAACAGGTTTATATCTAAATGCTTCAGCAACATCCCTCCTTCATACTTAAAGGTAGACCAACAATATTGTACAGCAAATTTATCATTCTTTGTATTTTTTATTATATATCAAATTTGAACATCATACTCTCAGCTCTTAATGTCAGTAAATGACAACTACATTACTCTAGGTTTTCAAGACTAGGTGATTGAATTTTATTTCATTTGTCCATTTTTCCTCTAACTGTATCAAAATTCTGAAGACATATTTTCATTTAAAGTAAAAAAAAACCTACTACGTTCTCTTTTTATCTAAGCTGTCTATCTGTAATTAGAAACACCATGACTTACCAAGCCATTAGCAGAAATAGGTAGCTCATTAGCTTTTCTTCTCTGTCCTTAAGTCCTATTTTGAAACCCCTTCATGTACTGAATTAATCTGTAAGCTTGGATGGCAATCCATGTGTTTGTTCCTTTCTCTAGTATCTAATAGAATGATATGACATGTGGGAAAGAGAAAAATTAAATTTAGGGTTACAGCAAGCTTAGGTTAAAAAGTATTTGTCTTAGGCGTTTATTGGGTATCAGAACCAAAATTCTTTGTATAGTCTTTCTAAATTTATTTTTATTGAATATTTTATGTATTTGCATTTCAAATGTTATTTCCTTTCTCAGTTTCCCCTCTGGAAACCACCTCTCCCATCCCCCTTCCCCCTGCTTCTATAAGGATGCCCCCCCTTTCACCCACCCACTCTCACCTCAACACCTTGGCATTCCCCTATACTGGGAAAATTGAGCCTTCACAGGATCCAGGGCTTCTCCTCCTATTGATGCCAGACAATGTCATCCTCTGCTACATATGTGGCTAGAGCCAAGGGTCTGTCCATGTTTACTCTTTGGTTGATGGTTTAGTCCCGGGAGCTCTGGGGGACCTGGTTGGTTAATATTGTTCTTCCTATGGGGTTGCAAACCCCTTCAGCTTCTTCAGTCCTTTCTCTAAGTCCTCCCCGAGGGTCCCTGTGCTCACTCCAATGGTTGGTTGTGAGCCTCCAATTCTGTATTTGTCAGGCTCTGGCAGAGTCTCTGAGAAGACACCTATAACATGCTCCTGTCAGCAAGCACTTTTTGTATCAGCAATAGTGTCTGGGTTTGATGTTTGTATATGGGATGAATCCCCAGGTGGGGCAGTCTCTGGATGGCCTTTCCTTCAGTCTCTGCTCCACACTTTGTCTCTGTATTTCCTTTAGAGGGGAGCCCTTCTGGGTTAAGAATTTGGAGATGAGTGGGCGGTTCTATCCCTCAACCAGGGGCCTTGCCTAACTTCTGAATATGGTATCTCCTTTGTTGGGCATTTCAGCTAATCTTATCCCTTTGGATTCTGGGAGTCTCTTGCTTTTCTGGCATCTGGGACTTGCTGGTAGCTATCTCCAGTTCCTGATTTGCCATTGATAAATACCTTGTTCAAATTCCTGACCCTCTGTATATCATCCCAGTCTCCTCCCATACCCGATCCTTGCCCACCTTTTTGCCCTCTCCTTCCTCTCCTTCTCCCAAGTCCTTACTACCCTCTACCTTTTGTGAGTGAGTATTTTGTTCCCCCTTCTAGGAAGGATGGAAGAATACACATTTTGATCTTCCTTCTTCTTGAGCTTCATATGGTTTGTGAATATCTTGGGTATTCCAAGTTTTTGGGCTAATAGCCACTTATCAGTGAATGGATTGTATAGTCTTTTAGATCCCAGAGAAATTTGTTTCCTCACAGTTGTAAATACATTTGGATAAATCTCTTGGGAAATAGGTATTATGGTGTGAAATAGTCATGCTACCTGGCTACACATTATATGAGCCATTCTAGTTGACAGTGTCAGACGGAGTTAAAGACAGAAAACCTATACCATCTAATAGCTATGTGAATATCTACTAGGAATATTCCAGTTTAATCAATCCTCCAGATTTTTCAATTACACCTAAACCCTGTGCAACATAGTGGACTAGTGCAAACAAGTCAATATTTATATGACTGCAGAAAGAATGTGATAATTATTCTACACAATCAAGTTTGGAGGATGAATGTTCCTACCTTAGTATTTAGAGGGAATGAAATTTGGTACCCGGAGTGGGGAGCTAATTTAAATTAATACCTAAAATTATCAGATGTCCACTTTTATCTTTGTCTTTGGTTCAAGGAGATCTTAGGTTTTGTTTCAGAACTATAAAAGAATTAAAATATTGAGACAGGAAGGGAGGTGATATAATTTTGATGCTTAGCGAATTAATTATATTTTAGCATTTTTGGAGAAATTCTGTGAAGAAAGTATTGAATGAAATTAAGACCACTCTTTCCTGTGTCACAGCAAATATACTGTGCATTTTGTTTCTAATATGATGAATACAAAACTTTAATTTGGGCCTAAAAAGGATGAATTCCTTGTACAAAAGGAATGTTTGAGTCACAAAGCAGTAATTTCTTGAGTTGAGTGTTCCTCAGAGTGACTTCCAAGAAGCCAATCGAATAGCAAAGAGGAGTGCACTTAGAGACAGCATTAAGATCACATCCTCATTATGTAACATAATAATGAAAATACCACAAAAAGTTGAGAAGCCAACTATAGTAAACTACAGACACTTCATAGTCTGTAAAGCCTAAGCCCAATATACGAAGAACAGTTTCCGTGGGGAGCCAGGGAATTGACTTTTAGTGCTGGTACATTAATCCTCCTTTGAAACACTTATCATGAATAATTAAAAACACTGATTTGGGAAGGCAGACTATGCTGAAGAAGATTCCAGGAAGAGAAACCGTGAAATAATGATCTCTGTGAGGTAGTATGAAGACGTGCCATTAGAGAAATCATTCTGATCTTAGTTTTTTGTTTTTTTTTTTTTAAACTTAGACTTTCAGAAAAATGAATGAAGCTACCTTCTTCAACAGTCTCTGTAAATCAAGCAATGGATGTGCAAGTAGATCCTGGTTTACAAGGAAGTACACAGTTGACAAGAACAGTTCTCCACCTGGGCCTCAACTGGAGCCGAACTTCATCAAGCATAATGACTACAATAATGCGGAGTGAAAAATAGACCGTGTTTAAATGAGCATACCTTTCGACATGACCACCACAAATCCCTCAAGTAAGAAATTGGAAGACAAGTCTATGAGGCTAGACCTCAACATACACATTATTTCATTTAATATAACACGGAAAACCAAGTAGAGTTTATAAAGTTGCTGTGTGTTTTTTCTTTTATGAGAGGAATGGTGAGTCCCTTCCCCCATCGAGTGTGCTCATTGTCCTAGAGGAAATTCACTAGTGGAAAAGAAATGTGCAATGCCCTCAATACTGGAAGACATTTTTATTATTTATTTACATTTATCAGGAAAACAAAAGAAAAGAAAGCAAAGGTACCAACAACACATCCCGAAATTCTAGATGTATTGGTGCACATATGTAAGGACTCGAGATGAAGATCATGGGCTTGAGGCCTTTCTGGATGGCTCAGTGAAAACTTGTCTTAAATAAAAAAAAGTTAAAGAACAAAAAAGTGAAAAAGAAAAAAAACTGCATTGCTTAGCATTGCCATCATCAGGATTAAGCAATGTTAAAAGGCGAAGAAGTCATGTTGCAGAGGACTGGAAGAAAGAGTTCCTAACAAAGTGAAAGTCAGTTTTCACACCACAGGCGTGTGTGATGCGAGTTTCTTGGTGACTAGAGTCCACTGTCGTTGGGCATCTTGTTTAACGTGCAAGTTTAATGTCAGAAGGTATATTTATGATCTTCAGTGAGAGAAAGGTAAAGAAATTCTATTCTTCCATTTCCCCTGCCCCCTGATATGTCAATACGTTATACTAAAAGAGTGTCTAATTCTACAAGACAAATGACGAAAGGCTGCCATTATGATGAAGGAAAGGACAATTAGAGGTGCCCTCCATTGACTTGGTTGGTCACAGCTGCTTTAAGTAAATTTTCACTATTTGAGACGTCACATGACTTCCTACTGCAAGGCAGCTCTTCATGGGCATTTGCACTAGCCTCCATGCTGTTTTCGGTGACTTTGGAAATGTCCTAACAGAACTTTTTTTCTTGAGCAAAAGCTGGGGATAGATGCCTGTTATGGGAGCTTTTTGCAGCTCATATTCCCCATAGGATGTACAGAGAGAATGTATTTGATAGTGTTATAAGTGACAATCATGGTTATAAAGAAAAACTATCCAAGGAAGTTATTTATTGGTGGTTCAATGCAGAGTACAAAGCTTTCTGAACTGTGGCTTGATGATGTTCTACACAATTATTTTTCTAGTGATCTATACTAGGTTCTGTGTCAATCTCTGCCTTTCCCTTATATATTTCACTTATACATATCATGTAGAATGTGATAATTTTGGTTAAAAAAGGTGTTTTTCATATTCAATTTACTCTTTTGGTAGATACTTTTCCACAAATAAATGGTTTTATGTATTGTTTGACATGCCTAGTGCCTACTGATATCTCAGATTGTCTGGCATCAATAGGAGAAGGCCTCGGTCCTGTGAAGGCTCTTTTCCCCATATAGGGGAATGCCAGGGTGGTGAGGTGGGAGGGGGACCATCCTCATAGAAGCAGGGGAGGGGGTAGAGGAGAGGGGGAACTGGGAAAGGAGATAACATTTGAATTGTAAATACATAAACTATCCAATAAAAAAAAAGAAAAGGAAATCATGAAGAACAAGAATGTCAACTGGCCTTAATTGCAAGCACATAGGAAGAGATTCTACTTCACAGAAGAGAAGTCTGGCATTTGCAGCAGGATGTTTCAGAGCCCTTCGGAAAGCATTTGAGAAAACTAAAGGAAGTTTAAAACTCTATGAAATATAGATGATCCAGAACAATGCTTCCTGGAAGGATAGAGTCAGAAATGTTCTTGATGGCAAATGGAAAAGCCTACTTGAAAGCCTTCAATAGTCACTTTTGCTTTCTCTAGGACGTCCTGAGATCAGTGAGCAGAGGAACAGTAAATGAGCCAAGGTGATGTTTGTAGCTTACAGAGGAAGACTGAACAGAGTCTGGTAAGCACTTCATGCTGTGTAGGAACTGCAACAGGCACTTCAAAGCTGTTTTATTTTTCAAAACAAGCACAACAGAAGCAACACAAACAACGAAGTTCACCGCACTTTTCTCGGTCCCACAATGTAGCTAAACATGGGATGGAAGCCTGATGACTCTGCCTTCACTTTGTGCCGGAATACTGTTTGATTCTTTACAGGCATTATAATCTCTGCTACCCTATTCCTCTTGACTGAAGAAGGTACACAGGATCCTTGTCCTAAACCCACAGTTCTGGAGTTTCAGAAACAGCAAATCCTTGCTTCAAAGATAGCTCACCCTCATAATGAAAGCCATCATGTATGACAGAAAAGCTATATCTTGAAGCAAGTTATCTTGCAGGAAACACACACTAATTTGGTTAGCAAATGAACAATTATGGACTATCTTGAAGGATGTAGGCTGAACCTGACTATGTTACATAGGACATGAGCACATCAGCATCCTGTAGATGAACTGGGTAAGGTTGGCATCACTGGACATGTTTATCTGTTCTGTTTCTCAACCATGGAGTTTACACCAATAATTTTCTTTTAATTGGAATTTTGGGTTAGTTCCTTGAGCCTAGGCTTCAGGCAGTGTGAAAGCTGGGGATTTCACCCTATACCTCTAGTTAAATACTCACTTAAAGGCCAGAGATGGTTGTTTACTTATTGTTCTCTTTGAGTGTTGGAGTTCATCCATCCAATACTATTTTACTGTAGCATGTAAAAATTAAATATTTTTTAATTTATGTTAGTTTCTGAATTGAAAGGCAATTTTCATGTTAAGAAAGCAAATTTCAGCTTCCTAAATAACTCACAGAATATTTTATTACAATTATGCTGTTTTAGTTTTATAATTATTTCCAACTTAAAGCAATAGTTTTTTTTTATTAGATCAAAAATTGTTTCAGTATTAGGAAAATCAACTGATCCATCATGGGAGGTCATGACTTTAACAATGAAAGAAGGTACAGCAAAATAAAATGAGTGTGCCAACATAATTAACTTTGATCTTCAATGGTTTAATAAATTGCTTTGATGTTCTGCAGTTGATGATGTTCTAACATAGGCTTTTAATAATTAAAGGTCAACAATTTTTTTAAAAACATGGATTTTCTGTAGAGAAAATACAGATTTTCTATAGAGAAAAATAAAGAAAACTGCTAGCCTACTCTGTGTGAGTATGTATGTATGTATGTATGTATGTATGTATGTATGTATGTATGTGCTTCTCTGTGTATGTGCAGTCTCTTCTGGGTACATATGAGAAATGTTTCAGAAGTGATCTATCTACTTTCAGTTAGCCAATCTAATCTGACACCTCATCTTACAAGATCCATACTGAGAGGCAAAATGACAAATTTATTATTTATTGGTAGATTTTGATCTTTGGCAGGTCTTATTAATTCTATGTTGATCAAATGAATAAATGCCCCTCCCACCAAAAACACAGCCATAATTCGTTTTTATGTTGTATTTCAGAGAAGGCAGACTAACTGTATTAACTATAGCTTAAGAGTCTAGTTGTTTAGTCTTGCTCTTTGAATGATTATGCTGTAAAAATAGAAAGCCTCATTAAAAGTAAAACTGAAAAAAATCCGCATTATTCTCTTGGCAATAGTCAATTACAATTGGACAATGTGATTTTTGCTTAGGCAAGCTCTCAAAATACAATATCAACAATCAAAGTAACTCTAAATCCCTGAACAACAAGGGAATTTGACAGAATAAATTTTTTTTATTATTTTACTATGTTAAAGAATTATTTTGTTAGTAACTTTAGAGGTTTAAGAAAATCGCAGTATTTTTTATTTATTTTTGTTAGTTAATTGTACCTATCCCTTTCATTGTTCCCTTAGCTTGGGATGGCATCATAAGTGTTAGTCCAGGTTTTTAACGTGTAAAACATAGAGATCCAAGAAACGAATCTGCTAGTCCTTGCACTTTACCTAAATGAAGTCCATATGGATCTGGAGATGCTCTCTGCTACGCATAAATTCTCTGAAGCTAACATACATGAAAAAGTGTATAATGCAACCAATTCCCTGTCTTTACCTCCCACCATTTTACTATTGCGTCAAATATTCAAAACATACCATTTAGGTAGACTTCAAATAAAGAGTGAACTTGATAAAAGCACAGGAAACAAGGGTCCTTTAAACACATGTTTACTGCAAAATTCTATAAAAATATGGCACAAGTTCACTTTGATGGGAGAAGATGAAGACTTGCTGTTCCACATATCATAGGGAGATATATTCATAAGAAAATGTTCTGCATGGAAACTATGGTTATGCTCAAGTGAAAACCTTTCTAATACATTCTATTTATATTGTACTTACCAGTGTCCTTAACTCAGTTTCACTTGAATGTTAGTACCTTTCAGAAGGTTCCTACGGGTACTGTAAAGTAGAAAAGGACGCCCACACATAAACAGTGGAGTCGTTTAAATGAAACTTTTCAAAGAGAGTGGCTTGTGGAGTGAATGACATACAACCTTCTACTGAACTGCTTATTTGCAAGGTATTTTACCTCCTCGGTATGAATAGCTGTTGAAGGTTGTAAGAAAAGTGTTCATATGGGGAGACAAAACAATATTCCCCCTGTGATATGCATGACATCAACAAGGTTAGCTACAAAACAATGGAGTTGTTTTGAAAAGTATGTTGTATGGATTGAATGTATAATCAGATACATTGTAATAAATGTCTTTAAATCTATTTTTAAAGCTCACAGAAAAAATTAAAGTGATTCCAGAATTCTTTTTAACAGACTTTAGCATGTGTTAATGCTATTATTTTAAATCTTGAAAAAAAAATCCCAGTTGCTTATTACATGAATGACAGAATATGACCCCTATCTGGAGTATCTTCTTAGGGAGAAAACAATAGATTTGTCAAAAATAATTTCATATGTAGTTCGAAGAGCTTTATTCACCAACATGTTAAATTTTACTTCTCTTTTAATTGTTAGTGTAATCAAGGCTCTTTAAATAACACATAAAATAAAATCATAGGAAGAGGGCAACAGAAAAGAAAAAACAGCACTTTGCAACTTCAAGAGGAATATTTTATCAATACATTAGTCAAGACATCCTTGGGAATTTATAGGCATGATCTCCACAGCATTATGTAAAAGGCTTTGTTTTATGGGTCAAAGGAAAATACTGAAATAGAAGACAATGCACAAAGTGAACAGCTGTAATAGGAACAATGATTTAAGATGTGTTTGTAGAAAACAAACACTCAAGAATAAATTAGATTTCTTTCTTTTCCCAGAGACTATGATTAGGTTCATCATGGCCTTATAGGGAAGCAATAACCACCGGAGATAATTACTTCAAATGATATATCAGAAAAAAACACATTATTAGATGCTGGAGGCCATGCATTTGTGTTCTTGGCATACCTATATGGTGACAAACTACATCTAAGTTTATGTAAGTTTATATAAGTTCTTGATTGTTCTGGAGGAAGAGACAACACCAGTAGGAATCATTCAGTGGAATCAGTGCTCCAGGAACTTGCCCTGATGCTTCTAGTACTTGGTCATCCATTATGTCCCTCTTAGGAAAAATACTTTTAGTTTCTCTGTTACAGTTGAAGTTTAAATAACTTGGAAACTTGCCTAGTTATAGTTTTCAGCACCCCAGCCAGAACAAGAATAATATTATAAGCCTGCCTCAGATTTGAATTCTGATATTCTTAATTTACATGCAGAAAACCTGAGTTTCCAAGACAAATTTTTATAGCATTGTATTTTCATCTTACAAGAACATTGTAATATTATGGATAAAATGAAGTTGGGACTGCTAGCTCAGTTGGGGGAGTTCTTGTCTACAATGCATGAAGCTTTGTAGGGGATGAATTTTCATCATCATGGAAAGCCAAGTATGGCAGTGTAAGCCTATAATCTTAGGCCCTTGGGAGATAGAGGCTGGAGATTTAAAAATTCAAAGTTACACAGTGAGTTCAAGGGTAGCCTGGGATACATGGGCCCCTCAAAAGAGTAAAAAAGGATTATCGTCAATGTAATGAAAAACAAGCACAACAAATAGACAATCTGAAATTCTATTTTTATATTCGTGAAAGAGGTGATTGCTTTGAGTTGAAGCTTACATTTCAAATGTCAAAGGGATACATTTCTCACGTATATTACCTGCTAGTAGAACAAGGAAGGAAGAAGCCAGAGGCTTCTGTACCAAGAACTTTGTCAAGGTCTCAGCTGTATACATTCACTCAGAACAAAGTGCATATTGACAGTTGTTTGGGCAATTGGTGACTCTGGTGTCATTTACCTACATTAAACCTTCTGCCTCATAGAAGAACAGACCTTAATTAGATGGTTTCTGACTGTTTACTGAGCCAGGTGTCAAGATCGTCCAGTGCTTTAGTGCTTTGAAAAGCTGATTCCGCCCACTCGCCCACCCCCCCAAGATGCTTCAAGAAGAGTCCAGGGAAACGAGCTAGTTATAGAAATAGAGACTGGGAATGCAAAGAAAAGGATACTGTTTGAAGGTGGTTCAATACCAGAAAACTATTGTAAGGGAACCCATCTCTCCTTTAGGAACTGTACAGATGTTAAACACAGTTGAATATTTTGTAAATATGTTAAAAATTACCATTAATGTTCATTATGAGTTAGCTATTGTAACCTGATTATCATTTTCTAGGAAATAAGCAGATACTGATGAATTTAACAATTCATTAATTGGCATCTGTTGGCCTCTTCTTTGATGCTCAGACTGCCTCAAGCAAAATTCCCATCACATAAATAGTCACACTATGCTTATGGCAACATCAGACATGTTTGAGCCCCAACCCTGTGGATACCTTAGGAAAAATTTTACAACAATTGCAGTTAATTGTATCAGCTTCAAAAGGCTAATGTCCAGCTGGATTTATTTCAATTTATAATGGACATTTTGCTTTAGCAAACTATGGTGAAACTTGCCAATATTTTTATATTAATTTTTTCACAATATGGAATTTGTTTTAAACTCATTCATTCATTCATTCATTCATTTATTCGTTTTACATCCCGATTGTTACCCGCTTCCAGTCTCCACCTCCCATGATAACTCCCCCATTTTCCCTCCTTTTCTCTTCTGAGAGAGTAGGGGGCTCTCCTGGGTATGTCTACCCTGGGACATCAAATCTTTGCAGGGTTAGGTGCTTCTTCTCTCACTAAGACAATGAATCCCAGTTAGGTGAAGGAATTCCAGACAGGCAATAGCTTTAGGGACAGCCCCTCCTCTAGTTGTTAGGGGAATGAAGACTGCTGCACATCTGCTACATATATATGTGCTGGTGTCCTCTGTCCAGCTCGCGTATGCTCTTTGGTTGGTGGCTCAATCTCTGAGAGCCCACAAAGGTCCAGGTTAGTTGACTCTGTTGCTCTTTCTGTGGAATTCCTATCCCCTACAAGGCCTTTAATCCTTCCCCCAACTCTTCAAATAGAGTCCCAGAGCTCCATCGAATGTTTGGCTGTGGGTCTCTGCATCATTTTTTAGTCAACTACTGGGTGGAGTTTCTCAGAGGACAGTTATGCTAATTACATTTGTACTGCTTTGATAAAAATACTATGGCAGTTACTTTGAATTCTAACTCAAGAGGGAAGGAAACTCCATAATGATGAAGGGGGCATAGAAGCAGGGGGGCGAAGCAGGAATCTATGAGATCCTATTTCCATCCATATATGGAAGCAGAGAGGAAACTCCTAAAATCTACATGAAGTGATATGCTTCTTTATTCAAATCACCATACACTTCCTATTAGGCCAGAAGGGGCGACCTTCTCCTGGTGGTGTAGTGGGAGGAGTTCTTTGCCTGTTAGTAGTTCTGTGAAAGAAGGAAGCACAAGCCTTCATTTATATGAAACCTTTATTTTGACTGTCACAAATGCTTCTCTCTGGCTGCATAAGTAGACTGGCCAGCTTGGTCAATAAAGAGAAGACATTTTGGCTAAGTGCTACTTCTTCTAGTTTTCGAATTAGATTCAATAAAGGTTGAAGTGTTGTCTTGCCTTCTTTTAGTAGAGTGTTGACGTGGTAAAAGGACAGACATAGCAGCTGAGAGGGTGGAATAGCACCCGCCACACTGAGCAGCAGAAATGGTGGGACAGCAAGTGAGGAGGCAGAATTGAGCAGCATATAGCTGGAGGCACAGAAGTAGCAGAGTGACTGGCTGTATAGACAGATGAAGAAAGAACAGAGCGAAGGACTGGTGATACATGGCATTAGAAGCATTAGCAGACGCAGAAGAGGAAGCGGAAGCAGCAGCAGCAGCAGCAGCAATGAAAATGTAGTGGTTTCTGACTCCAAACCTGTAGCAGCTGTGACGGTAGCCATAGCAACAACAGGTAGCTGTACTGCTTGAGGCTTAGGAGAAACAGGGGGAAGTGGGGAAGTGATAGTTTTGAGAAGACAGTTGAGTCTGAAGAAGCATAGAAGGATATAAAGAACCAGAGAAGGAAAGCTGGAGGCTCCTGTGGTTGGAAGCATGCCGGAGATTTGTCAATTTATAGAGGCAAAATTTCTGTGGGTCCAGGCCCAGGAGCTATAACACTGTTTAGGGTCAACAGCTAGAGAATCTGGATACTAAGGCCTAGCAGCAAGCTACAATACCACCTGCTTCCAGGGGCAGCTGAGGAAACCCAACTTTGTACATCTACACAAGAACTGCAATACTGGCAGAACCAACGGTCCCAGTTGCTTGTACATACGTAAGAACTGTAACACTGGCAGAGCTTTGTGAAGTCTTCATAAAGTGTCTAAGTCTACAGGACAACACTTGCTGCTTCCACCAACACACGCACTGCTGCCAGATATGGAAGGATGCAAATGTCAAATACCAGTACTTAAAGCCTACTTTCTATCCCCGGCAAAACAAAAAACCCCAACTGGCTCATTTGTAGCATTATGACAAGTTTTCTTAAATACTACAAAGATTAAGAATTGGCAGGAGAATTAAATTTGATTTAAATTTAATATCATAAAACAGCACTTAAAAATTAGAAAGAGTAATTGTAGTCTGCAAGAGGCAGGAGGACCAAGTGTTCAAGTCTATCTGAGGATGCATGTTTAAAAAATCCTCCAAATACTTTTCTGCCTGGTCCTTTCTGCTGGGACAGACTGCTAGGTAGTCTGCTCCCTGGAAGAGGCTATATCTGCAGACATACCAGAGGAACCCCTGCATTCAGAACATTTGACATCATATCCTGAAGTATACCAGAAGAACCACTATTCTCAAAACATTTCATAACACATCCTGAGGCATCCCAGGAGTACTATTGCACCCAGGGCATCTGACACCACAACTGGAGACATGCCAGGAGATCCACTGCACCCAGGACACCACAGCTTGAAGGCATCCCAGGAGTTCCTCTGTATATAGGGCAACTGGGCAATTGACACTGCAGTCTGAAGACCTCCCAGGGGCTCTGAGCCATGCAGGGCAACCGACCCAAAAGACTGAAAACCTCCCTGGAGTGTGGCTGCACACAAGGAAACAGAAACCACAGTCCTTTTCTCCCCTGCCCCAGTCTTCTCTCCAGGGAACAGCTTCTCACATGACAACAGTGTGACTGCTCCCCTGAAGTCCCAACAGTCTGAAGGCCTCTGAGGAGATTTAGTACAGCTAAGGCAACAAATCAGCAGCTTCTTTGCCCCTCTGAAACCCTCCAGTTGGAAGGCCCCACAGGAGGTCTGCTAGAGCCAGGGCCACAGGCCTACCAGGAGACCTGTTGTAACCCAGGGAAAAAAGAGGCAGAGAGTCACCCAGACCAGCCAACACTAGAGGTAACCATATGGCAATAGGCAAATGCAAGACCATAAGCAACAGAAGCCAATATATGTGGGTATCATCAGAACCCAGTTCTCCCACCACAGCAAGCCCTGACTATACCAACAGGAAAGTCAGGAAGCTGACCTAAAATCCTATCTCATGAAGATAATAGAGTTCTTTAATGTGGTTATAAACAATCCAATAAAAGAAATACAGGAAAACACAGGTAAACAGGTAAAACCTTTAAAGAGAAAAAAATAAATCCCTTGAAGAAATAGAAGAAAACACAATCAAAGAGGTGGAATTGCATAAAGTGGAAGAATAAAGAAAACAAAAATGGAGGCACCAGGGAATGAAAAACTTAGGAAAGAGGTCAGGAGTTACAGATGTAAGTATCACCAACAGAATAAAAGAGATAGAAGGAAGAGTCTCAGGTGTAGAAGATAAGGTAGAAGAGATTAATACAATAGTCAAAGAAAATTCAAAACATAAAAATTCCTAACTCAAAACATCCAGGAAATTCAGGACATAATGAAAAGAACAAATCAAAGAATAATTGGAATAGAAGAGAATGAGGATTCCCAGCTCAAAGGACCTGGGAACAAAATCATAGAAAAAATTCCCCAACCTAAAGAAAAAGATGGCCATAATGGCACAAGAATCCTACAGACCACCAAATAAATAGGACCAGAAAAGAAAATATTCTCATCATATAATAGTCAAAACACTAAACCCACAGAAATAGAAAGAATATTAAAAGCTGCAAAGGAAAAGGGCCAAGTGACATACAAAGGCGGCCTATCAGAATTAGACCAGACTTCTTAACAGAGACTATGGACGCAGAAGAACCTGGTCAGAGGTCATGTAGATTCTAAAAAACACATATGCTTGCCCAAAATATTGCAGAACAAAACCAAATTCAAACTGTATCTATCTACCAATCTAGCCCTACAGAGAATCCTAGAAGGAAAACTCCAATACCAGTAAGATACCTCTGCCAAAGAAAAGACAAGATATTAAACATTTCACAACAAAGCCAAAAGGAGAAAACCACAAGTACGTAAAGCTACCTACAGAAGCAAATATAACAGAAATCAACAGTCATCTGTCTTTAATATCTCTCAATATTAATGGACTCAACTCACCTATAAAAAGACATAAACCAACAGATTAGATTCACAAACAAGATCCAGCACTTTGTTGAATACAAGAAACACACCTTATTAAAAAACAGATACTATCTCAGAGTAAAAGAATAGAAAAAGATCTACCAATAAAATGGTCCCAAGAAACAAGCTGGAGTTGCCATCCTCATATCTCATAAAATAGACTTTCAACCAAAAGTTATCAAGTGTAATGAGAATGGACACTTCTTATTTATCCAAGGGAAAATCCACCAAGAGAAAGTCTCAATTCTGAACATCAATGCCCCAAATGCAGGGGCACCTACTTTCATAGTAAAGCTCAAAACACACACTGAACTCCACACAATAATAATGGGAGACTTCATCACCCCACTCTTACCAATGGACAGGTCATTGAAACTGAAACTAAACAGAGACACAGTGAAACTAATACAGGTTATGAACCAAATGGATTTAACAGATCTCTACAGAACATTTCATCCTAAAACAAAAGAATACACCTTCTTTTCAGCACCTCAAGGTACCTTCTCCAAAAATGACCATATCATAGGTCACAAAACAACTCTTAACTGATACAAGAAGATTGAGATAATCCCATGCACCCTATCAGACCACTATGGTCTAAAGCTGACTTCAATAACAGCAAAAGAAACAGAAAACCACATACAGGTGGAAACTGAACAACTCTCTACTCAATGATAATTTGGTCACAGAAGAAATAAAGAAAGAAATTAAAGACTTCCTAGAATTTAATGAAAATATTGACACATCATATCCAAACCTATGGGAGACAATGCAAGCAGTGCTAAGAGGGAAATTCATAACTCTAAGTACACTGGAAAGGACATGGAGAGATCCTACACTAGCAACTTAACAGCACACCTGAGAGCTCTAACAACAAGAAGCAAACTCACACAAGAGGAGTCGAAGGAAGAAAATAGTCAACCAAATAGAAACAAAGAGAACAATAAAAAGAATCAGCAAAACCAAAAGCTGATTCTTTGAGAGAATCAACAAGATAGATAAACCCCTAGTCAAACTAACTAAAGGGAGCAGAGACAGTATTCAAATTTACACACTTAGAAATGAAATGGGAGACATAAGAGAAACAGAGAAAATTTAAAAAAAATCATCAGATTCTACTACAAAAGCCCATACTGAACAAAACTGAAAAGTCTAAAGGAAATAGACCTTTTCTAGACAGATACCACATACCAAAGATAAATCAAGAGCAGGTAAACTTTCTAAACAGACACATATCCCATAAAAAAATAGAAGTCATTAAAAACCTCCCAACCAAAAAAGGGAAAAAAAAGTCCAGGGCCAGATAGATGGATTTAGTTCAGAATTCTCCCAGACCTTCAGGAAAGACCTGATGCACCATATAAACATAATACACCATATAAACAATATTCCTCAAAGTATTCCATAAAATAGAAACAGAAGGAACACTACCTAATTCAATCTATGAAGCCACAATTACTCTGATAATTGACCCTACCAAGGACCCTTGGACCCTACCAAAAAAGAGAACTTCAGACCAATCTTGCTTATGAATATTGATGCAAAAATACTCAATAAGATTCTTGCAAACCAAATCCAAGAACATATAAAAACCGTCATTCACCATGATTAAGTAGGCTTCATGCTAGGGATGCAAGGTTGGTTCAATATATCAAAATCCCTTAACATAATACACCATATAAACAAACTCAAAGAAAGAATCACATGATAATCCTCTTAGATGCAGAAAAAGTATTTGACAAAATACAACACCCATTCATGTTAAAATTTTTGAGAGATCAAGAATTCAAGGCCCAACCTAAACGTAATAAAAGCAATTTACTGCAAATCAACAGCCAATATCAAATTAAATGGATACTTGAAGCAATCACACTAAAATCTGGGACAAGACAAGGATGCCCACTCTGCCCATATCTATTCAATATAGTACTAGAAGTGCTAGCTCGAACAATAAAATAGCAAAGAGAGATCAAGGGGATACAGATTGGCGAAGAAGAATTAAAGGCATTGCTATTTGCAGATGATATGATAGTATACATAAGCGACCCCAAAAATTCTACCAGAAAACTTCTCCAGCTGATAAACAACTTCAGCAAAATGGCTGGATATAAAATTAACTCAAACCAATCAGTAGCCTTCCTTTATATAAATGATAAACAGGTTGACAAAGGGATTAGGGAAACAATTCCCTTCACAATAGTCACAGATAATAAAAAATGTCTTGAATAACTCTAAACAAACAAGTGAAAGACCTTTATGATAAGAACTTCAAGTGTCTCAAGAAAGAAATCGAAGAAGATCTCAGAAAATAGAGAGATCCTCAATGCTCATGAACTGGCAGAATGAACATAGCAAAAATGGCCACCCTACCAATTGCAATGTACAGATTCAATGCAATCCCCATCAATGTTCCAACATAATATTCAAAGACATGGAAGAGCAATTCTCAAATTCATCTGGAGAGGAAAAATAATCCCAGAATAGCAAAAATAATTCTTTTTTTTTTTTTGGTTCTTTTTTTTCGGAGCTGGGGACCGAACCCAGGGCCTTGCGCTTCCTAGGTAGCAAAAATAATTCTTAACAATAAAAGAACGTCTGGGGCAATCACCATTCCTGACCTCAAGCTCTACTACAGAGCAATAGTGATAAAAATTGCATTGTATTGTTATGGAGACAGATAAATTGATCAATGGAATAGAATTGAAGACCCAGAAATAAAAGCACACACTTATGCACACTTGATTATTGACAAAGAAACCAAAAATATACATTGAAAAAAAGAAGCATGAAAATAGACCCATATTTGCCACCATGCACCAAGCTCAAGTGGATCAAGCACCTCAACGTAAAAGCAGACACACTGAATCTAATGGAAGAGAAAGTGGAAAAGAGCCTTGAACTCTTTGGCATAGGCAGAAATTTCCTAAACAGAACTCCAATGGCTCATGCTCTAATATCAAGAATTGATAAATGGAACCTCATGAAACAAAAATTTCTTTAAGGCAAAGGACATAGTCAATAAGACAAATCAGCCTCCTAAAGATTGGGAAAGAATCATCACTAACCCCAAATCTGATAGAGCGCTAATATCCAAAATATATTAAGAACTCAAGAAGCTTACAAGCAAAAAACCAAATAATCCAATCAAAAAATGGCATATCGAATTAAACTGAGAATTCACAATAGAGGAATCTCGAAAGGCTGAGAAGCACCTAAAGAAATGTTCAAAGTCCTTAGTGATCAGAGAAATGGAAATCAAAACGACCCTGAGATTCCATTGTATGCCAGTCAGAATAACTAAGATCAAAACCTCAGGTGACAGCACATGTTGGCGAGGATGTGGAGAATGAGGGATACTCCTTCATTGCTGGTAGGATGGCAAACTGGTTCAACCACTCTGGAAATCAATTTGGACATTCCTCAGAAAAATGGAAATAGACCTACCTAAAGATCCAGAAATACCACTCTTGGGAATATACCTCCAAGATGCCCCACCATGCCACAGGGGCACATGTTCCATGATGTCATAGTAGCCTTATTTGTGATAGCCAGAAGCTAGAAACAACCCAGATGTCCCAGGACAGATGAACGGATACAGAAGATGTGGTTCATTTACACAATAGAATACTACCCATCTATGAAGAACGAGGACACCCTGAGTTTGGCAGGCAAAGGATGGAGCTAGAAATGTCATCCTGAGTGAGGTGACTGACACCCAAAAGGACATGCGTGGCATGTTCTCATCACTAAGTGGATATTAGCCAAAAAAAAAAGTACAGGATACCCAAGATCAGGTCACAGAACTCAAACAGATCAACAAACTGAAAGGCCTAAGTGAAGACCCTCAGTTCCACTTGGAAGGGAGAAAAAAGCAATCACAAGTGGTGTGGGAGGGACAGAAGAGGGAAAGGGGATGAGGGTGAGGAAAGAAGGAAACATGATCTGGTATTGGGTGGGGAAAAAGTACTGAAGCCATGAGGGCCAGCAGAAAGAATGGAAACAGGAGACCTGGGGAGGAAGTAGGTTGGGAAGACCCTCTAGAATGTACCAGGGACCTTTGAAGTGAGAGACTTTCAGCAATCAAAGGCAGGGGACCCTAGATGAGAGGCCCTACAGTGGGGAGAGAAAACTAATTGAATCCAACTCCAGCAGGAGTCAGGGCATCAAGTGAGGGATGGGGTTGCTATTCCACAACCAGAGCTCTGACACATAATTGTTACTGTCTGAAAGGAATGTAGGGATGGAAATTGAGAAGAGCCTGAGGAAAAAAAGGTCTAGTGACAGGCCCAAAATGGGTTCCAGCTCAAGGGGATACTCCAAGACCTGTCACCATGGAGCTATGGTTCACAAAAAGGGACCTACCATGACTGCTCTCCAATGACCCAAACAAGCAGCTTGAAAGAGTCAGATGCAGATATGTGCATCCAACCAATGAACAGAAGCTGCTGAGCCCTCTGGTTGAATTAGGGAAAAGCTGGTGGAAGCTAAAGAGGAGAGTGACCCTGTGGGAGGACCAGTAGTCTTAATTAACCTGGACCCCTGAGACTTCTTAGACACCGGATCACCAATCAGGCCGCATACACCAGCTGAGATAATGACTCCAACACATATACAATAGAGGACTCCAGGGTCTGGATTTAATCTCAGAGAATATGCACCTAATTTTCAAGAGACTTGAGGCCCCAGGAAGTTTAGAAGTCTGGTGGTGTGGGAACATCCTTGTGGAAATGGGGTGAGGGGGAGTGTGGGGTTGGGAGGAGGTATAGGACATACATATATGTCAGGGGATGGACTGGGAGGGGAATAAAATCTGGAATGTAAAAATAAATAAATAATAAAAGAAAATCCTCCAATTAGGAAGAAACAGAAATCCAAACAAACGAAACAAAAGAAAATGTCAGAAACAGGTTTTCTCATGAATTTTCATACTTAATTCTCACATATCTCTGAATGTCAGATATTGTTTCTCACAGGTAACAATGAGACTTGAATGTAGATCTATAAGCTCCCTCTATCTGGGAGGCTGAATTAAAAGGTTGCTTGAAACCAGGAATTCAGTACTCTCATGGGTGGTAGAGTGAAACCCTATCCAAAAATAACAAAATAAAATTCATAGGAAGATACTATATAATAAAATATACTAATAGATTTTTATACACACTCAAAAACCAAGACAGTATCTATAGAGTTTACATATTTAACTGCAAATGCTTCCTCCTACTAGGATCACTGTTCAGAGCTTGTTTTATCATTCGGACCATAGGCTAGTAGAAGAAACATCACATTTCACAACAGAAACTCAAAGTAATAAATTTATAAAGTACTGATAAATTATTTTTACTTTAGACAAATTATATTATTTTAATTAAGGTAGTAAACTAAAGCAAAATCATTAAGAAACTATGGAGAAAACAGATATTTTATTTTAAACTACACACTGCGTCCAATTGTTTTATGATCTTTCAAGTGAAATGAAGAATTATTTCCAGTGACTAAATGAAAACCAAAGTTTGTACTTTTATTTGTCTCTTCGGATTCTGTTTAAAAACTAATGTTCAAGTAGTACTCATTAATAATGCTGATCATTGAACTACTCATTCATTAATTCTTTTCCTCAACTACTTGCTATTTGTAAAATTCTAGAAAATTTACTCTATATTGATTCTTAGTGATATAAACCACAACAAGGTCAGGGTCTTAGTCTACTTTGTGTTCCTATAACAAAACATCAGGAATTGTAGAACTCATAAAGAACAGTTTCTTTACCTCGTAGGGGCACCGATATTTGCTTGGCTTTGGCGGGGGCTTCAGGGCAAATAGGAACAGATTGGCACAACTACATGTAGGGTTGTTAAAGTAGGCGGAAGATGGTTCAGCTAGGGTGAGAGTTCACATTCTCTCAAAAGAACCCATTCGTTTGGGAGTTCTTCTAAGACTTGGCACAATCTCTCAAGCAAGGCCAATCCACTAGCAGGGGTAGAGTTTTCATGGTTTAACTATCTTGTAATACCACTCATTAGTGATGCTGCCACCTCCCCACTGTAGCACTCTGGTACAAACCTCCCACATATAAGCCTATGGAGATGCCTTCAAGCTTACCCATTCTTTAAATGTGCCTTCACTTTTAAAGTATATTGAGTTTACAAATTGTAAAGTGCACCAACTGAGCAGAAGAACCTTCTAGTCAATATTAACCATGGTTATCTCTGCTGAAATGGTTAGGGAAGCTTCGCCAAAGAAGGCAGCATCTATGCTGAAAGATTGCAGTTCTTCACAAGCCTAGGATAAATAGATGAAGGTATACAATGATAATGTTGAACACATAGCTTAGTCCCTCCTCCCCAATGACTTCCAGCAGTAATAGTCTCTTTTAGGGCTCTCCAGTCCCTTCTTGCCCACAAATAAGCAAGTCACACAGAACACCATTTACTGTATCCTTCTCTCTCCTTATTGCTAGAATCTAATTTGCTAAGGACTCATTGCTTATTTTGACTATATCTCATAAGAAATGATCCATCCTCTGGGCCAACCATGTATTCTGATGGAAACAGTCTTGAGACACAAGACCATTCTCTGTGGTTCTATATTCTTGCACAAATAAAAGCTGATATGGCTATTAAACTGGAGTCCCAGCTAAAGAAAAGTTTCTTATTTCATTGTGCCTTGTACATTGGTCAAAGTAACCTAAGAAGAGAATATGCTGCCATGTTATAAACTCTTCATATGTTCTGATGTACGCCCACATTTCTCTTTAATTTGGTTGAACTCTAAGGTTCTCCTGACATTTGAAACTTAGCATCTTGCTCTATTTTCTCTTCATTATATTAATTTTCAATTTACCAAGCTGAATCACATTTTAAAGTCCTCGTTAAGGCTCTGCCAGAGCCTTGCTGTCTCTTACAGTTTTCTCTCCCTTTCTATTTTATATCATTTTCAAGCTTATTAAATTTATGTAAGAATTGCTCTAAAGAAAATTGGATTCCTACAGGTAAAGCCCGTTTGATTCCCACACATTTCAAGATATTCTGGCAAGGTCAAAATTTGAGAGCCTTTACCCAAGACTTTAAGTTAAAACCTAAGTGTTCAAGACAAGATGGGGGGAAGAAATGGCAGACCACCAATATAAAGCTTCTGTACTTCTCTTGCACCCCATGTTAAATCTACCGTAAAAAAACAGGAAAAATGTCTTCTAAAATGTGTCACATAGCTCAAGCACTATTTTTCAGAGGATAATTCTATTAAACCCAATGATTTTTAGAAAATGTCTGAGAATTTCCTTAAGTTACTGGAAGGATGATCTCTTATTCCTTCTTTCTTCCTTCCTTTCTTTCTTTCTTTCTTTCTTTCTTTCTTTCTTTCTTTCTTTCTTTCTTTCTTCCTTCCTTCCTTTCCTTCCTTCCTTCCTTCCTTCTTTCCTTCCTTCCTTCTTTCTTTCTTTCTTTCTTTCTTTCTTTCTTTCTTTCTCTCTCTCTCCCTTTCTCTCTCTTCCTTCCTTCCTTTCTTTCTTCCTTTCTTTCTTTCTTTCTTTCTTTCTTTCTTTCTTTCTTTCTTTCTTTCTTTCTTTAGAATTTATTCCCTTCCTGGTCCACCCTCTGACTGTTAGATCGACATCCCATACCTCCTCCCCACCCACCTGTCTCCACGAGGATGTCCCCACCCCACCCACCCCACCAGACCTCTAAACTCCCTCTGTCCTTCAGTCTTTTGTGAGTTAGGTGTATGTATACGCTCTCACTGAACCAAGACTCAGCATTCCTCTGCTGTATATGTGTTGGGGTCCTCATATCAGCTGTTGTATGCTGCCTGGTTGGGGATCCAGTGTCTGAGAGATCTTAGGCATCCAGGTTAATTGAGACTGCTGGTTCTTGTACAGGGTCACCCTCCTTCTCAACTTCTTCCAGCTTTTCCCTAATTCAACCACAGGATTCAGCACTTCTCTTTATTGATTGGGTGAAAATATCTGCATTCATTTTTTTTGCTGCTTGTTGGGTCTTTTGGGGGGCAGTCATAATAGGTCCCTTTTTGTGAGTGCTCCACAGCCTTATTAATAGTGTCTAGTCTTGGGGCCTCCCCTTGAGCTGGATCCCACTTTGGGCCTATCTCTGGATCTTCTTTTCTTCAGGCTCTTCTCCATTTCCACCCCTGCACTTCTTTCAGACAGGAAGAATTATGGGTCAGAGTTTTTTGACCGTGGGATAATAACTACATCCCTCACTTGTTGCTCTGTCTTTCTGCTGGAGGTTGGCTCTACCAGATCCCACTGTAGGGCATTTCATTTAAGGTACCTTTCTTTGAGTCCTGAGGATCTCTCACTTCCCAGGTCTCTAATATATTCTAGAGCACCCTCCCAATCTCCTTCCTCCTGAGGTCACCTGTTTCCATTCTCTCTGCTGGTCCTGAGGACTTAAGTTCTTTCCCCCCACCCAATACCAGATCATGTCCCCCTTTCCCCCTGTACAGTCCCCTTTCCTTCCCAGTTCCTTCCCTCCCTCTCACCTTGTTATTGCTTTCTTCTCTCTCCCAAATGGAACTGAGGTGTTCTCACTTGGGCCCTTAAGCTTGTTGACTTTTATGATTTCTATGGACTGTATCTTGGGTTTCCTTTGGCTAACATCCACTTAGTGAGTTAGTGAATATATACCAAGGATGCCCTTTTGAGTCTGAGTTACCTCACTCAGGATGATATTTTCTAGTTCTATCTATTTGCCTGAAAATCTCCGGAGGATGATCTCTTAATCAGATTCCTGCTCCCGTGAGTATGTCCTCAAGGGTGTGCTCTACACTTTTTTAACAGGAGTCAATTATGTCTTAGTAACCATGATTTTGGTACATTTAAAAAGTACAAGATACTATATTCTCATAATATAATATAATATAATACAATATAATGTATATTCTCACATATATATTTATTATAGATATTCCCATGTGAAAGAATGAGAAAAATTAGAATATTTAATGTAACATATCTAAGACAAGATATCCAAAATATATTTGAGTAAGGACTCTTTCTGATGTACAACTTCCATTTTGTGGGGAAATGTTTAGGGAACAGTATTCAAGGGAACTGCTAAGTTCCTCTTGAAGGAAACCCATGGAGGCTCATTATTATGCACTTGTTATGCAGAGGGAGTGACAGGATAGATGCTCACAACAGAAGCTAAAGAGAAGCTGATATTTCACAACCATTTTATTTAATACCTCTTTTTATTGGATTTATTTATTTATTTACATTTCAAATATTATCCCCTTTCCCAGTTTCCCATCTATAAATCCCCCATCCCATCCTTTTAAATCATGCCTTAGTCTACCTGGTACAATAGCCAGAATTCTGCTTGACAGCTCTTTGCACAAAGCACTACATTCTGTTTCTTCTATTTCTGTCTGCTTTCCTCCATATTTTATCTCTGGGCATTTTCATAACCTGACAGATTGCTCAGCCCATCCATGCGGCAACTTGTCACTACTGAGGTGGAGGATTTGGGAAGAAAGGCTAACTTCAGAGTAAGGGCTCTCAACCAACAAAGGGCAAGATGAATACCCTTTCACTGGACAACTTACAAGATGGTATTGTATAAGACTGATACAAAAGTTCTCAATGGATTTGAGTTAGTTACTTTATAATCTCTCCTAGATTAAGACTTCAAGACCACTTACAGAAAATTGCGTGACACCCATTTGAGGATGTAAAGCTCAAAGAACCATATATCAGTTCAGACTGATCTGTTGTCTGGTATTGCTACATGACAACACCAAATGGGAGGAAGAAATTGGGAAATGTCTAAAGGCGTGAACAGGAGAACAGAAGTGAAATAGGGGAATAACATACCATCATTGCACATGTTATTGTCATCAGTGTTGATATATCCTTAACACATTGTACAATGCTACATCCCAGGATGTTCCCATTCTGTTTGGCTTCACCCCACCTCTACCATCACCTGTCTGATTTCTGTCATTATTTCTTTACCCTGTTTTCCACAATGACTCTTAGATATTCTCATCTGCTCTTCATAGTATTTGTCTGTTAATATTTTCTTTATACAGTGTTGAGGCTGGAGGCCAGGACCTCATGCCTGTTAGACAAGTGTTCTTCCACTGAGTTATACTTAAGAATGTCACTGTTGCCATTGGAAACATGTATTTTCTAGTCAAAAGGTCACACTTGTGTCAGCATCATCTAATTATGCTCCCTACTTCTTATATCATGTCATCTAATTGGATTTGCATCGTACTTTGAATGGATGAAAAATGTCCATGTTGCTCATGCTTTTCTGTCACTTAAAACCCTAGTTTCTTTTGTGTGAAGCATTTCATACTGCATAATAATATCAAGTATACAAGACATTGCTGTGTGCTATGATTGTAAAGCCAGAAAGCAGGTTTCTAGATATTACTGGTTGTGTTGAACTGCAGCTTTGCACCATTTAGTCATCACTTTCGCAGTTCCCTGTCCACTTGAGTCCCTGGTAACTGAGTGTGCTCTTTGTAACTTTTACCAGGTGGTTCTATGTTGTTTTAGTGTTCTTGCCCCTCATTGATGCTCCACGCTTCTTTCTTTTTTTCCAACATAAATTCTTTACCCTTCTTTCTCTCAAATCTTTCTACAGATCCTAAGTTCATGTCTCTAGCCTCTCAGATGGTCTTTAGTCATTCAACTTAAATCATACTTCAGCCATTCTCTAAGCTTTTCTTCTCTCTGTGTGTGTCTCTCTCTCTGTCTCTCTCTCTGCCTCTCTTTGTCTATCTCTCCGTGTGTCTGTCTGCCTGCCTGTCTGTCTGTCTGTCTCTCTCTCTCTGTCTCTGTCTCTCTCTCTCTCTGTGTCTGTCTGCCTGTCTCTCTCTCTCTCTCTCTCTCTCTCTCTCTCTCTCTCTCTCTGTGTGTGTGTGTGTGTGTGTGTGTGTGCGCGCGCATGCGCGCATGTGTGTGTGTGTAGCATTTATAGGGCTTAAATATACTGTATATAACTTGGCAGTTTAAATTAGACTTTCCTCATTAGGTTGCAGTACAAAAACAATATTTTTATTTCACTACTTTTAGTAGGATTGAGCAAGTTTATTATTTTATCTGTCTTAAGCTACTTTTGGAATAAATTTGATAATGAAATTTATAGTAAGTAATGTGATAATTTGAGGTATGTAAATATGAGAAAATAATACTGATTAACATACTAATTCACTCAAAACACTGTAATTTCTCTTTCTGGTGAAACATTTCATATTAATTTACTTTACAGTTTTCAAGCACACATAACATTGCTTTTCACTTTAGTGACCATGCTAAAGAACAGGTGTCAGAATTTATTCTCTTAGATGAAAAGAAACCTGTAGAATTTAATCATTTTGTCTTTGTCTTTTCATCCTTGTCCCTGGAAGCTATAGGTCTGCTCTATACAAGAATTCAGATCCTATATGTAAATAAGATCTTGTAGCATCTGTTTTTTTTCTTTTCTTTCTTTCTTCTTTTTTTTTTTTTTTTTTTTGTGCCTTATGCTGCCATATGCTACGCACAGTCATTTGTGCTAGTGATTGAGCTCCTTTGGTTTAAGGATAAAATATAGCATGTACACACATATCTCAAATTCACAGTATCCACTAATTTGTTCTAATACTTGCAAAGAACTCCATGTCTTGGCATATATAAATAATGTTGCATTAACTATGGGACTGAAGATATCTCTTTCTTTGTAGTATATCTTCTTTCACTATGTACAGAAGAATGAGATTCCTATATCACATAATACTTCTACTTTTACTTTTTTGAACAATTTCACTTATTTGAGATTTAGTTTTATTATTTTAAATTATATGCATGTACGTATATATGTATATGTATGTATGTGCATGTGAAGACTAGATCCTGAAGAAATTAGGGGTATCAGATCTCCTGGAGCAGAAGTTACAGGTGATTGTGAGCCATCCAACATGGATGCTAGTAACAGGAGTGTTGTTGTAAAAATATAAAAAATAAAAAAGTATTGGTGTCTTTTATCCCGCTAGGTCCACACCACAGTGCCTCAAGATATCTGCTAGATATCTTGGCAGAAACACATCCCAACTCCTGGGCGGCCCAGTGTCTCCTGCACACTTTCCTACCTCAAACCATTATATAAAAGAACACATAACACAACAATCTTTGGCCCAATTCGTAAGTTGTAATCTCCCAATACACAGAGCAGAATCTTTTTTTTTTTTCTTTTCATTTTTTCGGAGCTGGGGACGAGCAGAATCTTAACATCAGCTTCCATTTTCCTGCTACCGCTTCTCTCCTGCCTCCTCTCTCCTCCTTTCCATTCCAATCTCCACCTCTTCCTTCAAACTTCTCTCGCCCATCCTTCCTTCTCCTCCAATGACAGGCCTTCCTCTATCCTGTTCCTGCCCTCACAGGTATTTTACAAATTCTATGGGGAGAAGGTTCTGCTGAAGTCACCTGATTCCTGAGTATGTGACTAGGCAGCTGTCCTTGGGGCAGTAGAATTAGCATCAAAATACAGATAACTCCAGGGCAAACCACAACACAGGAGGTACCTCCAAAAGAGCAGTATGTTCTCTTAACTTCTGGTCCTTTCCCATCCCAATTTCCACCTTGTGAAGTAGTAGATATATCATTTTTACATTTCCACCAAAATCTAGGCAGTACTCTCCTCTTCACATCCTTTCCAAAACTTATCTTTCAGCAAATGTTATTCTTATAGCTTTTCATTTTGCTTGCCAAGAAGCATTTCATTATTATCCATCAACAGAGATTTTAATAGTCAAACTACCACATATTTGTCAAACATTCAGTTTCTTCCTGGTTACCTCAGGCCTTTTGGAAAATAAATTTTGAAGTAAATTGTACTCAATTTAAAAGAAGGAACAACTTACGTTTTATTTATTTTTTGTAATAGGTATCCTATTAAGTGTAAATCAGTGTCATTGATTTTATTTGAATTTCTCAGGAAATGCATGATGCTGATGAAATTTTACATATTCCTGTTGGAAGTTTGTTTATGTCCTCTTGGAAAATATTTACCTTTCCAAATCAATACTTAAAGACACATTTTGCTATTATTGCTGTTTTTGAGTTCTTTGATGTCCTTTTGAATCTTAAATCCTATCAACTTGCACTTTCTTCCATTCTTTCCCTTCAGTTTGTAGCTCTTGATTATTTTATTTGCTGTTATAGATAGCTTTACTTTGGTGTAATTAACCATTTCTATCTAATTTTCCTTTTGTTGCTTAATACTTTGAGGCCTTTTATATAAGAAATCGTTGTCTGTGCCAACATCAAAAATTCTTTCCTCCCATTTATCCAGTAGCTTTTCAATTTGAGGTTTTAAGTTTGTCATTTTAAGTTTATTTCTATACATGGAGTAAAAAAAGCACATTTTAATCCTGCAATTTTCCTAACACCATTTTGAAAGGAATTTTCTCATCTCAGTGTGAACACTTAGTGTCTCTCTGGTGAAGCATGATTGGTAGTAAGCATGCAGTTGTCTTCACTCTTTTTGTTTTCTTCTATTGATCTCAATGTCCTCCTTTGTGCAAAGACCATTGTGTTAAAACCTTAGCTCTAGAATACATTTTAATGTTAGTCCAAGGCCTCAACCTTGTTCTTTTTGTTCAAAACTACATTGACAGTATGTGTTTTTCTGTAATGTTTGTGCTTGCTGTTTTAAACCTTGTGGTTCCACATATATTTTAAGACTTTTTCTCTACTTCAATGAGTATTGTCTTGGTGGGGATTGCATTAAATCTGTAATTATTTTGGATGTTATCGACATTTGATATCGATTCTTCTAATCTGTCAATGGGTAGTATCTTATTTATATATTCTTAATTTTCTATTTCTATGTTTTATGATTTCCAGCATAAAGCTATTTCAACTTGCTTGAGTTTTTTCCTGAGCACTCATCTCCTAGATAATATTTCAAGTAGCATTGTTTTCTTGATTTTCTTCAGATACTTTGTTGTAAATGTATAGAAACACTGTTATCGATTTTCCATCATGTCCTTACTTATTTTATTTATTTTAACATTATCGTGTAGCTTTTGAGCTTATCCTTGCAGGACAGAACTATTCTTTTTTCCACTGCACCTTTGCTGTAAGATCCTTGCTGTGCTGGACAAAGCCAAGAGTTGTGATTCTTATCGTGCTGTGAGGACAAAGACAAATACACATCAGTGCTACATTCCCATGCTTCTGAGTACAAATGTTTGCTTAAAAAGTAATGGGTAGCAGACCCTGCCATTAAAGATTTTGTTTTTGCTAGCACTCATGGGGCCCATTTTCCATTCTCATGAAAATGTCACAGTACATTTTCTCTACTCTTGTGTATTTTTATTTTTCTACCTCTGAGGTTTTATCCAATGATGACAATTTCCATTATGTTTATAGTCCGACAATCTAGATACCTAACCATGTTGTATTAATCAACAGTAAATAAAAGGAAGCATTGGGGTTCATCTACCATTTCATCTACTCCTATTTTTCTCTCTCTGTTTTTCACATATTTCCTTTATTCGCTATGGACAAGGGACCATTAAACTGAAAAAGAACATTTGTAACATCCTGTAAGAAAGAAAAACATAGGGAATTAATAAAGTTGAATGTTTGCAAATTCATTTGGAATGAAAAAAAACAGGATAGTGAAAACTATTCTCAACAATAAAAGAACTCTGGAAGAGTCACCATCCCTAACCTCTAGCTGTATTACAGAGAAATAGTGATAAAAACGTTATGGTATTGGCACAAACACAGGCAGGTAGATCAGTGGAATAGAATTGATGACCCAGAAATGAACCCACATACTTATGATCATTTGATCTTTGACAAATGAGCTGCAACCATCCACTGGAAAAGGGACAGTATTTTCAACAAATGGTGCTGGTTCAACTGGAAGTCAGCATGTAGAAGAATGCAAATTGATTTATTCTTATCTCATTGTACAAAGCACAAGTGCAAGTGGATCAAGGACCTGCACATAAAACCAGATACACTGAAACTAATAGAAGAAAAACTGGGGAAGAGTCTTGAACATATGAATACTGGGGAAACTTTCCTGAAGAGAACACCAATGGTTCATGCTCTAAGGTCAAGAATCAACAAATGGGACCTCATAAAACTGCAAAGCTTCTGTAAGGCAAAGGTCACTGTCATTAGGACAAAATTACAACCAAAAGATTGGAAAAATATCTTAACCAATCCTACATCTGATAGAGGGCAATATCCAATATATACAAAGAACTCAAGAAATTAGAGTCCAGAGAATCAAATAACCCTATTAAAAATACTGTACACAGCGAAACAAAGAAGTTTCAACTGTGGAATATCAAATGGCTGAGAAGCACCTAAAAATGTTCAACATCCTCAGTCATCAGAAAATTCAAATCAAAACAACCCTGAGATTCCACCTCACACCAGTAAAAATGGCTAAGATCAAAAACTCAGGTGACAGCAGATGTTGGTAAGGATGTGAGAAAGAGGAACACTCCTCCATTGTTGGTGGGATTGCAAGCTGCTACAACCACTCTGGAAATCAGTCTGGTGGTTCCACAGAAAATTCGACCTAGTACTACCCGAGGACCCAGCTATACCACTCCTGGACATATGTACAAAAGCTGCTCGAATATATATCAAGGACACATGCTCCACTGTGTTCATAGCAGCCTTTTTTATAATAGCCAGAAACTGGAAAGAACTCAGCCGTCTTTCCACAGAGGAATGAATACAGATAATGTGGTACATTTACACAATGGAATACTACTCAGTTATTAAAAACCATGACGTCATGCAATTCTTAGGCAAATGGATGGAACTCGAACATATCCTGAGTCAGGTAACGCAATCACAAAGAACACACATGGCATACACTCACTGATAATTGGAATACCCAAGGTACAATTCATAAACCACATGAAGCTCAAGAAGAAGGAAGACCAAAGTATGTACGGATGCTTCAGTCCTTTTTAGAAGCGGGGACAAAAATACTCACAGGAGGAAATACAGTGACAAATTTTGGATCAGAGACTGAAGGACAGGCCATCTAGAGACTGCCCTACCTCGGGATATATCCCATATACAGTCACCAAACCCAGACATTATTGTGGATGACAACAATTGCAGGCTGACAGGAGCCTGATATAACTATCTCCTAAGAGGCTCTGTCAGAGCCTGACAAATACAGAGCCGATGCTAGCAGTCAGTCATTGAACTGAGAATGGGGTCTCCCGTGGAGGAGTTAGAGAAAGGACTGAACGAGTTGAAGGGTTTTGCAACCCCATAAGAACAACAATATGAACCAACCAGAGCTCTCAGAACTTCTAGGGAGTACACCCTCATCCCAAGAGTACATAGGGAAGAACCTATGGCTCCAGTTACATATGTAGCAGATGGTGGCCTTCTGGGGCATCAGGGGGAGGAGAGGCCCTTGGTCCTTTAAAGGTTCAATGCCCCAGTGTAGGGGAATGTCAGGGTGGGACAGACATAGGGCGTCTTGAATGTAAGGAGGAGAACCCTCATAGAATCATGGGGAGATAGCACATTTCTGGAGGGGAAACCTGGAAAAGAAATAACATCTGAAATGTAAATAAAATATCCAATAACAAGAAGAAGGACAACCATGTTAGATTTTTTTAAAAAGGAAATTAAGCCATATCTAGTCCTGTGATAGCTGCTCCCCTTACTTTCCTCTAATCTGTTCTGTAAATCTGTTCTGTTATGTCTTCATACATTCCCTTTCTTATGAAGAAAATCAATTATTTTATTCTGTCATCTTAGTAAGATGAGCATAAATCTGTATCTGTCCCTTCTGAGGAAAAAGGCAACTCACATTTATGCATAAAAAAAATTAAATCTGGTATACAGAGTATAAGACTCAATTCTTCTTGAAATTGAATGCTTTGAATTTGATGTTCATTCAATAAAACATTTATTTGCTTTTATTCTCCCTCCTTTTCCCCATGTTGCATGTGTGACTACATTGGCTACCTGTGTGTATCCGAGAGAATATATAAGCACCACATGCTTTCAGTTTCCCCTTAAGGGCAGATAAAGCATCAGATCTCCTGTACCTGGAGTTACAGGCAGCTGTGAGTCACCTGACTATGGGTACTGGAAACCTAATCCAGGTCCCCGGTAAGAGCAGCAAGTGCTCTTAGCCCCTGAGCTATCTCTTTACTCTCACCTGTAATTTTTTTTTTGATTGATGGTTTACAGACCTTTTCTATTGCATTTTGAGGTTTATGTATTCATTAAAATACATAATTGCATTTCTGGAGAGATGTCGCCATGATTAAGAGCACTTGTTGCTCTTCCAACACGGTAAGGCAGCTGCCAACTGCCTGTAACTCCAGTTCTGGGGAACCTGATGTCCTCTTTTTGGTCTTTATAGGCATAGGCATGCATATGATACATATGCATACTCTCAGGTACACAAAGACACACACACACACACACACACACAGTTAAAAAATAAGGTTAAATAAATCTTTAATACATTACCCAGAAATCTGAGTGAGCCTTTGTTTCACCCTCAACATACTGTAAAAAACATGAATGGAAACTCCTTTTATGCTCCTTCACAGTTAATAAAATGAACATTTAAGTAGTCATTCGCCTGGGATTTGTAGCCACTCCTAATTCTGTCTTTCATTTTCCTGGATTGTGACTCTTCAATATTTTTTAATATCTTCCTGCATTGTCTTTGTTATTATTTTAGGTCAACATCTCATCTTTTTTTTTTTTTTTTCTTTTTTTCGGAGCTAGGGACCGAACCCAGGGCCTTGCGCTTGCTAGGCAAGTGCTCTACCGCTGAGCTAAATCCCCAACAACATCTCATCTTTTACCTCATTTTTTTTTCTTCTGCTGAGACAGAGCAGGTAGAGCTCATATTTTTCACCTGATTTTTCTGCCCAGTACAATCTAATTTTTAAAATTTTACCCACGATAGCTAATGGCTCCTTCCCTAAACTTTTCAAAGCCTTGCATGTGTGATGCACCCAAATCTGACCAATATGACATAGGACCTTGTTGAGGTGGTGGTCGATGATAGTGAGCACCCCGATATCTTTGTAATCCAAGCAGAGAGAGATTCAAGTCTAGAGAGACAGGATAGAAATATCAATGCCAACTCCACCCATGCTGAGAGCAAGGAATTGAGTGAATTGCCTCAAATCCGTGAAGCACTTGCTGATGCTGTCCATGAGACTTTGTGGAAAACAGACCTTGGAAGACCTGATACCTCTTGAATGAGCTAGAAACACAAAAAGGAGCTGTTGTCTGACTTCCATAATATATATTCTTCAGTGAACACACAGAACCTGTGACAAGTAAACAGTACTACCTGTTCTTGGAATTCATACTGACCACTGGCTTAAGTGATGGATTCACTTTTGCAGGAATAGTTGAGTTTCACAGACAATATTACATTGTGTGATATATTCCAGTGCCTTATATAGTGTTTGATTTTCTGACATAGTCCTTCAATAATTAAACTTTCTGACCTATGCACCTACCCATCTGTGATGCTTTGTATGTGCTTCACCTGGGGAGTGGCACTATTAGAAGGTATGGCCTTGTTGGAACATGAGTGTTACTGTGGGCATGGGCTTATGACCCTCACCCTAGCTACCTGGAAGCCAATATTCTGCCAGTAATCTTCAGATGAAGATATAGAATTCTCAGCTCTGCCTGTACCATGCCTGCCTGGATGCTGTCATGCTCCTGCGTCAATGATAATGGACCTCTGAACCTCTAATCTGTAAACTAGCTTCAACTAAATGTTGTCCTTATGAGACTTGCCTTGGTAGTAGTGTCTGCTCACAGCAATGAAACCTTAACTAAGACACCATAATTACCTGTGAAACCACTTGCTCTTAGATAACCAGTACTTTGGACTTCGGTGCTTTGCTGTTGACTATATCTGGTCGGCCATGCCAGCATCAATCTCATACTCACTTTTCCTTCCTTATTCCACCTTCGGGCTCAATGTGCACTCATTTCTTTCAGGAAGCCATTTCTGATCCTTTTGGTTCGAGCAGGTGTTTGAAATCTCATAGCAACACCCTGTTAATATCTATCTTGTCACTGAAAATTTCTCAAGGATCATGAATTCTTATGTCACCAGTGTTTTTGCAGGGCTCAGCACATAATCTTGAATAGTGACAAATCATTCTACTATGAGTGATATAGTATGGAACCTAGGGTCCTCTGTTTTGGAGTTCTTAATCTTAATAAAATGGTTAAGAATGGATTCAAATGGAAGCTGGAGGACGATTTCATTAAAGTTTAAAGAAAAACCTCAGGGTAGGCAAGCTGTAAATCTTAGCAGCTGCCCAGAGAAGGAGAATGGAAAAGAGAAGCAGGGGGAAGAGCCATAGAATTTGAATTAAGCTAGTTGGTGGACAAGTAGTTACACAGGGAGAGGAGCTTTGGAGAAATGAAGTCACAAACACCAGAGACAGTTAGGCTCTGGCCAGCATCCAGAAGACACAGAAGAAAGTAAAAGCACAAGTGATGCTTTGCTGACTCAGAACTCCTACAGGTTGGTATACCTAACAGAACTTCATGGCAGTTTGTAGGAAGAGACCTGGGGCTAGGAAGTGTGATTTCTGCAAAGGAAAATATTTTCTTTCTACCTACTTAGCACAGCTTAAGGTGGACTTGCCTACTTAGGGGTGGTCCCTTGACCTGTTCATTAACCAACCCAATTGGAATGTTGATTTTTCACACAAGAAAAAGAATTCACTCTCTTCACCAGAATGAAAAGGTCTTCATTCAGTGGCCCCCACCCCTGTTGTATCATGGATATTAAAGAACAGAAGAAGAAATGCTGTAATGTAGAAACTCATGTATGGAAGCCAAATATTTAACTCTCTTAACTCTCTGCTGTATTTGTTCCACAAGCCAATATAACACCCATTGCTCATTACTGTCAGGAGGGAGATACCTGGGCTTTTGTGGCTAAAACTTGAGGCTTCCTTCCTTCCTTCCTTCCTTCCTTCCTTCCTTCCTTCCTTCCTTCTTTCCTTCCTTTCCTTCTTTCTATCTTTCTTCCATCCTTTCTTTCCTTTCTTTTCTCTCTCCCTCCCTCCCTCCTTTCCATCCTTTCTTTCCTTTCTTTTCTTTTCTCTCTCATTCTCTCTCTCCATCCCTCCTTCCCTCCCTCCCTTTCTTTCTTCCTTTCTTCCTTCCTTCCTCTTCCTCCTCTTTCTTTTCTTTCTATCCTCTTTCTTTTCTTTCCATCCTCTTTCTTTCTTTTCTATTTTTTTAATATTTTTACTTTTTTAGATTTCATCTTTCTGGTTGCTAGGCACCATGTTGCTGGTACACATATTGCAAATAAGGGCATTATCATTTTTCTATACTGAAGATTCATACTAATGTTAGTATTTTAGTCTATCCAGCAATCTGATCAAACTGATCTGATGAAAACTGAGAAATCATTTTTACTCAGTTGTCTAAAGTATTATTTTAAATTTTGTCACTAGATTCTCTTTTACAGCCCTGCTCTTTTTAATACAGTCTATCCATTCTGCTTGCTTCCTTTCCTTATGAAAGCACATTTTAGTCAAATTTTATTTGTAGCTACTTGCAGTAGTTTGGCCTCCTTTTCTATTCTCCCATAAATAAATACTCTCCTTCAGACAGGATAATCTTGTACAAATCTCTGCAAAGCTACCTTTCTGAAAGTGTCATTCACTAGATAAGGAATATAACAAAATCCCCTCCCCCACTGCTTTCTCTCCCTCTCCCTGAATCCTTCGTTTTCTGTCTTTCCATCCTCTTTATTTGTTCTTCATCTTGAATTTAGCACACAACTAAGAGTAATTTAAAGGCACAGCATTAACTTTGAAATGCAGAATGCCGTCACATTACAGGTTTTGCTCTGAGGTCAACAGTCCCTGCAAGCTCATCCTCACCACAGAAATCATTGTTCTGTGGGCTTTGTCTCTGTGGTGATAGGTTTTGCTATGTCATAAGACTTGCTAAAATGAAAATGTTAATATGTGTTTCAGTGCATCTAATGTAAGGAGCCAGGTTGGCTAATAGTGAAATATGAGAGGATTGCAAAAATACTACAAAGGAATACATAATGAAATTGTATCATTACAAAATTTGCAAGCAAAAGAGTTAATATTGTCTCTCATAGCCATTCACAATGATTGTAATTATATTCTTTTCATCTACTAGTGAATACTCACTATTAGGGGAAAAGTTTTGAGGATGGTTTAGCAAATTAACTTGTTTCTGGTCTTTTGAAAGTACTTTAAATATCGCTAATTTAACATAATGCCAACTGACATAGCTTCATAAGTGTATATTCACAGTTAAAAGTATTAAAACTCCTCAAAGACCTTTATTGAAAATCAAGTGTAAGCCTGGTTCTAAAATAGACAGTCCTTACATCCCACCTTTTGCTGATGCTTTCTCTGTGGTTACTCTGTCCAAGTGGGAGAGTCTAAAGCTAGAAAGACCATTTGCTTTTTAATAGATCATTGGCCAGCACCCCAAGGGATTTAAGATTCTGTGGCTTTGAGTACAAGGGCAGAATATTACATTAATACACTTTGACCAGCAAGATCCCTCCAGTTAGGGAATAAAAAGCAGGACCCCTGTTTTCCCCATAGTAGAGTTCTTTGTTCCTGGAACCATGGGGGAGATTAGTTTGAATACATCGGAGTAAAATGAACTCAGTGTAGAGATCTTATCACCTTTTATCACCTGGTGAGGGAGGGTTCAACTTAATATAACAAGATAATAACTGCTTTTGCTATGTTGCAGACTTTTATATAGATTAGCAACCACAGAGTCTTTCTTCTTTTATTTATTTATTTATTTATTTATTTATTTATTTATTTATTTATTATTTTTTATGTATTTTTGAAGGTACTGCAGGTCTAAGAGGACTCAAGAATCACAGGAAGTCACTATCAGAATTTTATTGTTCTGAAATCTTCCTGATCAAGCTCTGTCAGAAGATTCTCAGTGGTTTTTCCTTTCACCCTAATGGAAAACAAGCAAAAAAAAATCTCTTTTCAGTTACATTCTGTGACTAAGTTGTCTGTGAGTCCATCTGTAGTTTCCCAAACAGAAATTGGATGCACCCCAAAGCAATTTTTTTTCTTGCTGGGGATTTGGGCATTAAACACAATGGTGATCGCCAGCTTTCCCTACACAGTGTCATCCCTGTTTAGTGTTTTATTTCCTTTCAGCAAACACTGATTGGGTGCCATTCCCTGGGCAAGGTGTTGAAAGGGGATACAAGAATATAACACCTGCCCTATGACCCTCCTTTCCCTGACTTGAAGGTGTGTTTGAATCCCAAAGAATGCTTTATTCACTCAGTAATCTAGATTAAAACACAGGCGCACAGAACACAGAGGGAGGTGTAACTCAATAAAGACACCAAAAAGAACAAGCCTGTATTACAAGGACAGGTTGTAGCATATGGGAGATGGTTGAGTGTCCCAGGAACAACACAGAAGAATAAAAGTAACACAGACGACACCATCATGTGAATCCTTGCAAAGAACTTATTGTTCTTCACACCACTCAGAGTTAAGACACATCATCATTTGATTGGCACCTGACATTTGATAATTAACAGTTTTAGTACCATCTTTTCTTGTCAATTTATATTTAACCATCGAAGATTAAATGGAAACAAAAGGAGACTGTTTTGTTCTCCTCTCTGGCAATCATTTGCAAATATTATTTTTTCCCTAAAGGGATTTTTGGAATGTATTATGCACGAATTTTTATTTTCCACTCATATATAAATTAAAGAATGCATGCACAGTACTACTTTAAGAGATAGAGATTTGGAAGCATTTGAACCCTGTATTAACTCCAAAAAGTCAGGAGCTACATTGGAAACAAAATTAGATTGTTCCCCCCCAAGACAGATTTGTTAGTGTTCCTTGTTCTTAATGAGTTTCATTGCTTTCTTCTGAGACTCTAACACACTAAAGACATCACAAGAGCAACACAGCTCTGCCCGACCAGGGAGAGAGCAAGCGCTGTCCCCTTTGGCAGAGCTACTTGAATGGGGAGTGTCTTAGACGAAATCTCTCTGAATAGAAGCTGGTGCATAACGATTTTCTTGTGAGCTGAATAATAGATAAATTGTAAAGGAACAGAGTTTCTGAATGACAGACTGATGGCCATTATCTTGGCTTTTATCCCCAATCCAAGGAAATGCTTATCTCTGACTGCCTCACCCTGCTTCAATCCTCTAGTGGTTTAGAGTTCGGATTTCCTGCATTTAACATATTTATTGGCTTTAAAAAATGAAAGCCTCTGAGCAGAAATAAAAAAGCAGCTCTATTTCCAAAATACTGAAACAGTTTTGTAAATTTTACGGAATGTCGAGGCTTCTCTCCTTCATCCTTCAAAGAGTAGGAAAATAACTAAGAAAAAAGTATCAGTGTGACAATTTAGCAGCTTGCTGAAGATTCAGTGTCTAACCTATTTTGACAGACACAGGAGCTTCCCAACACAGGGATCACTATTATGTCACAGAGTTCAAGCTTCAACCATCTGTACTGGAAACAAACACAACAGTTCTCGACTTCCCAAAGGGAAATTGTGAGTTTCACCCTAAAGGAAATAATGAAAGGCTACAGTAAAAGAAAATAAATGCCACTGAGAGAGAGATAGAGATGGAGATGGGGATGGGGATGGAGATAGATGGATAGATAAATAGATAGATACATAGATACATAGATACATAGATATATAGAAGAAAGCCTTCAAGTCTGGATAAACATTTACTAACTTCAATCTTGTAAACAGAATTCTTCTCCATTCATACTGACATTCATTTACCTGCCACAGTACCAGCTGTTTTACCAATACTGCCCCGTTGTTGTTGGATTACTTATGCTTTCTAAAGATCATTCACATACATATAAATTATATATGTATATATATAATTTCATAAAATAATGTGAAGTTTACTATAAAAAGAATGAAATTCTGAATTAAGCCTTGCTTTCATATTCTTAATTTATCTTGTCCCTTATATAACCTGTAAAAATATTCTCAATCACTCTCGAGCTCAATTTCCTAACTGTAAAATGGACATACCACTCATAATTTGGTGTAAGGATTAAATGATATAACAAATGGGACTTTCTAAAAATGTTTGACATTAGATATGATTGCTGTTGTGCTTTCAATGGGTATGGCCCAACAGATTCATATGTTTGAATGCTTAGTCACACTACTAGGAGGTGTGGCCCTACTAGAAGAGGAGTGGCCTTGGTAGAGGAAGTATGTCACTGTGGAAATGGGGTTTTGAAGTCTCATACAAACTCAAGCACTGCTCACTGTGGAACACAGTCTTTTCCTTGTTGGTTGTGGATCAAGATGTAGAACTCTTAGCTCATTCTCTAGCACAACGCTTGCCTAAATACCGCCATGCTCCTGCCTTGATGATAATGGACTGAACCTCTGAACCTGTAAGCCAGCCCCAGTTAAATGTTGTCCTTTTAAAAAGTTGCCTTGTTCATTTTGTGTCTTCGCAGCAATGAAACCCTAGCTAAGAGTATTTTTATTGATTATTTCTTTATTTAGATTTTAAATGTTATCCCCTTTCCCAGTTTCCTCTCCAGAAAGCCCCTATCCCATTTCCCCTTCCTCTGCTTCTATAAAGGTGCTCCACCACCCACCCACCCACTACCTCTACCTCTCTGCCATGGAATTTTCCTATCCTGGGGCATCAAGCCTTCACAGGACCAAAGTGTGATGGAGTATCCAAGACTTGCTGTACTGGGAGAACTGAGTTTTGATGTTACCAAGTAGACTTAGTTATTTATGTCACTTATGTTCTTGCACTTGCCTCTATCCATCTTGATATCTCTAGTGCTAACTGCCATTTCTGTGTCTGACTGGAGCCTGTCTCTCTTGTAATACAGGTTGTGTCCTGATTCCTCCGAGTCAAGCTGTCTCTGTGATCTTATGATTCTGGAATTCTCTGATACTGAGATCCTGGGTTTGTCAGAACTCCTGGGAGTCTACCTGCAACTGGGTTCATGAAATCCTGGGTTGACCAAGCTCCTGAGATTCTGTTATGTTAGAGCTCCTGGAAGTCAAGCTTTCTCAAAGTGTTGCAGGAGTGGGTGGGGAGCCAGTGCTTTGGGTTGCTCCAGGCACAGGTGCAACCTGGAAGGAATCCGTGCCTCTGGCTGACAAGGTGTGGATTTCCCTGGTTCCTATGGGGGTCCCAGTTATGCTTAGTGTTGTGAAAGACATTGTGGCCTCAATTGTGATCTTGAGTGTGTCAGAGATCCAATGCTCCTAGTTGTGTCCAATTTCCTGGGAGTCAAGCTTTCTCTGTGATCTTGTGATCCTGTGTGTTTCAGAGTATCTGGGAGTCTATCTCCCTCTGGGTATTGTAGGAGTGGTTCCACGGCCAGTGCCCAAGGTCTGCTCAGGGCACTGGTTCAGACTGGAAGGAAGACAGTTGTTTTATGCAATTATTTTACCAACATTGTGAGAAATGTATATTTTCTATTTCATAATGACATATTCTGTTCAGATTAATGTTAAGTTAGCTCCATGCAGTTGTGATTTATTTTCATGAGTACTCAGAACTGAATTTCAATCTTCTGGAAGACAAGCAACTGTTCTTAACCATTGAGATATCTTTCCAGGCCTGGGTTCCTCCACATTATTATAAGAACTAGGAGGAATATACCAGTTGGCCAGATAGCCTTGTCCTCAACAAGGAAAATTAGTTTGGAAACTAAAATGTTTTCTGCATTTTAAATCCATCTTCCAACTGCCTTCTGGAATATGTACAGGGCTCATATTTCCATAGTTATGGCCTGATGACCAGGAAGTAAATTTAAAAAATACATGCTTGCCACCTTCCAGAAATAACTTTTATCCAAGCTGTAAAGAAAGAATGAAATTAAAGCATTAAGCATTAATTAAATATTAAACTTTAATAAAGTTTTAGTGTTGTATAAATATTTATCTTTCCTACTAGATTGGAAATTTCATAAAATCAAAGAATGTATGTGCATATCTATCTATCTATCTATTTATCTATCTATCTATCTATCTACCCACCCACCCACATATCTATCTATCTATCTATCTATCTATCTATCTATCTATCTATCTATCTATCTATCTATTGACTGTCTACCTATTTTCATTCCACCCCCAGTTCTTGGGGACATTTTTTCCATCAATTATCTATAATTCTATGTTAATATCATGAATTAAAGAACAATAATTTACAGTAGTGTAGACTGATTTTCCAGTATATCCTTCTTTTTATTTTTCTCTATAATATACATTTATTTTTAAAATAAAAATCAATTTGTATTACTAAACAGACTAAGAGTACGTTAGAAACTGAAGGCAGAGCTCTGTGCAGCTTACCATCTGGTTCTCGGTGCTTCTTTTCCTTTCTTTTTTTTTTTTTATTGTTCGTTTGCTTTTCTTGATGATTACAAATTATGTTACTTGGAATTTGATGTCTTTCCCTAGGAATTTGTTGTCCTAGTGAAGGACTTCTCTTATCATGAAGATGTCACATGATGCTGCTTTTTTAAATAGTTAGCCAGATGCTTCTTGTAGAGTTCATGCAAACCCCTTCTTTTTCTTCTCTTTCACTATAGGACTCTTTACTTGCTTACTCTCCTCAGAATTTTATAATCACTTTCTCACTCTACCTATTGTTTTTATGCACTAATGCAGATGATGTTTTGTTATTGCATACCTTAACATATCTATTCTGTCCAGTTTTATTTTGAATCAAAGCTGCATTATCTGAGTAACTCAAGTAATTTTTCCCCCAGCCTACTGAATAGGTAGTTTATATTTTGGCCTTGAATACTTGCTAGTCTGACATAAAATGCATTTCATATAGACAGGATGATTATTAACTATCAAGCCATAGTTGGTCCATAGACAACATTTTTTAAAGTTTGTTAATTAAACAATAACCATAATATACTTAAGGATGAATTTTGAATAATATTGCCTTGTTCTTAACACTAAGCATAAAACTTATTTTTTATTTGTGTTGTGATTACAGTGTTTCGTTCACATCAATTATTCCCTTTATTACAACTTCCAATCATATTTATGTTTATTAAAAATAAGGTAGTAAAAAACACAATTAAAGATATAGAGAGGACTGAAGCACAACCAACTGTGCTCTGCCCTTTCCACCTCTGTCCTCTTCCTGAACAGACATTACTCATGCTTGGCTTTTATTTCTACATTCTACCATTTACTTCCATAGGGTAAATAATGTTTTTACCTTGTTTTGCGCTTAAACTATCAACAATCGAACTCTTGGTTTACGGCTCTATGTTTAGTCTTTCAAAACTAACTTTTGGTAAAATTATCAGTCATTATTCACTTGTGATTATATAAATATTGGTTTTAATTGAGGCTAAGAAAACTAATATTCCAGTAATATATGACTTTAATTTGTCTTGAAGTTGACAGTTTCTTTTTAATTTCCTTAGCTTTCTGAATACCTATTCGTAATCACTCATGTATGGGTTAAACACATTCCATATGACAAGCTCCATCCCAGGATTATGTCAATTACCTTTCATAAATGCTACAAACAATTTATCACACACCTAGGAATTTGCTACAAATATTTTGAGACATAAAACAATCTATAATTTAATTTATTAATTGTTCAGGAAACTGTTTTTTTTTCAACTTCAAACCTATGAGGGATTATTGTTCTCTAGTTTTGTTGTATTACTGTTTGGTGCTTATTGATAATCAACCAAGCCATGCATATCCTAACTGGTGCTTTTAAGTTTTTTACTGATGATGTATGCCATCTTATACTTTTCCATGAATGCAGAAATGAGTAATAGGCTTTTAAATCATTATAGTTTTCTCCCTTCAGGTCTCCTTCCCTTTCCCTTCCACTTACTTTCTTTCTTTTTTTCTTTCTTTCTTTCTTTCTTTCTTTCTTTCTTTCTTTCTTTCTTCCTTCCTTCCTTCCTCCCTTCCTTCCTTTCTTTTTTCCCTCTTTTTTCTTTCTTTGTTAATTCTTTTCTCAATCTTTTGGTTTTTGTACTATTGAATGAACTGAGATTAATAAAGATTTCTACCACCAATGTTTTATTTATGCTCATATCTTTATTTGGAACGGTGAGATGGTGGGAACCAGTATAAGTATCTGCTGTCAAGACAAATTATAAAACTTTGTTTTCTGGGCTCTTCATGGTGGAAAAAAGATAACCGAGAGACATATGCAGTCCTCCGATTTACAAAGGGGTGTATGGAGTAGGTATACCTCCCCCCCCACACACACACACTGTCTTATTTGGCGTTCTCTAAGCCACAGAACTTATGGGTAGTCTCTATATGGTAAGAAAATTGGTTGATGACTTACAGTCTGTAGTCCAACTCTCTAACAATGATCAGCAGCAGCTGAGAATGGAAGTCCAAGGATATAGCGGTGGCTCAGTCCCATAGAGGCAGGCAGGCAGGCAGGCAAAAAAGAGAGACTCTTCCTTCTTCCAATGTTCTTATGTAAATCTCCAGCAGAAGGTGTGTCCTTGATTAAAGGCGTGAACCACCAGGCCTGGGTCTGGGACTTGCTTTGTTCCACATGACCTTGATCTCGGAGATCTCCTTGCCTTAAACTCCTGGGATTCACAGCCACTTTGCCTCAAGATCTCCATACCAAGGTGCAGGTCAGAAACTTGTATCTCCCAGCCTCAAGATCAGGATCAAAGGTGAACCTTCCAATTCTGGATTGTAGTTCATTCCAGATAGAGTCAAGTTAACAACCAGGAATAGCCACCACACACACACACACACACACACACACACACACACACACACACACACACAAACACATACCACACACACACACACACACACACACACACGAACTCACATTAATACTTACACATGTTTGTATACATAAAATAATAAACAAAAATTTCAATCTCTCTCTTTTTTTAAATGATTGGGAACATACTAGTAGACTAGAAAGCATTCTTACTGACTAGTGGGAAACCAGTGCTTTGGGAGATTAGTGAATGTAAAAAGTGTTATTTCTCTGCCTGGATGTCAGCATTATTTCATCTTTTAGTCATCTTTTTGAGATTTGCCATGCTCTTAGGGGCAAGCCAGAAAAATCTTTTTATGTCTTTTATAGGACACTTAAAAATGAGTTCCCCAAGTAGTCTTATTTAAACCCAGCACTGTTAGTAACATTTTTCTGCATTCCCTAAGTATGCTGAGTTCTCTGCAGAGTTTACAAATAGTTCTTAAAATAAATGTAAAAGGTGAGGATCTTCTTTTCTATGGTTTAAAAAAAAACAAGAAAAAATTCATGATACTTTCCCTAAATTCTTCATGCTATGTAAAATATTATTTTCATATCCCCATAAAAAAGAAAGTTGTGTCAATGAAATAAGCTGACAAGAAAAATAAAGGCATTTATATATGCCATAATATCTATGTATATATGTATGTGTCTATCTATCTATTTATCTATCTATCTCTCATCCATCTATCAGTCTATCATCTATCTACACTCATACAGACAAGACACACACACACACACACACACACCTTCTCTTTTCTCTGTTGTATAAAATAGATTCCTTTCTTTTTTTTATTTCTATATTTTTTTTTATAAACTTGACTATTTCTTATATACATTTCAAGTGTTATTCCCTTTCCCTGTATCCGGGCAAACATCCCCCTCCCCCCTCCCCTTCCTTATGGGTGTTCCCCTCCCAACCCTCCCCCCATTGCCGCCCTCCCCCCACCAGTCTAGTTCACTGGGGGTTCAGTCTTAGCAGGACCCAGGGCTTCCCCTTCCACTGGTGCTCTTACTAGGATATGCATTGCTACCTATGACGTCAGAGTCCAGGGTCAGTCCATGTATAGTCTTTGGGTAGGGGCTTAGTCCCTGGAAGCTCTGGTTGCTTGGCATTGTTGTACATATGGAGTCTCGAGCCCCTTCAAGCTCTTCCAGTTCTTTCTCTGATTCCTTCAACGGGGGTCCTATTCTCAGTTCAGTGGTTTGCTGCTGGCATTCGCCTCTGTATTTGCTATATTCTGGCTGTGTCTCTTAGGAGCAATCTACATCCGGCTCCTGTCGGTCTGCACTTCTTTGCTTCATCCATCTTGTCTAATTGGGTGGCTATATATGTATGGGCCACATGTGGGGCAGACTCTGAATGGGTGTTCCTTCAGTCTCTGTTTTAATCTTTGCCTCTCTCTTCCCTGCCAAGGGTATTCTTGTTCCCCTTTTAAAGAAGGAGTGAAGCATTCACATTTTGATCATCCGTCTTGAGTTTCATTTGCTCTAGGCATCTAGGGTAATTCAAGCATTTGGGCTAATAGCCACTTATCAATGAGTGCATACCATGTATGTCTTTCTGTGATTGGGTTAGCTCACTCAGGATGATGTTTTCCAGTTCCAACCATTTGTCTACGAATTTCATAAAGTCGTTGTTTTTGATAGCTGAGTAATATTCCATTGTGTAGATGTACCATATTTTCTGTATCCATTCCTCTGTTGAAGGGCATCTGGGTTCTTTCCAGCTTCTGGCTATTATAAATAAGGCTGCAATGAACATAGTGGAGCACGAGTCTTTTTTATATGTTGGGGCATCTTTTGGGTATATGCCCAAGAGAGGTATAGCTGGATCCTCAGGCAGTTCAATGTCCAATTTTCTGAGGATTCTCCAGACTGATTTCCAGAATGGTTGTACCAGTTTGCAATCCCACCAACAATGGAGGAGTGTTCCTCTTCCTCCACATCCTCGCCAGCATCTGTTGTCCCCTGAGTTTTTGATCTTAGCCATTCTCACTGGTGTGAGGTGAAATCTCAGGGTTGTTTTGATTTGCATTTCCCTTATGAGTAAAGATGTTGAACATTTCTTTAGGTGTTTCTCAGCCATTCGGCATTCCTCAGCTGTGAATTCTTTGTTTAGCTCTGAACCCCATTTTTTAATAGGGTTATTTGTTTCCCTGCGGTCTAACTTCTTGAGTTCTTTGTATATTTTGGATATAAGGCCTCTATCTGTTGTAGGATTGGTAAAGATCTTTTCCCAATCTGTTGGTTGCCGTTTTGTCCTAACCACCGTGTCCTTTGCCTTACAGAAGCTTTGTAGTTATATGAGATCCCATTTGTCGATTCTTGATCTTAGAGCGTAAGCCATTGGTGTTTTGTTCAGGAAATTTTTTCCAGTGCCCATGTGTTCCAGATGCTTCCCTAGTTTTTCTTCTATTAGTTTGAGTGTGTCTGCTTTGATGTGGAGGTCCTTGATCCACTTGGACTTAAGCTTTGTACAGGGTGATAAGCATGGATCGATCTGCATTCTTCTACATGTTGACCTCCAGTTGAACCAGCACCATTTGCTGAAAATGCTATCTTTTTTCCATTTGATGGTTTTGGCTCCTTTGTCAAAAATCAAGTGACCATAGGCGTGTGGGATCATTTCTGGGTCTTCAATTCTATTCCATTGGTCTATCTGTCTGCCTCTGTACCAATACCATGCAGTTTTTATCACTATTGCTCTGTAATACTGCTTGAGTTCAGGGATAGTGATTCCCCCTGAAGTCCTTTTATTGTTGAGGATAGCTTTAGCTATCCTGGGTTTTTTGTTATTCCAGATGAATTTGCAAATTGTTCTGTCAAACTCTTGAAGAATTAGATTGGTATTTTGATGGGGATTGCATTGAATCTGTAGATTGCTTTTGGTAAAATGGCCATTTTTACTATATTAATCCTGCCAATCCATGAGCATGGGAGATCTCTCCATCTTCTGAGGTCTTCTTCAATTTCCTTCTTCAGTGTCTTGTAGTTCTTATTGTACAGATCTTTTACTTGCTTGGTTAAAGTCACACCGAGGTACTTTATATTATTTGGGTCTATTATGAAGGGTGTCGTTTCCCTAATTTCTTTCTCGGCTTGTTTCTCTTTTGTGTAGAGGAAGGCTACTGATTTATTTGAGTTAATTTTATACCCAGCCACTTTGCTGAAGTTGTTTATCAGCTTTAGTAGTTCTCTGGTGGAACTTTTGGGATCACTTAAATACACTATCATATCATCTGCAAACAGTGATATTTTGACTTCTTCTTTTCCGATCTGTATCCCCTTGACCTCCTTTTGTTGTCTGTTTGCTCTGGCTAGAACTTCAAGAACTATATTGAATAAGTAGGGAGAGAGTGGGCAGCCTTGTCTAGTCCCTGATTTTAGTGGGATTGCTTCAAGTTTCTCTCCATTTAGTTTAATGTTAGCAACTGGTTTGCTGTATATGGCTTTTACTATGTTCAGGTATGGGCCTTGAATTCCTATTCTCTCCAGGACTTTTATCATGAAGGGGTGTTGAATTTTGTCAAATGCTTTCTCAGCGTCTAATGAAATGATCATGTGGTTTTGTTCTTTCAGTTTGTTTATATAATGGATCACGTTGATGGTTTTCCGTATATTAAACCATCCCTGCATGCCTGGGATGAAGCCTACTTGGTCATGGTGGATGATTGTTTTGATGTGCTCTTGGATTCGGTTTGCCAGAATTTTGTTGAGTATTTTTGCGTCGATATTCATAAGGGAAATTGGTCTGAAGTTCTCTTTCTTTGTTGTGTCTTTGTGTGGTTTAGGTATAAGAGTAATTGTGGCTTCGTAGAAGGTATTCGGTAGTGATCCATCTGTTTCAATTTTGTGGAATAGTTTGGATAATATTGGTATGAGGTCTTCTATCAAGGTTCGGTAGAATTCTGCACTAAACCCGTCTGGACCTGGGCTCTTTTTGGTTGGGAGACCTTTAATGACTGCTTCTATTTCCTTAGGAGTTATGGGGTTGTTTAACTGGTTTATCTGTTCCTGATTTAACTTCGGTACCTGGTATCTGTCTAGGAAATTATCCATTTCCTGAAGATTTTCAAGTTTTGTTGAATATAGGTTTTTATAGTAAGATCTGATGATTTTTTGAATTTCCTCTGAATCTGTTGTTATGTCTCCCTTTTCATTTCTGATTTTGTTAATTTGGACGCACTCTCTGTGTCCTCTCGTTAGTCTGGCTAAGGGTTTATCTATCTTGTTGATTTTCTCAAAGAACCAACTTTTGGTTCTGTTGATTCTTTCTATGGTCCTTTTTGTTTCTACTTGGTTGATTTCCGCTCTGAGTTTGATTATTTCCTGCCTTCTACTCCTCCTGGGTGTATGTGCTTCTTTTTGTTCTAGAGCTTTTAGGTGTGCTGTCAAGCTGCTGACATATGCTCTTTCCTGTTTCTTTCTGCAGGCACTCAGCGCTATGAGTTTTCCTCTTAGCACAGCTTTCATTGTGTCCCATAAGTTTGGGTATGTTGTACCTTCATTTTCATTAAATTCTGAAAAGCTTTTAATTTCTTTCTTTATTTCTTCCTTTACCAGGTTATCATTGAGTAGAGCATTGTTCAATTTCCACGTATATGTGGGCATTCTTCCCTTATTATTATTGAAGACCAGTTTTAGGCCTTGGTGGTCCGATAGCACGCATGGGATTATTTCTATCTTTCTGTACCTGTTGAGGCCCGTTTTTTGACCAATTATATGGTCAATTTTGGAGAAAGTACCATGAGGAGCTGAGAAGAAGGTATATCCTTTTGCTTTAGGATAGAATGTTCTATAAATATCCGTTAAGTCCATTTGGCTCATGACTTCTCTTAGTCTGTATACATCTCTGTTCAATTTCTGTTTCCATGATCTGTCCATTGATGAGAGTGGGGTGTTGAAATCTCCCACTATTATTGTGTGAGGTGCAATGTGTGTTTTGAGCTTTAGTAAGGTTTCTTTTATGTATGTAGGTGCCCTTGTATTTGTGGCATAGATATTTAGGATTGAGAGTTCATCTTGGTGGATTTTTCCTTTGATGAATATGAAGTGTCCTTCCTTATCTTTTTTGATGACTTTTAATTGAAAATTGATTTTATTTGATATTAGAATGGCTACTCCAGCTTGCTTCTTCTGACCATTTGCTTGGAAAAATTGTTTTCCAGCCTTTCACCCTGAGGTAATGTCTGTCTTTTTCTCTGACGTGTGTTTCCTGTAGGCAGCAGAATGCAGGGTCCTCGTTGCGTATCCAGTTTGTTAATCTATGTCTTTTTATTGGGGAGTTGAGGCCATTGATGTTGAGAGATATTAAGGAATAGTGATTATTGCTTCCCGTTATATTCATATTTGGATGTGAGGTTATGTTTGTGTGCTTTCATTCTCTTTGTTTTGTTGCCAAGACGATTAGTTTCCTGCTTCTTCTAGGTTATAGCTTGCCTCCTTATGTTGGGCTTTACCATTTATTATCCTTTGTAGTGCTGGATTTGTAGAAAGATATTGTATAAATTTGGTTTTGTCATGGAATATCTTGGTTTCTCCATCTATGTTAATTGAGAGTTTTGCAGGATACAGTAACCTGGGCTGGCATTTGTGTTCTCTTAGGGTCTGTATGACATCAGTCCAGGATCTTCTGGCCTTCATAGTTTCTGGCGAGAAGTCTGGTGTGATTCTGATAGGTCTGCCTTTATATGTTACTTGACCTTTTTCCCTTACTGCTTTTAATATTCTTTCTTTATTTTGTGCGTTTGGTGTTTTGACAATTATGTGACGGGAGGTGTTTCTTTTCTGGTCCAATCTATTTGGAGTTCTGTAGGCTTCTTGTATGCCTATGGGTATCTCTTTTTTTAGATTAGGGAAGTTTTCTTCTATGATTGTGTTGAAGATATTTACTGGTCCTTTGAGCTGGGAGTCTTCACTCTCTTCTATACGTATTATCCTTAGGTTTGATCTTCTCATTGAGTCCTGGATTTCCTGTATGTTTTGGACCAGTAGCTTTTTCCGCTTTACATTATCTTTGACAGTTGAGTCAATGATTTCTATGGAATCTTCTGCTCCTGAGATTCTCTCTTCCATCTCTTGTATTCTGTTGGTGAAGCTTGTATCTACAGCTCCTTGTCTCTTCTTTTGGTTTTCTATATCCAGGGTTGTTTCCATGTGTTCTTTCTTGATTGCTTCTATTTCCATTTTTAATTCCTTCAACTGTTTGATTGTGTTTTCCTGGAATTCTTTCAGGGATTTTTGCGATTCCTCTCTGTAGGCTTCTACTTGTTTATTAATGTTTTCCTGTGTTTCCCTAAGGGAGTTCCTCACATCTTTCTTGAAGTCCTCCAGCATCATGATCAAATATGATTTTGAAACTAGATCTTGCTTTTCTGGTGTGTTTGGATATTCCATGTTTGTTTTGGTGGGAGAATTGGGCTCCGATGATGCCAAGTAGTCTTGGTTTCTGTTGCTTGGGTTCCTTCACTTGCCTCTCGCCATCAGATTATCTCTAGTGTTACTTTGTTCTGCTATTTCTGACAGTGGCTAGACTGTCCTATAAGCCTGTGTGTCAGGAGTGCTGTAGACCTGTTTTCCTGTTTTCTTTCAGCCAGTCATGGGAACAGAGTGTTCTGTCGGGCGTGTAGTTTTTCCTCTCTACAGGTCTTCAGCTGTTCCTGTGGGCCTGTGTCTTGAGTTCACCAGGCAGCTTTCTTGCAGCAGAAAAGTTGGTCTTACCGTGGTCCCGAGGCTCAAGTTCACTCGTGGGGTGCTGCCCACGGGCTCTCTGAGGCAGCAGCAACCAGGAATACCTGTGCCGCCACTTCCGGGAGCTTCAGTGCACCAGGGTTCCAGATGGTCTTTGGCTTTTTCCTCTGGCGTCCGAGATGTATGTACAGAGATCAGTCTCTTCTTGTTTCCCAGGCTTGTCTGCCTCTCTGAAGGTTTAGCTCTCCCTCCCACGGGATTTGGGTGCAGAGAACTGTTTATCCGGTTTGTTTCCTTCAGGGTCCGGCGGTGTCTCTGGCAGGGGTCCTGCTGCTCCTGGGCCCTCCCCCACGGGAGCCCAGAGGCCTTATACAGTTTCCTCTTGGGCCAGGGATGTGGGCAGGGGTGAGCAGTGTTGGTGGTCTTTTCTGCTCTGCAGCCTCAGGAGTGCCCACCTGACCAGGCGGTTGGGTCTCTCTCTCACAGGGTCTGGGAGCAGAGAGCTGCTGCGGGCCGGGATCCGAGGGTGTGGGACTTCCGGTAAACACAGAACGTGCCCGGTCCTAGAGGAATTCTGCTTCCATGTGTCCCAAGCTCACCAGGCAGCTTTCTTGCAGCAGAAAAGTTGGTCTTATCTGTGGTCCCGAGGCTCAAGTTCGCTCGTGGGGTGCTGCCCACGGGCTCTCTGCAGCGGCAGCAACCAGGAAGAATAGATTCCTTTCTTACATGATATATCACATTATAGTTTTTCTTCCTTTAATCCTCCAAGTTCCTCCCCACCTTCTTTTCCACTGGTCCATTCATTTTTATGTCTCTCATTAGGAAAGAATGAACATCTAAGAGATAATAACAAACACAACAAAATACAGTATACTAAGATAAGACAAAAACACTTATGTTGAAGTTTGACAAGGAAAACTAACAGAAGGAAAAGAGCCCAAGAGCAGGCATAAGAATCAGAGACCCAATCTTTTGTACATGGTATTTTTAAGTTGATAATGCAAATTAGGATAAAAAGTAATTAATTTATAGAATTCTGAACTCTCCAAGATAGGACAGACAATAAAGTACTTTCTTCTAAATTGCCAAATACAAACAGAAAGGGCTTTTTCAATGAACTCATACCTAATAATTTTCATAATTGTTTCATAATAGTTCCTACTGTGTGTTCTTTATCATTATAGGAGAAAGTTCTATCCATTTGTATGCTAAGAGGTCTTTAAATATTGGATCTGTAGAGTTTCAAACTATGTCTTCCTTTCATCACGTGCTGTGATCTCTTTGCTCTTATGTGCTCAATGGGATTAAAAAAAGAAATCATGGAAATGAGCTTCTATCTCTAATGCTTACAATATTGTAAGTGGACAATAAATACTTCTTGACTTAGTTAACACTGCTAGGTAAGCCAGTCTTTATTGATTCATTATACACATTTAAAGTTATTATTCCGTAAAGATATTCTAGTCATCTTTAAACAACAGCCTTCTGTATAACATCACATCACATTCTGTTTTCATAGTAAATAACAGGCTGAATAACATATGTAGAACAAAATAATTCATTTACTTCACAGTTATAGGATCTTGAAGAATATAATTAAGAAACTCCATTTTTTTTGGTTGGGAGATGTAATAACTTCTATTTCTTAAGAGTTATGGGACTGTTTAGATGGTTTATCTGATCCTGATTTCACTTTGGTACCTGGTATCTGTGTCGAAAACTGTCCACTTCATCCAGATTTTCCAGTTTTGTTGAGTGTAAGCTTCTGTAGTAGGATGTGATGATTATTGACCACATGGGTTTAGTGCAGAATTTTATCACACTTTCATAGAAGACCTAATACCAATACTGTCCACTTTATTCCACAAACTAGAAACAGAAGAAATACTACCCAACTCTTTCTACAAAGCCACAATTATGCTTATTACCTAAACCACACAAAGACCCAACAAAGAAAGAGAACTTCAGAGCAATTTCCCTTATGAATACCGACACTAAAATACTCAATAAAATTCTCATGATGCGAATCCAAGAGCACATAAGAAGGATCATCTGTCCTGATCAAGTAGGCTACATCTCAGGGTTACAAGGTTAGTTCAATATGCAGAAATTCATCAATGTAATTCAGTATATAAACAAACCTAAAGAAAAAAACCAAGTGATCATCTCATTAGATGATGAGAAAGCATTTGACAAAATTCAACACCCCCTTATGTTAAAAGTCTTGCAAAGATCAAGAAATCAAGGCCTATACTTAAACATAGTAAAACAATATAAGCAAACCAGTAGTCAATATGAAACTGAATGGAGAGAAACTTGAAGCAATCCCGCTAAAATCAGGAACTAGACAAGGCTGCCTGCTCTCTCCCTACCTATTCAATATAGTAATCCAAGTCCTATCCAGAACAATCAGACAACAAAAGGAGATAAAGGGGATACAAATTGAAAAGGAAGAAGTTAAGATATCACTATTTGCAGATGATATGATAATATACTTAAGTAACCCCAAAAGTTTGACCAGAGAACTCCTAAAGCTGATAAACAACTTCAGCATAGTGGCTAGATAGAAAATTAACTCAAAAAAATCAGTAGCCTTTCTCTACTCAAAGGCTCAAAGGATAAACAGGCTGCGAAAGAAATTAGGGAAATGACACCCTTCACAATAGTCACAAATAATATAAAATCCCTCAGTGTGACTCTACTCAAGCAACTGAAAGATCTATATGACAAGAACTTCAAGTCCCTGAAGAAAGAAATTGAAGATCTCAGAAGATAGAAGGATCTCCCATGCTCATGGATTGGCAGGATTAATATAGTAAAAATGGGCATATTACCAAAAGCGACCTACAGATTCAAGGCAATCCCCATCAAAATACCAATCCAATTCTTCAAAGAGATAGAAAGAACAATTTGCAAATTCATTTGGAATAACAAAAAACCCAGGATAGCTAAAACTATCCTCAATAATAAAAGGACTTCTGGAGGAATCACTATCCTTGAACTCAAGCAGTGTTACAGAGCAATACTGGTAAAAAACTGTGTGGTATTGGTACAGAGACAGGCAGATAGACCAATGGAATAGAATCGAATACCCAGAAATGAACCCACACACCTATGGACACTTGACTTTTGACAAAGGAGCCAAAACCATCCAATGGAAAAGAGATAGCATTTTCAGCAAATGGTGCTGGTTCAACTAGAGGTCATGTAGAAGAATGCACATAGATTCATTCTTATCTCCCTATGCAAAGCTAAAGACAAAGTGAATCGAGGACCTTCATATCAAACCAGAAACACTCAAACTAATAGAAGAAAAAGTGAGAAAGAGCCTCGAAAACACAGGCACTGGGAAAATTTTCCTGAACAGAACACCAGTGTCTTATGGTCTAACATCACGAATCTACAAATGGGACTTCATAAAATCACAAAGCTTCTGTAAGGCAAAGGACACTGTCATTAGCACAAAACAGCAACTAGCCAACTGAGAAAAGATCTTTACCAATCCTCCATCCAGTAGAGGACTTATATCTAATATATACAAAGAACTCAAGAAGTTAGACTGTAGAAAATCAAATAACCCTATTAAAAATGGGGTACAGAGGCAGATGATTGCAGCTAACCTCATAGAAGAAGGGGGAAAGAGGATTGGATAGGCGGTTTATTGATGGGAAACTGGAAAAGGGGATCACATTTGAAATGTTAATATAACAATATCCAATAAAAAAGAGAGACTCCATTGTTTCAGGTAATGATTTTCTGGCTACATCATGATATTTTATATTGCAGATAACATCTTTTTTTGACTTATGTTAAAGGGAGAGATTCTGTGGTTCAGAAATACAAGGGTATTGAAAGGCAATCTTGTTATTTTTATAACAACCTATTTTTGCAGGATCTTTCATCGATCCTACTTACAAATATACTTGATAGTGGAGACCGTAATATTTCCCTTACCTCCTATTTAGTGTTATATCTTCATTCCATCATTTCCCACTACCACAGTGAGGACCACAATCTCAGCAAACGAGCTTAAAGGGAACACATTCGATTTGTAGAAATTATTATCACACATAAAGGATACTGATATTTATAATTTATCTGAAATTGCAAACATGCGACTCTTGTCCTCTTTAGGTAGAAGACAATTTAAACAGACTTTGTATTAGAATTATTTGGAATTATCTCTTTTTTTGGAAAGCCACAAATAAAAGTATTACACTTTTAATTCTTTTGCCTTGTAGGTTTTGTGCTAGTTACTGGCTGGGTCCACTGGAAAATTTAAACAACCAACACACATACTGCCTTTCTCAAAAAAGCTCATGAGATAGTTAGATATAAAAACAATAGGACTCAACATGAGTTAAGCGTACCCATAAACAAAACAGGGGAGGCCTCCAGAGCACCCCAACACAACATAGGCTATTGTGATTGCCCATGATTGCCTACCACAGCTAAGCAGACCTTGTTGCTGAAAGTACATCATACTTGTAGGACATAGAGGAAAAATGTTGGACCAGTCATGGAAACTTTCTCCTTGTTGGCTAGCTTCATAATGCCTGAAGGTACTCTGAAGGATGCTGGGAGAAAAAAATATCATCAGTGGACTTATTCAGTACTGGATGATACATGCTATTGGTAATGCCAATAATCAGGCCTGATATGTCCATTGATTTAATAATGACATGATTGATATGGGACTACTTTCAAATGGGTTTGAGGACTGAGCCATGGAAGAAATCCATGGCTGATATTACTATAAACATGGGCAAAAGCCAATAGCCATAGGTAGAATTACTATTGATTTCCTAGGTGGAATTTTTGGCAAACTGCTCTCTACACATTTGTTTTTATATTCATATATTCATACTGCTATCAGCCTTGGTCATAGATGCTTTTTTTCACAATATATAGTAGCCAATAAAGAGTCATAACTAATCAAAATGCTGAGAATAAATGACTGTTCATTGCTCAGTCATAAATGAGATGTACATTACAAACATCTCTAACACAGCGTTCAAGGGGACATCAAGAAAGAAGAAGTGAAAAGCCTTTAAGAGCATGAGAATTGGGAGGATTTCTGTGAACTGGTGTCATCTGAACACAACATGACCATTACCCTCCTGAACTCACTGAAGCTACTGTTGCTTGCACAAGACCCACACAAGATTGAGATAGGTAACATTTCAGCATGTACAAGGAAGGGAAAAATGAAGCTCCACCCCCAAGTTTTGGAGCAATTGGCAATTGACAGCTAGTTGGGGGAGAAAGAGCCATTTCTTTGGGGGTGTCACCAACGGTAAATTGCCCTATTCTCGTGCATGGCCTCACCTACCTTTGTGTGCAGGCAATACAAACTGGACTCAGCATGTTAAAAAACAAGAAACAGGGGTTGGGGATTTAGCTCAGTGGTAGAGTGCTTGCCTAGCAAGCACAAGGCCCTGGGTTCGGTACCCAGCTCCGGGAAAAAAAAAACAAGAAAAAAAAAAACAAGAAAAGGACATGAAGGTGGGAGAGGATATTTTTGGGGATCCCAGGGATGCTGGGGGAGGAACTGGGGATGGATATGTTCAAGATTATAGAAGTATATGAAAGTTTCAAAGAATAAATAGAAACTACTCTTAAAACTTCACACAAATAAGATTATGTAAAAATATTTCATAATGAAATTGATACTTAAAATAAGATAGCACGCACTGTATTTTAGTATTATGAATGAAAGAAAAGTAATATCAAGCAATCTAAAGAAGCTGGGAATAGATATAGTGCATCCAGGGCTCTTGGGATTATTAGGAACTTGTTTTCCATTTACAGTGACTATCATTTTTTTAAAGTTCTTTTTGTTAGTAGTGAGTGCATTTTAACTTAGGGGTGTTTCTGGAAGGTAATATGAATATACTGCTAATAAAAATGTTAGAGAGAAAAGACGTGGAAACTCAGAGAGAACCTAATCTAGAAGCCAAACTTATGGCAGGTATTCAGGAAATGCTCAAGGTTCTCTTCTTATCCTTGGATTCACTCTTCTTATTACTTTACCTCTGTATTATTTGCTGAGAAGCACAGCGTAAATAATATCAGAAAAAAATTAGAAATGGTGATTCTGCCAAGGGGAAGCAACAGACTGGATCCTATTGGAAGCTAACTTTTATATGAACATACGATTGGAAGAGGACGTTCATGGTGAAGTATGCTTAGGGTCAATTGCTACTGGAGAGCGGAGAAGGGAAAAGAATGTGACAGAAGAAGCTAATTCTGTCCCATCCTCATTGAAGGTCTTTGTCAGTAACACAGTGTGTTCTGAAGGAAGGGAAACAGGTTTTAGCTAACCCATGATCTCATGTGCTTTCATCAGACCTACAGTAGGAAGGAGAGAGAACATTTAGTTGATACCTATGGCTCCATCTGGAATGAGAAAGCTCTTACACTCAGTTTCTGGGTACTAATTCTTCTGGTTACCTGCCCACCTCGTTGGGGACTACTATTACCTCCCTGCACAGAGCAACTATACTTAGGGACTATATTAGTCAGTCTGATCTGCCTTAGTACCTGGGTGACTTAATTAAGAAAAAATTAAAATTTCCACAGATCTAGATGTCTAAGACTCAAGTTTCAGCTGGTAGAGGTGTGATGAGACCTCTCTTGGATTTTTTTATTGTTAAATTCTCGCTGTAGACTCAGATGACCTTTCATTGTAAGGAGAAAGGAAAAAGTCAGGAATCCTTAGTTTTTCCTTCATAAGAAGAACAATAAGATCAAGATTACTGATATACTATCAAAAATTAGGACATTCCCATAACTCTAATCCTGATTATGAATTTAAGTATTTATGGAAAATATTTATTTTAAACAAAGAAAGATTCCTCCAGTTCCATGCTCTGCTCCCCTCCTGCAAGTGCCATGATCCCACCTTTCCCCACTCTCCTGCATTCTCTTGGTTTGGGCATGATGCCGGCTCCTCACATGGGAGGCCCTCCTATGATGCCAGAGATGGTCCCTCTTCCTCCTGCCATGATGTCTGTGGGACCTGCTCCTAGAAAGAGGCCACCCATGGAAGACAAGCCCATGATGTATTGGCCTTCAGTGAAGAGGCCCCACCCTCACCCCATCATACACTGGTGCCCACTCTGCCTGGCATGACTTGGCCAGACAGATAAGAGCAGAAAGGCTCTTTACCAGTTTTGTGTTTTTTGTCCCTTTTCACCTTAAGGTCTTAGTCCTGAGCCTTAGAATTTTGTGGTTGCGTGACACGGAAACATACCATCCTAATAGAACAGTTTATACATATATATATATATATATATAAGCATGGTTGTCATTTATATTGGGAAATGTGAAAATAAAGTTGTCAGCTGTTTTAGTTAAAACACAGCCCCCCCATTGAGGGATGGGGCCACCCAAGCATCTCAAAAATTTTAACCCAGAAATATTCCTGTACAATGGAATGACAAGGACAAAAAAAAAAAAAAAAAAAAAAAAAAAGAAACAGAGACTAAAGGAAAGGCCATCCAGAGACCACCCCATATAGGTGTTCCATTCCATCTACAGAGACCAAACCCCCACACTATTGTTGACACCAAGAAGCACTTGCTGTCAGGAGCCAGGAATGACTGTTTCCTGAGAGGTTCTACTAACACCTGACTAATACAGATGCAGATATTCACAGCCAACCATCGGACTAAGCCTGGGGTCCCCAATGGAAGAGCTAGGGGAAGGACTGAAGGAGCTGAAGGGGACTGTAACCCCACAGGAAGAACAATATCAGCTAACTGGACCAACCAGAGCTCACAAAGACTAAACCACCAACCAAAGAGTATACATGGTAAGAGCCATGGCTCCAGATATATATGTAGCAGAGGATGGTATTATCTGACATCAATTAGAGGGCAGGCCCTTGGTCCTGTGGAGGCTTCACACCCCAGCATATGGAAGATGAAGGAACGGTGTGGTGGGAAGGATAGGTATGTGGGGGAGCACCTTTATAAGGCAAAGGGGAGGGGGAAGATGGGGGATGGGATGTGAGGTTGAGGGGGGTAACCAGGAAGGGGGATATCATTTGAAATGTAAACAAATAAAATGATTAATAAAAAAGAAAATAAACATCCCCAAAAAGGAAAATAGAAGAAAATATTTATTTTTGTTATGTATTTATGAATGGACCCACAGAGATAAGAAGGGAATATGAGAATTAATCTTTGTTCCCTTGGAAGAGCAGCACTGTGTTTAAAGAATGAGCCATTTTTCAAGCTCCTAATTTTTTTTAAATGAATAGTCATATTAATGCTGAAAAATGTTTTGCATGAAGTTTTTCATGAAGACTCCTGGAGTTAAATTAGACAATTTCAGAATTCTTGCTTTATTTTTCAATGATAGAAACAGATTACAAAATATTTAGCTAAATTGATTTTGAGTTGTGGTAAATACCTGGGTTCATAATGACTAATGCTTGGATTAAATGAAGAACTGTAGATGCCTTTGTATCACAGCCGACACAATAATATTTGATATTTAGATGGGAATCACACATGTGCTCTGTTCAAATATTCAAGACTGAGGTGAATTCACTATTTAAAAGAAATAGAGTTCTGTTTTTGTTGTTGCCTATGGGTGTTTATGTCACAGCACAATGTAGAAGGACATTGATATTTCCTTTGATATTTGAGCATAAAAGACAAAAACATTGAAAAATGTTGCTCTGAAAATAGTGAAGAAATATTTTATAGCTTTTGTGGGGAGTTGGAGTGTTTGGAGGTGGGGGGTAGATGGGGAGGAAGTAAATTTTTCTTTTCCCAGTAACTGCTCAGACCTTACCCTTCCATTTCCTATGCCCTTTACTGCCATGCTGTGTTTAGTGTGCTGTAAATATAATGGTGGAAGTTTAGGTTCTTACCTAGACCAGAGCCTCCTTGGAAATTCTTCTGAAAGCTCCATTATGCGTCCTCCTATGCATCACAATGAGAATGTTAAAAGACTCCTCAGACCGAACTGTTTTCAGGTGGAAGGTGGAGACATCCCTTCTGCTCTCCTTTGACACACGTGTTTCCCAGAGAGTGATAACTGGGAGACTTTTTTCCTTTCCTGCTTTCCCCCACCACCTTTTCTTCATATGCCAATTAAAAAAATCCACAGCTGACAATTGTCAGTAGGCACACCGGGCACTAATATTATCTCCCTATTGAATGCGGGCTACTTAGTCATGCTTCTCAGCTTGTCTCTGATGTGCAGGATACAATCTATTTCAGTTCACCTTTGCTACCTTCTATGAACTAGTCAACATTCAGTTATACAGAGGATATTCAAAAATATATCACTAACCATCCACACTCACCTTTATTGGGGGGGTACAAATAAAGTTTAGAAAATGATATCTCATTTTATGATGTCCATAGATCAGTGTATCTGTTCCTTTAAATGATTAGACAGGGGATAATAAATTACATGTCTCAAATTCGGAAATGAATATCAAACAGAGAAATTGTTTAGAGCTAGAGTAATTAGAAGAAATTCTCAGATAAAAATTAAGGAGTATTCTTGAAAGATAGAAATTTTCATCTTGAGACGAACGGCACAAAGAAACCATGAGAGGAGGGCTGATTAGATTGAAATTCAATGCGTGTGAGAGGAAATTAGTTTTAATTCTAAATCACATAGCGGCAAAACATCCATCCAAAGAGGAACCCCAGTGTTTGTGAAGAATAGGAAAGGTATGGAGAATAAGGTCTATCTTCTGACTACCTATAGATGCCTGTTTAGCTTTGGAACAGATGTTTTTCATTCATTTTATCTAACTGACCACTTGATGTTTAACCCCTTTCTCCACTGAAGCCTTACAGCATCCAGCCGACAATGCCATTTTGCTGTGATGAGAATCATGTAAAAAACTAGTGTTTTCTTCTATTGGATTTTTAAGTGTGAGAACAGACTGACTTTCAGAGTTTGGAGCAAAATCCAAAAGAAGCTGAAAAGATCCAGAAAAAAAGAGTTGCAGAAACCCTGACATCGTCTCTTGTTCTGTGCTTCACCCATATTCTCAGCGCAGTTGTGATTACAAGCCATACTGTCACTTCAATGGGAGAGATTGTTAGTCAGGAAAGGGCCCATGGAGGCCAATAAAAATATACTGTGCAGTGACTGCTGTCATGATCCGTGTCTAAATGTTATTCTTAAGGAGGTGTGGGAGCAGCTTTGAGAGTCTCTGATTTAGGTGAAAGAGTCAGAAAAAAAATATACTTGACTCCCATTTTTCTAAAAGTTTGGCAATGGCAGACGAAGATGAGTATAATGAAGTCACAACCCTTCGTCCATTCGTAAGTCTTTTCACTTCAGCTGTCTACAACGGTGCTGCCAGATGAATGGTTGCAAGATAAGTTTGGTAACATTACCCCCATTTACAAATTCCTCGTAATATGTCTATGGCTTTGACTGTAATATTGAAAGTCATCAGAATAAAGTAACAAAGCCCAGTACAGGTGCTCACAAGTTCCATTTTTCTTTCCTTTAAAAATGAAGATTCATCAAGTGCTTATTATGCCTTCAATATGTTGCTCGATAATCATCTACTCATTCTTCAAATTTCACCCATTCTTTACCTACTTGTCTCCCCTTCCTTCGACACACAGGTTGAAATAACATACTATATTTCCACCTACCATTTTGCATTACTTTTCCTATTTTATTTCTCCTGAATGAAGTTACTTTGTCTAAAATAAAGCTTATATTTTATACCAGTAAATTATACAATACCTTTTCCATAGCAGGTCTTTTGAAAATTGTGTGTATGTATGTGAGGTCAGAGGACAGTTTTGTGAGATTGGTTTTCTCTTTCCCAGTTTACAAGGGTTTCAGGGATAGAATTCAGACAGTTAAAAGTGCATCATCGGGTAGGAAATGCTCTCTTGCCGGTCCCAGATTATTGGCCTTTTAGTAGGTGTGGGTCTTCGTTCAGAAGCAGCCATCGTTTTCTGATTGAATCTTATTTTTCAGAGGATTACTTTCAAGATGCTGATTTAATTTATTCCCTTGACAAACGTTTCCGCAGGAACTGGAGGCTGACACTTCTTATAGTGACACATTTTCTAGCTACATTCTTGAGCACCAATGGCACTGAGGAAATGGGTGCCTGGTGATGTTGCCATCATCTTACATTCTGTAAATGGCATACGTGTTTTTCCAATTCAGACTTATGTGAGTCTAAAACTCATGCTCTTTTATTTGGTGTCATAATTTTTCCTCTAGGATAGAACATAACTTTCTGTACATCTTATGTAGCAAGCAAAAATATATTGCAGCTTGCATTTCATAATAATGAAATTCTTAGGACTTCTACTTACCCATCGCTCAATCACAATGAGCACACAATTTGAAATCCATCTTGAGTCAGGATGTGAATGACTAAAACTGGCTCTTAAGATTTTATTTTCTTGTTATTAATAAATGATTAGATGGAAAATACTTCACTAATGGGAGTTTGTAGGGAATGGGTTTTTCTACATGTTTCCTATCCCTCTCAGAAATTGTATAGGAATACAGAAGATTGTTTGATTATTTGATTATTTGACTGTGTTCTGGAAACAAGAATGGATGAGTATGGTCTAAGAAAAAGTGGAGAAAACAATGAAATCGAGGTTATGACTAGTGGTATTTTTTTGCTGCAGATTAAAGATGACTACATTCATCCATATTCATCCCAAAGAAAAATGAAATTTGTTTCTTCTTTCACTGATTTTGGGAGGAAGAAGTGACTGCTCTGAAAGAATAATTGGAAAAATGACATCCTGCTAGTTCTAAGACCTGGGCTTTAACATATTCGTAATTGTTATTTTTGCCTAATTATTGCAGTTGTCAATTTCAGGGGTCAGACCTATGTGGCAGGATGCCCAACACTGTATGAAAATAAGAAGAAGAACTATGCAGCTGTGTGGAGGGAGAGAGCCACCCACTGATTGGAGTCTTACAGTTCTTGTAGTCTGGGGTGAATAATCCATCTCTACTCTTAGGTTAGCCTAGCCCCCACCTGAATACAATTGTTTGAAGGCAACTGATCCTCTGTTCTTCTGGAGCAAAGGAACCAGCCAGACTAACTACTTTTGGATGCTTATGCTTCAGTAACCCACAAAAGCATGGATGCTCATGTCTAGTCATCAATTAATAATTAACTTATTGTACATTTACTATGGGAATGTCTAAGGCTAGTTAGACACACCACAATGTTCTTAGATGATGGTGCTTCTAGAATGCATACACTAGCTGAAGTTTGAGATCTAGTATACTTATGTAATTGATTTTTATTTTTTATTTTATTTATTAAATTAAACTATGTTCTATTTAATCTCTCTGTCTCTGTCTCTCTGTCTCTCTGTCTCTCTGTCTCTCTCTCTCTCTCTTTCTCTCTCTCTCTCTCTCTCTCTCTCTCTTTCTCTCTCTGTGTGTGTGTGTGCCTACATGCATTATGTACATTTGTGTGTGTGATGATCACAGAACAACCTTCTAGAATTGATTCTAGCCTTTTACTATGTGAGTTCCATGTATATAACTCAGGATCTCAGCACTTTGGAGATAGCAAACATCATTACCTGCTAAGCAATCTTGTAAGCCATTATTTTTTGTTGTTTGGTTTTTGTTTTTGTTTTATAATCATTGTCCATAACTGAGTTCTATATATCACAAGAAAAATTTCAAGACAGAAACAAATTTATATGTATTTTTTACAAATCATGTCATCACTCCTATGTGAATTGTCTTTCATATCATGCTATTCTTTTCAGCTGTGGAAACCAAGGCATAGATAACATAGATAACCTTTCTAGGATCACATCAATTAGATTCTCAAAATTCTATACTTTCTTGTTTATTATTCTAAGTTCAATTTTAATATTGATATTTACTTAATACATGTCATGCCAGGAAAATGTTACGTTCAAAATGGTCAGAGAATATGACTGTCCTTTTTAATATTCTAGATAGCTATAATCTAGTCAAGAGACAACACACAGTGCTAATTGGATGAACAAAGTCACAGGTCATGCTACAAGTCTGAATAAAATTCAGCTATTATGACTCACTCACTAAATGCGTTTCTATAACACCTATGATGGATGTGAAGGAATGTCTTTCCGCAGAATGGAAATGTGAACACATGAACAGCCATCATGCCCTCTTCTCAGGCATAGCCACAAGAGCATAGCCTTTTGTGAGAAATATATTTCTTGAAATATCTCAATGGTAATTCTGATTAATTCATTGAAGACACAAAATGTATACTATTATCTTTTCCTAAACCACATTATTCATACAAAGAAAATGTTCTCAAAAGGAAGAGTGTATAATTTTGAAATTATAAAAATGCTAATGTTAAAAACGTCGATGTAAAAAACAGATCAGAAGATAGGAGCCTTGATTATAAATTTAATTTTTATGTTGATATTTTGTGTCTTTGTGTGAAAAATAGTTTCAGAAAACACATGTGAAAATATTGTACACTGATGTGCAGAATGAGGTATTTTGATGAACTGGACAGGTTTTAATGGACAAGTAATGGTTTGCTACATATCCACAGTCCAATCAGATCACCCCAGAAGTTGTCATGCATACTGTTTCAACTATAAATGAGAATGGAAATGAGATCAGATTATCTTAGAGAATTCTGGAAAAGGGGTAAACATTTAATACACAGATAGCATTCAAAAAACTCATTCAAGACTGATTTTTTTCTTTAGTCTAAAATAGGCTATCCTAGGAACAGAGGCTTTCCTCTAGAGAAGGTGCATCAAGATTCATAAGGATGGTCCATGACCACAAGAAGAATTGAAACATACTCTATTATGTTTGGCAAACAGAAAAATATTTGTTTCTCATGTAACATTTAACTGCTTGTAATATTTGAGAAGTTATAAAGAGTAACATAAAATTTTAAAATTCTGTCTAAGACAAATCCTATTAACATTTTGCTTTTCTTTTATCTTTCTCTCTTCTTCCCATGTTGCACCAAAATAAATCTTGTTACAGCTGTGTCCCATGAAGATGCAACCTGGCCTATTGTATATCACTGGATGTGACACACCTGTCATTTTCTTTAATAATGTTAAGGACTTCATTGATATGAGGATTTTAAAACACAGCATATTGTAAATGGCTGAACACAGATTTAGGAATGATTCCATGTGTGCTATATTATGTAGGCCATATTGGTACAAGTAAAGTTTATAAGCAATAAAATACACATTAAAGGGTGTGTGAAAAACTTTCTAAGTCCTCATCATCAAGGGGATAGCTTGTGATCTGCTGCTAGAAGTTATATTCACTGTGATCATTCTTGAAACTGTCATTCATTTTTTTCTGTCCCTCTTTCATATAATTTACATTTATGAATGATGTTGGTTTCTGCTAATGCATTTGTTTACTTGAAAAACTGCTTAGAAATCCTTATCCTTGAAACATACTGGAATGAATGCCACTCAAAAGTCCTCCTATTCAATTCATTGATGTATTCAAGTCTGAATCTTGCAGGATACCCTCTACCGCTAAGAACTCAGGCTTGAGGCATTTAATACTCTGGCTCCTCTCTCTTCTGTGATTCACTTTTATTTTCAATCCCTCCACCCTCTGTGTGTGTGTGTGTGTGTGTGTGTGTGTGTGTGTGTGTGCGCACGTGCGCACACGTGCACATGCGTGCATGTGTGTCACATGCACCCAGGCTCATTCATACAGTAGGAAGAGATAAAGGAAATATTTTTTTGCTATTTTGTGTCACAAGGACTACTTTCTTCTCTCAACATCTGATGGGTAGTATTCAGCCTGTCATCTACTATCCACTTACTCAATTCACCCCACTCCTGTCTGTAGAGAGTCTATGGTGATGAGGTTATGTATTCTATGATCCCATAAACATTTTATTTTGAACTTTATGGGTATAATGGCCACAGATCATATTTTCTTATCCATTTAACATTCTATTTTATACTAAATATCTTTAAACTTTCGACAAACTTATAATCATTTCCAGTTTTAATTTTGAGCAAAAGATGCATAAGTTAATGTCAAATAGAAGAAGAAAAATATTATATCACTACTTATATATTCTATGTACACACTATTTAAATGTATAAAACTTCATACACACCATTTAAATATGTATAAAGTCTCATCACTTTGTATGTTGCAATTTACTTTACAAAAATGAGGCATAGCTAATTTTAGCAATATTTTCTATTATTTAAATCATTTAAGTGACAATTTTGGCCTACAAACATAATACGCTGTAGGGATTATAGCATATGAAAATGTAAAATAAAAGACAATAGTACTAAATCAAGTAGGTGTAAAGATACCATTGTATAAGTATTATACTAAGGGTAAAATATTATGTCACTTGGAGTAATGCTATCAAATCTAACTGAAGTGCATATGTCATACACTTAATTAAAATATCCAAATGTATGACTAAAAGGCTAAAAAAATGGAAATGGATACAGTTTATATAATCAAATTGTTCTAAATGCAAAAGGAGAGGAGGTGGAAAGAGAGAGAGAGAGAGAGAGAGAGAGAGAGAGAGAGAGAGAGAGAGAGAGAGAAATAATAGGTGGCAGAAAGAAGCCAGAAGGTGATGGTTGAAGCCTGATCAAATCAGTAACACATTAAATATGCCTTATCCAAACATACACATTTGAAAAGGAGTTGAGCCTGTTTGCGGGAACAGGAAAGGTCCTTATGTACTTTGTTACGGACTGTGGAAGAAAGTTTGGAAAACAGAGGGAAAAACAATCATCTGTTTATTATATTACTATACCACCATCATGTTTACAGAATGAATTCATTCTCCTGAGACATTTTCTTTCATGTTTTACTTTTTTATTCTTCTCTCATATATTACATTCTGACTGATGTTTCCTTTTCTTCCTCTTCTCCCTGTCCCTCTCCACAAGATCCATTCTCCCTCTTTTCCCTTCAGAATAGACAGGCCTCCCAGGGGTATCAACCAAATATGCCACTTCAAGTTGCAACAAGATTGAGCACCTCCTCCAAGACAATCCAGTAAGAAGGAAAGGGTCCATAAAGCAGGCAAAAAGTCAGATATGCCCTGTTCCCACTGCTAGGTGTCTCACAAGAACCCCAAGCTACCTAACCACAACATATATGCAAAGAGCCTAGGTCATACCCATTCAGGTTCCCTAATTATTGTTTTAGTCTCTGTGAGCCTGTATGAACCCAGGTTAATTGATTCTGTGGTCTTTCCTGAGGTGTCCTTAACTCCTTTTGTTCCTGAAATCCTTTCTCCCACTCTTTAGCAGGATTCTCTGAGCCCTGCCTAATGTTCGGCTGTGGGTCTCTGCATCTGCTCCTATCTGTTGCTAGATGAATCTCTCTAACGGCCTTTATGCTAGGATTATGATCAGCTCTGGTCTACGGGTATAGAACGGTATGATTACGAATCATTTCATTGAATGTTTTTTTCTGGTTTACATTTGGTTTTATCCTAGGTCTCTTGGCTATCTAGTCTCTGGTTCCTGGCCCTACAGGCAGCGTCAGGGATGGGCTTCCTCTCATTATGTGAATCTCAAGGTGGACCACTCACTGGTTGACTAATGCTACAATTTCTGTTCCATGTTTACCCCAGCTCTTCTTGCAGGTAGGACAAATTGCAGGTCAATGGTTTTGTGGCTGGGTTAGTGTCACAGTCACTCCCCTGGCACCCTTGCCTGATTACAGAAGATTCAGGTTCTGTATCCCTCAATACTAGGAATCTTACCAAATTCACCCTTATAGATTCCTGGGAATTTCCCCTGCACTAGGTTTCTAACTCATTCCTCAAACACCCCCAATCTCTCAATTCTAGTTGCTTCCTTCAGTAGTCTCTTCCTCCATACTCAGCCTGAAGCATTATCCAAAGGGAGTTTTGATTTGTTCCCATTTTGATGTGTACAACTTTCTCTCATGGTTTTCTCCCTCCATAGGATCCTGCCATAGGATTAAATTAAATCACAATGCATTATGAGAGGGTATTCCCATATATGGATTCAGAAGGAAACCTTAAACATGAGACAAATAAAACTTTCTGGTGTTGAACTGCATGGTAATAGGCCCCAACATAAGAAAGTGACTTAATTTTAAAATGTTAAAAATATCTTTGTTTTCAATATCTATCTGAAGGTAAAAGACTTACCACAGTAGGTGCTGGTCCAGTTAGTTACCCTATCAGTCTGTCTGTCTGTCTGTACATCCATTTATCTGTTCATTCCAATCCTTTCCTTTCTTTCTCTTCATTTATTTTCCAGAATTGGAGATCAAACCTTACACATCCCACATACTAGACAAGCACTCCAGCATTTAGTTCATTCCCCAGACACAACTATATATTCTTAAATATATCACTATGAACTGGATGTGATTTTCTTATAAGTGTATTTTTTAAATTAAGTCATTGTTCTTGGAGTTACCTATGATGCCATTTATCCCTAAACTATGGAAATATAAAATTACCAAAGACAAAAATTACTGAGTCCATCACTTTTGATTGAGCTAAAAAGAAAACACACACACACACACACACACACACACACACAAAGTAGGTTTAGCTAAATTCTGCCTGTGTTATGTTAATATTGGTCCCCCAAACTGCATACATAAGTGTCTGCATGTAAGACACTGAGCAACCCTGCCCCCAATTGGTTCCAATTGGTAAGTAAAGATGCCACTAACTATTAGCTGGGCAGGACAGAAATGGTTGGGACTTTTAGAATTCCTGGGCTTGGGGAAGATAAAAGAATGAACCAGAATCGCCGTGAGAGGGATGTAGGAAAGACCAGCCATGAAAGAATTCAGGTAAGTGGCACTATTGGACACTTCCCTGTTTGGGTCTGGGGTAGCAGAGACGAAATATAAATTTTAAAGAATATTAACTCTGGAATAATGGAGGAGAACGTTTCCTAGCTGAGGCAAAGATTAGAAGTGTCAAGACTTTGAGCTACCCAACGCACATCAAAATTAACTAGTGTGTGTATATCTGTCTCTGTCTCTCTGTCTCTCTGTCTCTCCCTCTCTCTCTCTCTCTCTCTCTCTCTCTCTCTCTCTCTCTCTCTCTCTCTCTCTCTCTCTGTGTGTGTGTGTGTGTATTTCCGTCTTGAATCCAGATAGCTTGGACAGGTGCACATGTGAGTACAGAGCAGGCTAATTTGCAGCTATATAAGCTCACAAGCGTGTGAGTTTGCATGCACACACACACACACACAAACGCACACACACACACACGCGCACGCGAGCATGCGCGCACGCGCTTAGGCTTAGATTTTGCCATGGAGTATTTATTAACTGACTTCTTATTGAGTTAAATGTATGTAAGTACATCTTTGAGAACTATCAAATGAACCACATCAAGTGTCATATTTTACAAAAATAGATGTGCGATATAACTCAGCAATATGCTTTAAAAGTCATTCTAATATACTAGAAATTATCTCTAAATTAGATGAAACAAATTTTAGAATTAAGATAATACGAGGACTTGAAGTCATATTAACACTTGAGATTAATTTGATGGCTCTGCTAGGAAATAGAGCTTTAAACAGAGAGCTAGATTTCATTTTAAACAATAAGCCACACATTTACACCACATTTATCCAGTCTTTGTCTAGAACTATAATATTATATAAGTATAATAGTTATTTCTCCTTAATTAGCCACTTTAAGAGATATTTCAATGTAATAGCCATAGAGAACTTTTGCTGTTTGAGTTCTGTACTATTGTATGGATATGCTATGGTTTATTAGATAATTTCTACTATAGGCTACTATAGTTTATTACTTCTATTATAGGCTGTAAGTATAGATTACTTACAATTTTTTATATAAGCACTGCTTTCCCAAATGTGTTCTTTTTGTGGATCCTTTCTTGCTTTAATAAATAAGTTCCTGACCACTGAAACCTTTAGGATTATATTCAGTCTTTCATATATTCTTTCACAAGTATGACTTTACTGATTTTTTGGGTATGTTTTATGTTCATTTCAAAAGTTATTCCCTTTCCCAGTTTCCTGTCCATAAGCCCCCTATCCCACCCCCTAACCCCCTTCTTCTATGAGGGTGTTCTTCCTCCCCAACCACCCCCTCCCCCCATTCCCCTACATTGGGGGTTGAGCCACATTTCAGATTTAAGTGAATGACTTCCTGCAGTCTTTAATAGCTGACCGTCCTATGATGGAAGGGATCTCTCAGTTCACCATTATCACCTTCATTTTCCTGTATGTTGTTCCTTATAAAACTTTATAGTAATTCTCAGGAATACATAAGCTTTCTCTCCATTGAGTTTTATGCTTACTTTTATATTTTAGTCTCACATATATTACATCTCTAAAACTATTACAAGTGGTGAAATTTAAATGAATGAATACTTTGCACACAAAAGGATAGAATTGAAAAAGAGTTTGCAAAAATATGGGGTGGAAATTGTGATAAAGACTGCTAATACCACCAAATGTGTAAAATAGCTAGAAATTAATATAAAGTTTCAACAGTAAGGCTCTTGGTGGAAATACCATGGTCATAGAAGTGATTTGTTATTACCTGAGTTGAAATTAATACTAATAGGACAAAAGAGAGATCCATTAAGCTTATGGTAAGAAAAATATATAATCGTTTGTTAGTAGCTTGCGTTTAAGAGGGTAAAATGGTGTTTTTAAGGAAATGAGTCCTGAAATACGTTTTATTCTCTGGGTTGTAATTACATTATGTAGACATCAATCTAAAACATTTAGTATACATTTCTATATTTTTAAACCAAAGCCTCCATAATTGAAGTGGAAATAGTATAATTTCAAAGGAAGGATTTCAGAAGTGGGGATCCTCGTTCAAAATATTGAAAAGATTAAAGACTCTGTGAGCTTTATTTTTTCTAACTTTGGCTTTATTAACAATATGAAACTATGTGAGTTCCATTTAAAATGTGTCCACTATTAGATTTCTTAATTGTAATGCGTTGTTATGGAGTAGAATAATGAGATATCTATTTTTAAAATAGTTTTGATTTTAAGGAAGTAGTTATGTTTACAATTTTCTGAAATTTGTTTATTAAAATACTCACTTGTTAAGCATTGTTATGGAATATTATTTTCTGTTTTGGAGGGAAGTCAATGAACTTCTCATACTGAAATTTAAAATTAGAGATGTTCACGACATACAGTAAAGAGTTTTCCGGGGGGAAATTGTCAGAGTTGGGGTTGAACACTAACTACTGGCATCTCCTTGTGTAGTCCATTCAATCTAGCAGTGTTCTCACCTTTGAGAACACTACGTTGTTTCTAGTGTGCCAATAACTCCATGCAGTGCTAGAACTTGGTACATAAGGGCTTTTCATTCCTTTTTTCTTTTAATGCATGTAAAGACTGAAAAAAAATGAAATTCAGTGTGATATCCATGCTAATAAAAAAGCTAAACCATTGTTTTACCTGAGCGTGTCATAAAAAATCAAATTCCTAAAATAATTGTAGAGCAAAGCTATCCCAGTTTGTTTTTGCCTCTCAGTACACTTTCGCCTTTGCAGAAATTAGTAAATAGAATAGTCAGACTCAGACCGTTTGTGCAAACTTCAGTGAAACTGGTCATCTCTGCTTATCTGTTCATTTGTAAAGCTAGCAGAAATCATTACCTCAGAGCTTGGTTGTCCTCAGAGTCAGTAGAGAAAGCCACAGTTTGGACTATCCCAAATGCTCACTCTGTGGTAGTTATTGCCAACCCTATCATTATATATAAATGCTAGTTTTATTACATCATTAAGAGAAACCAGCAGCAGGCATGATCAGCAACTGTTCTACAAACACAGGCAAAGAAAGAAAAGGTTGCTCTGTAGGGGATTCTGTGTCTAAGTGCTGAAAACGTGACAACATTGCTTTCTGCAGCTGATCTGTGTTTCTTTCTTTATGTTTCATTGTCTTATATCATCCTACCTAGTGTGTCAAAAAAATCTTTGGTCAAAGTATGCAAACACCTGGGTTTCTTTCTCTCAGCTTATGTTAAAAACAACTTGGTAATTGAGTTTCCTTTTCTTTCTAGTCCAAGACAACTCAACACCATCCATTGCCCCATATGTTGTCATAGAGACACTCTGTAGAGAAATCATTTTCCCATAAAAGAAAGTAGCTGTGAACATAATAACCCCTCCTTATTCATGATTGGCTCCAAAGGAAAAGCTTCATGTGGACAAGGAAGGAGAGCCTGGGTCATGTGCCTCTGCCTGGTACTCGGCACGGTAGTCATGTAGAGCAGCTGATTGGTAAGTAATCTTATAGTTCTTGAGTTTCTTAGGTGAATGTTCTCTCTGCATTATCTTGACTATAGCCAGCATATGTCTTGTCATTTCTAAACATTTCCAGTCTTCCACTAGTTATTAGGAAAATCATGGCAATCTTTAACCTGCTTGGTTACAAAGGTCTGGATGGTTATAGCATGCTCTTTACACATATAGATGAAGTTAATGAACATTACACATAAACAAGTCAAACAAACAGAGCTCGGAAAGTGCTACACCTTGTTTACATAGGACATTGCAAAGTTTTCTCTTATTACTTTAACATTCTGATTGTACTGCATGACATTGTATTACATCTTTTGCAGCTATAGTAATTCCCTTCTCTTAATATTAATGCATTTATGATTTTGACAACAATGATTGCCTAGTAATTTTGATTACTCTCTGTCTTGTGGACAACAGCAAAGAAATACTGAAAGGTGTTCTTTTCCCTCTATTAACCTCGTGTACGATAATTTGTTCTTTTTTTTTTTTTCTTAGTAGAGGGTTAAAAACAGAAAAAAGTATTGTGTTGAAAAATACCTGAAACTGCTTGAAAACATTTACAAAAGTGTTCTCTTTATTTTCTCATTTTAAGAAATCTATACTTGTTCTACTCTTTTAAATCCTGCCAGAGGTAACAAATTTACAGGACTAGACTATGTATTGGCAACTATGACACTAGAAATCTTAAGCATTTTCTATATAAAATTCTTCTGCATTTTCTACTAATTATCATTTGCAAGAACATGCCATAAGAAAACACACTACTGATCTATGTCCAGACAAACTTGAGATGATAGTAAAAAAAAAGGAGATTTAGTAAATTCATTTTCTATCATGTAGGGTGATGCAGGGTAGACACTTGTCTGCTGTCTTATTCTATGTCTCAATAAAAATTTAGGTAGTTAAAAACAGAGATAAGAAATGTTAAGGTGGAAAAGACTAATCAGGGAGGTAGGTGAGGAGGAAAGAAGAGAAAAGAGGGAGGGGTGAGTTAGGGTTAATCAAACAGAACCATGTATAAAAAAGTCATATAGAAAGTCATTATCTGACAGGCAAGATGGCATAGTGAACATACTCCTAACAACCTGAATGCAATCTTGAAGACACATGTGAAAGAAGAAAAGAATCAATTACCACAAACTGTTCTGCGACCTTCACATGTACCCCAGAGTGTGCCTATACAGTCACACAAACACATATACACATAATACATAAATTTAGCAATATATGAATATAAAAATAAATCAAACAGGTTGTAAACCAATTTAAAATAAAACTTTAAATATATAGAGTGCACAAAACATTATGTATAAATATAATACATATCATATGTGATAGTTTAAAGAACGATTCCCTGTAAAACCAGATAAAGCTGCTCTGAGGATTCACGAGACGTTTGACAAAACAATTCACTACCAGATGTAAGAAATTTCTCAGTTGCTTTGCCATGGAGGCTCCAGAGCCTCTCAAAGCCATACAGGGTATTAGGTGGTTTTCATTCCTCTTAGCTGCTGAAAGAACTAGATGATAAGATCCTATTGATGAAGACAGCAGACAGCTTAATTGTAAGATACAAGGAAACAACAACAACAACAGCAACAACAACAACAGCAACAATGAACAGTTTCAACCACAATGGAGGCTTCCTTCTGGTGACTAGTTTTCCTAGTGCTGAAGGTGCTGTGTAGGCCCCAAATGGAGAGGAAGCAAAAACGAGTATTGCCCCCATGCAAATTTTATGAATAAAAAACTTGTCTTCCAGGGAAAATGTGCCTAGTTGTGTGATAGTGTCATGCCTGCTATGGAAGTGTCCTGGTTTGGTTCTCTGTTACTTTGATCAATCACTGACCAAAGAAAACAATTTGAAGGAGAAAAATGATTGTTTGGCTTAGACTTCCATGTCACAGTCCATCATCAAGGGAAGCCTGGGCAAGAGCTCAAGCCAAGAACCCGGGGGTAGGAACTGAAGCAAACACCACGGAGGAATGCTGCCTACTGACTTGCTCTCTATGCCTGGCTCGGTTTGATTTTTTTTTATACAAACCAAGACTAACTGCCCACGAATGGCATTACACAGTGTGGCTCGGATCCTCTCACATCAATCCTTAGTCAAGGAAATCCTCACAGATATGCCCAAGGTCCAACCAGAATGAGGTGGTGACTCAATTCAAGTTCTTTCCCCACAGATGACTATAATTCCTATGTAACTAGCACAGGGAACAATGAGTCACTCTCTGGAAGTCAGGCTCATCCTAGAAGAGGAAATTCATTTCTAGTACTGTAAGTTCTGATCAAAATCTGTTAGGTAACAAGCCCTAAGAAAGAATCTACTGGCGCTGTTTATCCAAATTGACACGATGTCAAACTACTTTTTAATTATATTTATATGCAATGGCGAATACTACTCTCAATCCTTACCAGAGGGCACTAATTTTAATGAAAGTTTAATAGAGTGAAATATGGCTATGTAAGCTGCTTAGAAGTGAAGACCGAGTCTTCAACTGTAGACAAGGCATTGGTAGCACCCAGTCTAAGGCTCAGGGATCACAGGCCATATGATGGAAGAGATTTAAGAGCAGAAAACAGAAGAAATCCTGAAGAATGGTATCTTGTGGAAATGACAAATCCACTTGAATAACCAACTAAAAGCAACTGTAACAAACTAAACTGAACTTGAACACAAATGGGCTTGTCAATAGCCAATCATGGATTCAGGAGGATGTCTTGTCCTACCTCTTTATGGTGACCTGATAGAGACTGGAGAGTGACTGCCTTTAGCTGAGCCCACCAGGCACCAATAGAGGGTTTCAAACCTACATAGATGCACAGATTGTTCTGGTTAAACCTGCTGCATCTCAAAATAAAAACACAACTATAGTGAATGGACTTGTAGTAAGGAAAAATTTATATTGATGGAAGAGAGAAAAAGGAGGGTTGGGAATGAGAGTAATCAGAAAGATATGAATGCATGTATAAAAATGTTGAAGAATGAATTTAATTATAATAAAGAATATTGTTACAAAAGTGATATGTAGTGATTTGGGGAAATTTATAATTGATTTTTATTTACATGAATTTATCATTTAAGAATATTGTCTCAGACAAATAGTAACTACTAAAACAATGAGGTTCCTGTTACAGGAAACTGAGTAATATTTTTAATAACAGATGAATATCTCATTAAATGAACTCAATTATTTGTCTTTTAAGTCAAAAGCTTAATTTCTGTCAATTCTTCATTTTTCACAACATATTTTCAGTACGTTGTTGTAAAATTATATAAAAAGGTTTTATTTTACTCTGCTAGGTTCAGCACTGTAGTGCCCCAAGATATCTGCTAGATATCTTAATCTCAGTCAGCAAAGCGTCTCACTCGCTCTGTTCCATCCCGTCTCACCCACTCTCTCTGAGCCTGGCAACAATCTCTCTATTCATCCAGTCACCAAGGCAGGTTATCACCATGCCAGAAATATACATCTCAATTTTGTGGTAGCCCAACTGGCCGCCACACACTCTCTTAAATTTAAATTGTTACAGGAAAGAACACACAACACAAAAACCTCTGATCCAATTGATAAGATATAATTGCCCACCTAAACATACAAAGCTCTGTGCACACCCGTCCCTTAAGAACACCCATAACAACCAGTAAAAGTACAGCGTGGAGTCTTAACGTCAGCTTCCATGTTCTCTCCGTAGCTACTCTCCCTGCCTCCTCCTGTCTCTTCCTTCTTTACATTCCACTCTCCTCCCTTTCCCTCAAACTTTCTCCCGCCCATCCTTCCTTCTCGTTCAATGACAGTCTCACATTATACCTCCTGTGGAGTATACCTGGATCCTGTAAAGGATATTGTAGAATGTGCTGAAACTTTCTTTAGTCCATTTATAGCATTTTAGCCTGCTAGGCACGATAAATGGAAAGAAGAAAGTGACAGTGTTAAGAAAGCTGAAGAGCACATGTTTTGGCAATATTCGAACATGGGAAGTAGTCATGAATGCATACAGGACAGAATGTTGGGAATTTCTACTGCCATTGAAAACTGGAAGCCTAAGTCACATGATTTTCCATTTTTACTTATAATTGTTGGAGAAATCAAAAATAATATAAGGTAAAAAATTAAAATCATATTTTTATTTGATGGTCAAATATGGTTGCTTAATGAACATCTATCTTCTACTAATAAAAATAATTAAAATGATATGTATGCTAAAGTGAAAGGGGTCTGTCAATTAGTTGTGTATCTATTTATATATTTTATATCTATCTTTATTTCTCACCTTTCTCTCATCTTGCATCTCAATCTCCCTTTGTATTTACAGTATGGTATGCATCTATCACCTATCTATCTATCTATCTATCTATCTATCTATCTATCTATCTATCTACCTACCTATCTATCTGCAGAGAAGAAAAGAAAACTGCTCATTTTTACCATGTAGTTTTTGTGAAAGTTATTACATTTGAAAAGTTTACTTCTAATATATATTCATGTGGGTAGGGCACACAGATACACAGGCTCGGTTATATATTTGACAATACAGTAGATTAAAAGAAAGGGTTCTAAAGAAGCAGCAGTTTTTTTTATTGATTCTGGGTCAACTTTATGTCATTAAAAAATAAAGTAAAAAAACGACCCTCTATCTTACAAATTGCATCATTAACTTAGTCAAGAGAATGGACTTCCTGGTAAAAAGCCATCTTTGGACAGATTTGCCATCTAGAACAGTGGTGAGGACTTACTTGGGGTGCAGCATAGAGTGGTCAATTAGTCAGTGTCAATTGAAAGCAGGTGTGAGCAGTGGTGTGAAAATGAACAAGGGAAGGGATTCCTGCTGAGCATGGATTGACCAGAAGAAAGTGTCATGCTCCCTGATAATGGTGCATCTGCCCTGACCCTCCATGCATGAATAATTGAAAATTAATGCACTGAATATGTGTGTGTGTGTGTGTGTGTGTGTGTGTGTGTGTGTGTGTGATTATGAACCTTATAAACCCTCTAAAGGGTTCCATTAAAGGTTGCCCTATAAACTTTATAAACATGGTCAGGAATTTTCCCCTTGCAGCAGAAACTTAACATTCTTCCTCTTTTAGCCCATCCCTCTGTCGCCTTCAAAGTGTCAGCCATGAGACTTTTAAAAAACGTAGTTGTACTATACATTTAGCTACTTTGTCAATGGTATTTATTCTCTTTCGAGTCACTGAATTTTAAGACATTCTATTATACAAGAAGTAGTACTTTACCTCAAAGTGTTGCTTATATTATAGTAAATTTGGAACTTTATGTAACATGTATAAAGAGACCATCCATTTTACAAATGAGTGTTTGACTTGGTTATAGTTCTTTTTTACTGGATTCTTTTGCCATTTCCCTACTGCCATAAACAGGTCCCTGAAGAATCAACTTTATTCAGACAAGAATGTTTTCCTTCCCTTTTTAAAACCAGAAATCTAGCTGGTTTATAATGAATCCTAAAGAAATGTGTGTAAGTATTAGTGTTGTTCGGAGATACAAATCAGAACAACGACTCCTGTATAACTTTCCTGAATATACACATGCAAGAGTTTCCTTTAGATACATATGAGACCGTGAAAGGTAGCCTGATTCCTGGTTGAGCTAATGATAGGATATCTTAGCCAATAGCTGCAGCCCTCCATAGATTTGTGACCATCAGTCACATAAGGACAATGCCCCAATCCCCTCCATGGATAGAGGATGTGACCTGTGGAAAGGAAGATTCAAGACATATTTCCATTTTAATAAGGTACGTAAAGGCCTCGAGGGCTTAGCCAGTAAGCTTTCCTTCCCAGACATTCCTCCCCGAAAAAGGTATTTAATCACAGACCCACCCTGAGAAGTGGGTCATGGTTTTACTCATCTACTCTCCGCCATGACAATGAACGCCTTAAAACCATGGACTGCCTTTTTTTCATTGGGTTACGCATGGGAGCTATGGAAAAGGCCTTTGCCTATAGAGCTGCCTTTTAATCTTTTATAGAAGGCCTCTCTGATCCCAGTTATGGCCACCACCCAGAGAAGCCCAAGCCAACTGTCTTCAAGCCAAGGACTTTCTACTAGATCCAGCCTGGGGTGGAGGCAGGGGCACTCTGTTCTCAGTTCTTCCACAGATTTCAGCTGTGCCTGGAACCAGGTGCCTCTTCTCAGGCCCGGGGACCTCCCAACCAGCTCCAGCTGTCCTATGCTCCAGACTGTCTTTCCCAACCCTGGAGCAGTGTCCAGAAGATTTCCCATGGCCCAACACCCGACCAGCAACAAGCGTGGGGTAAGCCTGGTCAACTCCCTGTGTTCCACCTCCCCAGCAGCCATGACCTGTGGTGGAGCAGATGAGGGACCCACAACCCTATAGATAAATACCAATAATGTTCAAATATTTGCTCCCTGTCTTAGGAGGTCTTATTATAGCATAATACTTGAGACTGGATAATTTATAACAAACAGATATACAACTCTGACAGGGTAGATCTTAGAAACTATAATATTATAGAGCTCAAACCTTTACGGGGTCATTGTTTCCTTTATCAACCTTTGGTAGAAGAAAGATGAAGTTAGATAGATGTGAGATAGATGATATATATATATGAAAGATAGATGAAATACTTGACCTTATAGCAAAGTGAACAATTTAAGGCTGAACCCTAATGACCTAATCAGTTACTAAATATCTGCTCTCTATATTGTTGCTCTTACAGTTTAAGTTTGTAGAAACACAAAAACTCCCCAAATTCTGGCCCTAGTTCCCTAAATTCATATCTGTCTTATATCTAGATTATCTTTATTTTTACCCCATACAACCACAAGACTCAAGATCCTGAGCCAAAGCCGCTCATATCTGTAAACTCTTGAAACCAAATAAATTCTCTAAACTTATTTGTAAAGAAGACTGAAGTAGGGCAAGAAAAATGGTTCAAAATACTCTCCTAAAGTCCAAAACTCAAAAGGGAAAATTCTATTAAATCTTTAAGCTATAAAATAGCTCTCTTTGACTTCATATTCCTCATCTTGGGTACACTGTGATATGTCTTGTGCCTCCGAGGCATTCATGGCTTTGTGGACTCAATACCCTCATAAATTCTCATGAGTGGAAAAAGTGTGCCCGTGGCTTTCCACGGTAACAGTTACATACTGAGAGCTTTGTTTCTGGGGTCAATGTGGAGGCCCTAACCCAATGGATCTATGAGGAATTTGCCATACAAAAAATTTTCTAGGACAGATCAGCTTCATAAATATCTTAGTATATTATCATGTTGAGATTATTTTCAGCTTAATATTTTCTTTAACTTATTCTTTTAAAATTTTATACATGTATACAGTGCATCTGAATCATATTTACCCCTTGGTCTCCTCCCTAAGATCCATTAAGCATCCTCCCATTATACCTTTCTACCCTTCCTTCTTTTCTTTCTTTTTTCCTTCTTTTTTTCCTTCCTTCCTTCCTCCCATCCTTCCTTCCTTTTTTATGTGACTGAATTAAATCATCACTGCCTATATGAACAGGCGCATGGAAGTTTATTGTGGTATGCGTAACTGGGAGCCGTCTGAAGAAAATCCATTCTCACTACCTCAAATGCCATTGATGATTTGCCTAAATTTCCTCAACTATGAATCCATGCTGGAATTTTTAATTAACTTTTCCTTGTGAATGTCTTGTGTAGGTTAACTATAGCTCCTCTGAGTTCATGTGTACAAGAATCCATGTCATATGCAGAGGCCAATTCATACTATTCCTATCATTCTCTCATTCTCTGACACATTATTTCTATTTTCACTTTAATAATTTCTCTGAAACTTGACAGAATTTTTAAATATATATATATATATATATATAATCATCTATATCTTAGCACCCACAGTTCCTTATTATTAGTACTTACACCAGCAATGCATCTATGCATTAACCACTACACCCTGAAATATGATGCTTCTTTGACTCAGACTTGGAGCAGCACAAATTTAGGGCAATAAGCATAAATATTTAGAAGACACTTTGATAAAATGACCATCAATGTGTTCTCCTATTGGGTTTCTGACTTCCATAGCCATGGTTTTTGCTCATGTATACAATATAAGACATGAATTCCTTTCTGTGCAGCAGTCCTTAGATCAAATCAAGAATTCCATTGTTTACTCCTATGAACTATTTCATCCATGCCACCGTGTTACCTATTGGCATATCTTGCCTAGAAAATAGGTATTATATCAGTCAAGGTCCAGTGCAGGATAAGACAATTGATTGTTTTCTCCTCCAATTGCATGAATAACACATGTTGGCAGAGAGAATTTTTTCATCAGTCCAAGATTGATTTCTTTGAATCCTGCAACCAAAGACCTTGATATCATAGAAATAAGGTACTATCATCTAGTTATAGTAGATAGTCAAGAGCAATTACAACAGCTTTATTATTTGGTATGCATCCTGAGTCTCTGCAGACACTTTTTCTTTAGGCAGTAATCCATGCCTGGCACTAGGATTTTCATTTAGTAGCCTATGTCTTCTTGAACCACTATTGTTGCCTAATGGAAGGAACTTCTGCTATTTTCTTTCCATAATGCCCTTAGACAAGAATGTATTTCTCTTTAATTTATAATATAATTGAAGCACATAAAAATGCCTTCACTCTAGTTTTGAAGAGTTTCCCTGTTTCTCTTTGAGACACTGTAAAATGGCTCTTTTTGTCCAGTATATGTTCATCTATTTATTTAGGTAATATATAGAAAATTAGAAACTGTTTGTCTCCTGAATCTTCACCAGAATTCTTCCTAATATCCCATTTACAGACATCTATACATTTTCTTGTATGCTCCTCCACACTGTTCCAACTTCTCCTTTTTATACGGTTCCTAAGTCATGCAATGGGGTTTATTCTATCAACAGGCTCTCTTCTCAGTACTAATTTTCTGCATGGGTGTGTTCTGTGAACCTCTAACAGAGTAGAGCAGGCAGTTGTTAAATAGTAAAGATTTGCACTACTATTCTGGAGGCTTGGGAGTTCTAGATAAGTGGGCTTGGAGGTCATATCTTTGTATCTGTCTCTCTCTCTGTCTCTCTGTCTCTCTGTCTCTCTCTCTCTCTCTCTCTCTCTCTTTCTCTATCATTTATCTATCTATCAACTTAACAGCACACATGAGAGCTCTAGATCAAAAAGAAAGAAACTCACCAAAGAGGAATAGAAGGTAGGAAATAGTCAAACACTGGGCAGAAATCAATCAAATAAAAACAAAGAGAAAAATACAAACCATCAACAAAACCAAAAGCTGCTTCTTTGAGAAAATCAACAAGGTAGATAAAACCCTTAGCCACACTAACTAAAGGGACCAGAGGCAATAGCCAAATTCACTAAATCAGAAATGAAAAGGGAGACATAACAACAGTAATGGAGGAAATTCAAAAAATTATCAGATCCTACTATTAAAAAATCTACACTCAACAAAACTGGAAAATCTAGATAAAATGATTATCCAGACAGATTCCAAAGTTAAATCAAGTGTAGGTAAATTATCTGAACAGTCCCACATCCCTTAAGGAAATAGAAGAAGTTATTAAAAACCTACCAAACAAGAGAGAGAAAGAGAGAGAGAGAGAGAGAGAGAGAGAGAAATGGAGAGAGAAACAAAAAAAGGAAGAAAAAATGTCCAAGGCCAGACAGATTTAGTACAGAATTCTATCAGACCATGAAAGAGGACCTGATACCAATATTCCTCAAACTATTCCATAAAATTGAAACAGAAGGAATGTTACCTAATTCATTCTTTGAAGACACAATTACTCTGATACCTAAACCACACAAAAGCATTGCCGAAAAAGAGAACTTCAGACTAATCTCACTTATGAATTCTTGCAAACTGAATTTAAGAACACATCAAAACCATCATTCACCATGATCAAGTAGGCTGCATCCAAGGGATGCCAGGTAGGTTCAGTATACAAAAATCCATTAACATAATCCACTATATAAACAAACTCAAAGAAAAAAATCACATGATCATTTTAGATGTAGCAAAAGCATTTGACAAAATGCAACACCCCTTTATGTTAAAAGTATTGGAGAGATCAGGAATTCAAGGCCCATTCCTAAACATAATAAAAGCAACTTAATGCAAACCAACAGTCAATATCAAATTAAATGGAGAGATACTTGAAGCAATCCCAATAAAATTGGGGACAAGACAAGGATGACCCATCTCCCCATATATATTAAATATAGTACTTGAAGAGCTAGCTAGAACAATAAAGACAACAAAAAGAAATAAAGGAGATACAAATTGGCAACGAAGAAATAAAGGTATTATTTGCTGATGATATGATTGTATAAATAGGTGACTACAAAAATTCTATGAGAACTTCTTCAGCTGATATACAACGTCATCAAAGTGGCCGAATATAAAATTAGCTCAAATCAATCAGTAGCCTTCCTTTATGCAAATGATAAACAGGATAGGAGCATTTATTTTAGATTGATATTTCCTTCTTTCAGATGAATCTACGTTGTTTTTACACAAAACTAGCTAGGACATACATACATACATATATACATACAACATACATATATTTACACATATATGTACACATATACATACATACACAGACAGACATATGTCTGGAGGAAGCTGGAAGGAAATGGTCAAACTCATTTTTTATCCTGAGCCCATTTTTGTTTTTAACAACTGTACAATCCTGTGAAAATAGAATTAAAATGTGAACTTAACCTGTTCAGGGAGGGACAGTCTTCATGTTCTAATACTAATAAAAGGAACTAGAATCCCTTTTCTTTTTTTAAATTTTACTTAAACTTTTTCTTTTACACTCCAGATTTTACCCCTTTCCCAGTTCCTTCTGACTGTTCCACATCCCATACCTCCCCCCATCTCCATGAGGATGTCCCCACCCCCCCACCCCACTCCTCACTCCTCCTGACCTCCCCTCTCCCTGGGGCCTCCAATCTCTTGAGGTTGAGGTGCATCTTCTCTGACTGAACCTAGACCTGGCTTTCATCTGCTCTATGTATGTTGGGGGCCTCATATCACCTGGTGTATGTTGCTTGGTTGGTGGTCCAGTGTCTGAGAGATTTGCTGGTCCTCCTACAGGGTTGACCTCCTCCTCAGCTTCTTCCAGTTTTTCCCCAATTCAACCACAGGGGTCATCAGCTTCTGTCCATTGGTTGGATGTAAATATCTGCATCTGACCATTTCAGCTGCTTGTTGGGTCTTTCAGACAGCAGTCATGATGGGTCCCTTTTTGTGAACACTCCTTAGCCTCAGTAAGTGTCAGGCCTTGGAGCCTCCTCTTGAGTTGGGTCTCACTTTGGGCCTGTGGCTGGACCTCCTTCTCCTTATGCTCTTCTCCACTTTGTTCTTACAGTTCTTTCAGACAGGAACAATTATGGGTCAGAGTTTTGACTCTGGGATCGCAAACCCCTCTCTTACTTGAAGCCCTGTCTTTCTACTGCAGGTGGGCTCTACAAGTTCCCTCCCCACACTGTAGGACATTTCATCTAATGTCCCTCCCTTTGAGTCCTGAGAGTCTCTCACCTATCAGGTTTCTGGTATATTGTGGAGGGTCCCCCCGAACTCTTAACTCCCAAGGTTGCCTGTTTGCATTCTTTCTGCTGGCCCTCAGGATGTTCTTCTTAATAGCTGAGTAGTATTCGGCTGTGTAAAGAAATCACATTTTCTGTATCCATTCTTCTGTTTTGGGACATCTGGGTTGCTTATCAGAAACAAGGGTGCTATGAACATAGTAGGGCATCTCACTTTGGGTATATTCCCAAGAGCAGTATAACTGGTCTTGAGGTAGATCAATTTCCAATTTTCTGAGGAAGCTCCTAACTGATTTCCAGAGTGTTTGTATCAGTTTGCAATCCCACCAAAATGGAGGAGTGTTCCTCTTTTTCCAATTTTTGCCAGCATTTGCTGTCACCTGAGTTTTTGATCTAAGCCATTCTGATTGGAGTAAAGTGGAATCTTAGGGTCATTTTGATTTGCATTTCCCTGATCACTAAGAACATTGAACATTTCTTTAGGTGCATCGCAGTTATTCGAGATTCCTCTGTTGTGAATTTTCTTCTTAGTTCTATAACCCATTTTTCGGTTGGATTGTTTGGTTTTTGGTGCTTACCTTCTTGAGTTCTTTATTTATTTTGGATATCAGCTCTCTTAAGCCATTGGAATTCTGTTTGGAGTGGACAAATATGGGCATATTCTTATCTTTCTACAGACAGTCAGTTAGACCAGCAGCATTTATTGAAGATGCTTTCTTTTTTCCATTGTATATTTTTGACTTCTTTGCCAAAGATCAAGTGTCCATAAGTGTGTGGTTTTATTTCTGGGTTTTCAGTTCTATTCTGTTGATCAGTGTATCTGTTTCTGTACCAATACTGTGCAGTTTTTATCACTAAGGCTTGAACTCAGCAATGGTGATTTGCCTGGCAGTTCTCTTATTGTTAAGACTTGTTTTTGCTATTCTATTTTTTTTTTTGCTTGCCTTTCCAGATGAATTTGAGAATTGTTCTTTTAGTTTGCCTTTGGTAGGTTGGTCATTTTTACTATGTTAATTCTGCTATTCCATGAGCATGGGAGATCGCTCCATTTTCTGAAATCTTATTTGAATTCTTTCTTCAGAGACTTGAAGTTATTGTCAAACAGATCTTTCACTTGCTTGGTTAGAGTTATCCCATGATATTTTGTATTATTTGTGGCTATTGTGAAGAGAGTTGTTTCCCCAATTTCCTTCTCAGCCAGATTATTATTTGCAAAAAGGAGGGCTTCTAATTTATTTGAGTTAATTTTATATCCAGCCACTTAGTTGAAGTTGTTTTTCAGCTGTAGAAGTTCTCTGGTAGAATCTTTATGGTAGCTTATATATACTATCATATCATCTGCAAATAGTGATAACTTTACTTCTTCTTTGCTAATTTGTATCCCCTTGATCTCTTTTTATTGTCTTATTTTTCTACCTACAATTTTGAGAACTATCTTTCAATATTAATGGGCTCAACTCACCTAGAATCCCTTTTCAAAATTGATGTGGTAGATGTTGTTTCTGGTTAATGAGTTTTTGGAAATACATTTAAAACTTAGAATTTGATAACATAATATCAAAAATCTATAAGGTTTCTCATATTAATATCCATTTTATCAACCATTGTCATTTTAAATAATGCAACTATTAGTACACAAAAATAACCACTACCATAGTTCTTTTAAATGGATACAATGAAAATCAAATAATTTCATCACTGATTTTACTCATAAATAATTATTAAAATGTTTTTCTTTGATTATACTGTATTACTTTCATTTTGATTTCTGAGATAGCATGTCATGTAGCCCAGACTGTCATCAACATATGCAAATGTGTAAGAATGGCCTTCAGTGTCTATTGCTGTGGAAGGCTGACATTGCAACCACATTCTAGGGCTTTCTTAAACAGACAAGTGTTTTCTCTTTAATCCTCTAGATTGTATGGCCTTTACATATTTCTCAGAGACCTCCAACCTAATGGAGAAGGTACTTGTACATATTTTGATTTCATTGCCCATTATTAAACATGTTGAAAAATGTGCTTAAATTTGTGTTTGAACAACGAATGCCCTCTGTTTGTAAGGCTCATCATATGCCTTATATTTTTTTCCTGCAGTCAATTACCATAGTAATTTTTAATAATTTATACATGTCTAAAACATTCTAAAAATAGCTTCTAAACATTTGAATATGTATCTCCTGAATTAAAAGGCTATTGTGATCAATTAGCAACAAATTATGCATAAATTAATTCCACTATCCATTCTCACAAGAAGGAAGTCATCAGATAGGAAAGTAGCTAGTGTCAAAAGAGCATAGTTATTACTCCATTAGGAAAAGGTTGGTGTGTGTCCAACGGTGTGGGGAGCAAAATACCAGTCAGTATTTCCTACATAATAACACAAAGGATACTCCATTTTTTATTTCCAATCCATATTCCTTCTTCTCAGCTCTCAGAGATGTTATGTCTAAATGAACTGTGTCCTTTCATCCTCAGTTCTTTGTAACCATGCAAACTGTGTAGCAGTGAACATACAGGGCTACTCAGAGCATGCGGCTGATTTTAAGAATGCTGCTTTACCTGTTCTGAATATTTTAATTGTCTCGTTGACAAGGCATGGGACTATCGCACCATCCATGCTGCTGTCTATGATTTTACCTCCACCTTTTTGACATTGAGAAAATGGTGAACTGCCTCTTCCTCTTGCAATTCTTTCCTCTCAAGCATAGCATACAGAGCCGGGAAGTGTTTGAGTAGAGCTGCCACCGCTCCCATTCCATGCCTCTGTGGTACAAATGCCAAACCCTACCCTGAGATGAGATTTATGTGAATGGGTGTGGGGAATATTTCTAATGCCTGTGTTGTCATTAGTAGGAATGTATTTACATAAGACTGAAAAAGCTCAGCATGTAATACTTAAGTTTTTATTTTTATAGAGTACAACTTTATTGTTACCACCAGTGTTTATTTATAGACTATAAATCTCTTCAAAAATACATCCTTTCATTTAATCAATGGTATAAAGCTCTTACTATACAGAAGCCTAAGCTGCACTTGTATCTAAACAGAAAAACAGCTTCAATAGAAATAGCTTAAACATGGATCACAAATCTATTTCTCTCAAGCAGCTACATAATTGAAGCTCTTGGTTTTTACTGGCAATGTCATCTATGCATAAATTAACAGTAGTAAAACTTAAATTTTAAAAATAAAAATATATAAGTACAGAAAAAGAAAAGTGAGAAGTCTCTGCAGCAGTTTCTCAAGGGCACAAACCCTTCCCGAGGCATAAGAAAACCCAAGGCAAAAGTTGCATTAGTCTGCAAAGTATCACTATATGTTTAGTGCAGATTAATGCAACTTTGCCTTAGATTTTTCTCATGCCTCAGAAAGTGTACATATATATATATAATTATTTCACACACACACACATATATACATATATATATATGTATATATATATATATATATATATATATTACAAGGTGAGTGTAGGACAAGAAAATGAAATTCTCAATTTAATGTAATCCAATATATCTTTTTCTGTAATGAATAGAGTCTTTCTTTTTCCCACAAGTCAGCAACATATTTCTTTTATTCTTTTACTAAAAGTTTTCTAAAAACTTCTTACTTCACGCTGATGGCTTTAATCCATCTGGCATTATTAATTTTTCTTTTATGCATGTTGTGAAGTAGAGACCCAATTTCCATTCTTTGCACCATTATCCAGAACTCTTTATTGTTTGGTACAGCTCCTGCCTAATGACCCGGAGTAGCGTCTTTATTATGCATCAAGCTTCACGTACTTGTGTCTGTGTCTCTATTTTCCTGTTCCTTTATTTACTTCTTAAAAATAGGAAAATCTTGCAGCCTCTCTACTGCAATATCATACAGTAGGAACTCAGAGTATCTGTGGAAGACTAAATAGGTCTGCATGTTATTTTCTGTCTTTCTATCCAACAGGAAATTTTGTTTCTTTTTAAAAGAAATTGGGCTACCATGTGATTGCTCTGACCAAACAGGGATCCACTTCTAGATTTGTGGACACTAAGTGGATTCCAGAATGGTCTGAAGGATCCAGCTGCCTTGTAGAGAGGTCAACTAGTGGAGTCTTGATGATTATGTAAACACAAGGGTCCTGATGAATGAAGGGACTTCAGTCTGTACCTGCCAAGGTGCAAGGTATAATGTGAAGCTACCTGGGCAGAGTATTTAGCATCCAGTTGAATACCAGTGTGGTATGGCTTGGAGTCAGGAAACACAATAGTTGCTATGTATTCTTGGCCCATTAGTCTGTGGACAATGACCTTAGCTTTCAACGACCTTAGGGTTCTAGCCTATGTGTGATCATCTTCTATTTGTGTCACAGACAGTGAAATTGACTTAAGGAACCCTCACAATTGCATAATTAAACCATTCTAATAATTCCTGGTGGATCTGCATCCCTGATTCAAACTTTATGGATACGAGGTTGAAGCCTTAGTTAGATTCTTAATCCATAACATTGTGAGATAAATTAGTGCTAGACATTGTGGTGTACACTATTACATGTAGCATCCAGGAGCCTGAAGCAGGAAGATCTTGAGCTCACCTACAAGCAGAGCTTGTCAGATCCATCTCAAAAATACAAGGGTAGAAGATCCACTTCAGTGGTATAGCATCACTTGCCTAGAACACGTATGACCAGGGGATTATAATTCTCAATATTTCAATTAAATTCAAATTAAATTAAATTTTACAATATAAATCCACTGAGCCCATTGGCAATTACTAACCATGTGAGTAAAAAAAAATCTTCAGAAAATTATCTCTTGCCTTTGGCAATCAGTCCTCATGAAGCTTTGACTGTATTTCTTGACTTGAGGCATAGGAAATGACTATTGCCAAAAGCCCTTATTCTTAGGAAATCAGGATATCGCTCACTCATCATAATCTTACACAAAAGGAGATTAAGGAAACAACAAAACCCTGATACATTGGACTGGAAAAAGCAGAGAATTCTTTTAGGAAAGAACATTTTGTAAACAGTTTATTAGAAAAACTATGAAATTAATCGTAATTGCACTGTGGTCCTGACCCTATCTGTTTAGTTTACTATTTTGTGAACTTGTTTCCATTTCCTAATTTCTCTGTGTTCTGATTACATCATATTAAAACATGAGACCAAAGTTCCCTTGAAGTGCGATAGTGTTGACTTTAGGTACTGTGGCAGTTTAGCAACTGGAATGACACTTTGAAGGTAACACATCCCTGAGCTGTCGTGCATCCCTTCACCTTAAGACCCCTTTAGCTCTGATGGGTACATGGTCAAGCACTGAAGAATGATTATTATTCTTGACTTTTATCCTCCCATAATGGCTATATGTTAAGAGTTAAAAATAGATTCAGTTAAAGAAGTTTTCCTTTAATCTATATAGGATTTTTCTTTTAATCTGACATGGGAAGAAAAGTTACCAGTTTAAGTTTTTTTTTTTTCTCTTTCTTTTTAGGTTTTGAAATTGGTCATGTGATCCGGTTAGTTTTTGTCAACTTGGCACACACTAGAGTCACATTGAAAGAGAGAATCTCAGTTGAGGAACTATCTCCTCTGAATTTGCTTCTAGGTAAGTCCAGAGGGCATATTCTTTATTAATAATCAGATTTGAAGGGTTCAACCCAATGTGAGCAGTGCCACCACAGGGAATGTAGTCCTTAATGGTGTAAGAAAGCAGACCGAGCAAGCATGGTGAGAAGCCAAAAATCACCACTCCTTTATGGTTGCTGATTTGGTTCCTGACTCCAGGTTCCTGCTTTGAGATCCTTCCCTGGCTTCTCTGGAAAATGTACTCCAACCTGTAAACCAAGTCTTTCAGCTACAAGTTGTGTGTGATCATGATATTTTGTCACAGTCATGGAAAGCAAACTAAGATATCTTACTGTGTCAATTCTTTCTCACATAAGTATATATATATATATATATATATATATATAGTACATGTGCTTGCACATGAGTGTGTACATATGTGTAGTTTAACTATCTTTCTTTACTATATCTTAACTAATACATAAAGGAAATAAGTATTTATGGGGTAACATAGGATGTTTTAGTACATGTATCCATTGTGTAATATTTAATCCAAGGTAAAGAACCTGTCTTTAATACATACATTTTCTTTATGTTACAAAATTTAAAATACCTTTTCTTTGAACATTTTGAAGAACACACTAACTATCTTTTGTGAAACTTATATAGAATTATCATAATCTACAGTCACTTTGCCATTCAATAGCACACCAGAATTTTGTTCAACTGATTCATTAATCAACATTATTATCTTCTCTCCTTTACACTTCCTACCCTCTGTTAACCAACATTCCAAAGTCAATTTTACATGATATCAACTTCTTTTTATTCCACAAAAGACTGAACTCTTTTTGTTTCATTTCAATTCCTTGTTTCTTGACCTCTAGTCCTATCCATAATATAGCAAATTGTAGGATTGCATCTTTAAAAAATCTTCCTTTAAAAAAGATTTATTTACTTTATTTCATATGCACAAGTGTTTAAAGCCTGCATGTATGCTACATGTATGTATGCACACCATATGTATACTTGGCCAAAAGAAGGCATTGAGTTCCATGGAACTGGAGTTATAGATGTTTGTGGACACAATATTGGTAGTGGAAATTGAACCCAGGTCCTCTACCAGAGCAGCAGGTGCTCTAAATCCTGAGCCATCTCTCGAGCCCTAGGATTTCATTTCTTTATATTGAATAATATTTTATTGTTTATATAAAACTTAAACTTTTTTACTTGACATACAAATTAGTAGATCTATTCATGAAATTTTTAGACATACATTGGTTGATTCTCTATCCAACCCCACCCTTGGCTTTCTGTCCTCCATCACCTCTTAAACTCTTCTATTCTCAGTATGTACCTTCCACTGTTATATCATATGCATTATATTACCCTCTTCCCTGCTTCTTTAAAGCCTCTGGTTCCCATCACATCAGTTCATTTCTAGTTTCCTGATACACACACACACACACACACACACACACACACACACACACACACGCACGCACACTCAGCATACATTTACAAATATAAAAAATTAGAAGATAATGTTTTCATTCAATAGAAATAGGTGATTCTCATAGTCATTCATGAACACCTCATTTGCACACATTTCGTGACACTGCAAGTAAGATTGAAATGAATAGGGCATTGAAGATGTCCCTTTACTATAAAAATCTTATTTTCTATGGTCATTCCTAGTTCGGAAAGGCTGGGTGATATAGTACTTTTATGTTTAGTAACAGCTCCATATATTTTTCCACAGTGGTTCCTCTATTTATCTCTCAATGTGCATGACAGTTCCTGCTTTTACATTTTATATCTTTCTTACATTTTATATCTTAAAGACCCACAATCTTTTATATTTCTAATAACAACTATTTTAACTGTCATAAAGTGATATATCATGTGGTTTGATTTCATGTGATTTCTCAGATTATCAGTTGTTGAACAATTATTTCATACTTCATCTAGCCACAAATAAAATATAAGAGCTCTTTGAAAAATTTGCTCTTGATTTTGATGATATTTTGAAAAAAATGGGCAATATTGTTATTTAAATTCTGGTTTCCATCTGCTTACTTTGATTTGATGAACATGTTTTGTGTAGAATCCAAAAGATACATTTGTATAAGCCTGTTATACTAGACAATTATGTATTGAACTGATAATTGATTGTAGTATTAACTAGTATTTCTCTGAATTTAATGATGTTAAACATTTCTGTGTGCTCATCAGTTAGTTTACACATTCCTTAATAAATCGTCTATTTATGATTTTCTTCATTCATTTGGGGGTTATTTGTAGTTGTATTATTGAAATACAGGTGTATTCTTTCATATATTCTGAAAAAAATAGTTTTTGTTAGGTATTCATTCTGTGAGCATTTTTTTCCAGCAAGTTCACTTGGTTGGTTGTTAAAGATGGTTTTGATTGAATAGAATTTTTCAAGTTTATTAAGATCAGTTTGTCATTTTATCATTTCTTTTTCAGTACTGGGCTTAAATAGAGAGCCTTGCCCAAGCTCAGCAGGCATCTACCCCTGAGCTGCATCCCAAGCTATGTCATTGGATTGTCTTTCAGGCAAGGTATTTGTTTTCTTTCTTATTATTTAATGTTTTCAAGAATGCACAGACATATAATGGAATTAATGCTTAAGCATACTAGAAATGACAGTATAATTCAGTTCTTCTACTCAGTTTTGAGGATGTTTTTGTTAAAAAATCTAATTATTTCTTTTCAAATGCAGATTTCCAAAAATAATACACTCTAGGACTCAAAAAGAATAGGAGTATGTGATTCAAGAAAATAAGCCCATCTCAATGAAAAGAACTTTTTGAAATTGAAATTAGACTTAAGGTGTGAAAGGTTATGCATTGTTAGACATTATGTGCTCTCTCTCTCTCTGGCGTGTGTGTGTGTGTGTGTGTGTGTGTGTGTGTGTGTGTGTGTGTTATTGCATTAACACAGGCATATGTGTAATTACATTTTTATAAAAAGTATACTAGCATCCTGCCTCTTATCTTCTAATCAAATCAGCATGACTCTTCCACAACAGAGAATCATTGTAACTCAGTACTTAAAAGGAGAGGCATGTAAGAAGTGTCTATTTTATTTTAGATGTGCATCACTGTAAGTCATGCCCTTTTCTCTTTGTAAAAGCAATATCTCACATGTTCCCATTTCATGAATAAGTATGTGCAAATGCAGCCAGGGAATGGCTTAGTGGGTTAATGTGCTTGCCACCAAGATTTGTTGCCAGAGAGTCTCATAAGTTGTCCTCTGATTTCCACACCGTGTGCACATGCACACACAGAAATAATACACAAACACACACATACTATATAAATAGAAAATTAAAATACTACAGATTATTCTATTGAGATTTATGTTAGAAAAAGGTTTTGAGTAAAACTCATATTTGTCTCTAACAAAAATACATTAGATTTATAATGCATAAATGATTCTTTCATTGTGGTTTTAGGGAATTTCTACCTTGATTACTTAGGGTGATACATTTTTATGAGAATATCTCAACTTTCAAAATACTGAACTTTTGGTAGGTTCTCACATCAGGGTGAAAATAATATTCCTTGAGGTCATTTAAGACTATAAAGTTACCATGTTATCCTACTGTGTACTAAGCCTATTTAGGATTAACCTTTATCAGAACAATGTAACTTCCTTGACTTTGATTTTGCACACAATCAGCTTTTACAATAATCAAAGCAAAAGCATAAATTTAATCTTATATAATGGACTCATCTCTGTTTTTGACCTGGAGTAATGTATTTGAATATATGTGTGATACTGATTTGCTGAAAATAGCCAGCTCAAAATACCCACTGTATATGTTGAAAACATTTTGTAGATATCGTAAACATAATGTATGTTTGCAGCTCTAGGTGCTTCTGAGTCTGTAACATGAATTCATCCATTATAAGACTATTCTAGATGTCCTTAAAGTAACTCTCATTTCTTTCCTATACAGTGTTAAGTGCTGTTCAATGGGTAGAGAACAAAGCCCTTGGGGCGGAGAGAGAGAGAGAGAGAGAGAGAGAGAGAGAGAGAGAGAGAGAGAGAGAGAGAGAGTAAGCAAACTACACATAACACTTAGGCCAATGATCTCAAACCACAGAGGAAAGATAAAGGAACAAAAGTAGAGAATTCAAAGTTGGGCTTCCTCTTAGTCAAATTAAGCATTGATAAAGTAGCTTTGTTTTTATTCCTTAATGTGACAATGACAGCACTCTTGAAAGCTATCATTAATTCATTAATCAATACCTTTACATTTCTGAATTAATATCCCCCAAACCAGTTTATCTAATATAATAAAAAGTTTTGGCTTAAATCAAAGAAAGAAACAGACTCATATAAGAAGCTAATGATAAGTACAGCTGCACGTTTCGTGGTTTATTCAAATTTGATCTTATTTATAAATGCATTAAAAGGTTCATCTACATATTCTATTCAGTACTATGGTAGCATATAATTAAGCAGAAGTGTTTGTAATTGTAGTTGCTTAACAATCTTTTCATTTTTGTTTGTTTAATGTGGTTTAAAATGTTTCGTTGAATAGAAAGGGTCATGATTTTTCTCAAACAGGTCTAAGGACAGGTTTCTAAATTATAGGTGTTGGTTATATGTTAGAACCACATATTAGTAAATGACTATTAGCTTGTTATTTAGTGAAAGGGGGCAGACTTGAATAATTTATGCCATTGACATTGGCAAGGCTAAAGCTGTTAAGAGAATTGAATCTTCCTCATGTTCTCATTTGTACAACTCATATTATGCTCCATATGCATTTTCCATGACAATTAAAACATGTTAAATAGTATTTTAGCAGGAAAACAAGTGGATTTTTTTTTTAATTCTGAAAGGGGTTACTGTTTGAGACCGAGTTTTTCCCTCCATAACTTTATTTGTTGAAATCAAACCTTATACACGTTTGGCAAGCGAGATAACTAATTTTATGGAGACGGTTAAATTTAAAAGGTGTTTAAGGTGTGAGATTTCAGTCGACGAGAACTAATGTTCACTTAGTAAGTAGCTATAAGACCAAGCATGTGTGCAAATAGAAATGTCGACACGAGGTTCCAGAGAGTGTGCAGCTGTTACTGAACGACATCTCACCAGGAATTAACTGTACTACAAACTTGAGACTAGATTTGCAACCTTCAGATTATCAGAAATTACATCTCTGTTAGCCATTGGTCTGAAACATTATATTATGGCAGCCTAAGCAACATAATACTGGAGCAGAATGACAGCTGGCTCAGGAAGTCTGACAAAGCCAGTGTCAAATGGACATGGCCAACTTTCCTTTTATATTTATGAGCAATTACTCAGATATGTTTCAAAATTTGAAATAAGCTTCACATACCAATTACATCCAGATAATATGTCAATTTAAGAAACCCATTGATTTATTAGATCATTCAAGAGTATGAAGAGTTTGGAAGGTTGCATTTTGATCACATACTATTCGTCCTAATGAAATAGATGAATGTGGATGCAGAAGGAAATATATGGGTAAGGAAATAACCTTGCTTTTCAGTCAATGAAGCAAAGACATTAAGCATGAAAAACATTAACATTAGCAGATATCAAAATATTCTCCAGTTTTCAGTGATTTAGCAGTATTAGTGCTATAAAGAAATTAGATAGAAGAGAATTTCTCAATAGGCTGAGAATTTTTCGAAAGCATTTCCTCAAAGTTAATTAGAAAGATGGAATCTTGGGTCCTGCCTGGACCTACTTAATTAAAATTAAAATTTTGATTTGAACAAGGTCCCAAATCACAAAGTTAATAAAAAATTTGGCTTAAAGATGCAGAGATAAATTAATGTTACAAGAATAAAAGTAAATAGTAGACTAGGAAAAAACTACAAACCATAAAGTTAGTAAAAACAATTGGCTTAAAGACACAGTGATAAATTAATGTTGCAAGACTAAAGGTAAATAGTAGACTAGGAAATAACTACCAATATGTGCCATGAAGAGCCTTCCCAGTGAAGGTTACCCTGTTTTGGTACACCATGTTTTGGGAGCTTGATGTCTGTTCCAATAGAAGGCATGGGACTTACAGAGAGAAGGAAGGTGGTTGGAAAATGCACAGTGGGGAAGAATGCCAGTGAGGATCAGCTTTACAATGAGTGCCAGATATGACAGCTAGAAGGAAAACAATATGTGTCCCAGTTGACTAGTTCAATTGGGCAAATACCTGCTTCCAAATTGGACAAAAAGCCCACTGTTCTCAGATCTTATGTCTAATTTTTATCAGTTCATGGTTTTAACTGAGTTAAGATAATAGCCCAAGAATATACTAAACTTATTTTTTTCTTATATTTTTAAAAATATTCTTCTAATTTCTTTATAGCACTAATACTGCTAAATCATTGAAAACTGGAGAATATTTTGATATCTGCTAATGTTAATGTTTTTCATGGTTAATGTCTTTCAACTTCAAATAAATCTCTTCAAACAGTTACTTTAAAGGGAGCTTTAGCTTTATTTTAGCATATTTAAAAGCCAATTTTAGTAGAATTATAATTAATTTATTCTTAATGTTGAATATAATAATTATCTTTTCAGTATGCAGAAAATGACATTATTCTTTATTTATTCAAGTGTTTTCTATTCTGTCGTCAGTTTGGTAATACATTTATTTATGTCTATGGAAGTTTAAGCTTTATTATTCAGTTAATAGTTGAGGATAGCTTGCTTAATATAATGGGTACACATGAATTCTTTAATTGTTTAACATTTCTGATTTAACAGTTTAAAATTTGAATTCTTGCCTAAAGGCCTTAAATATTACTTTATTATAAGCTCAATTTACCAAGACACAATCGGTACCATTATATGAATTAAGAAGTAGGTTAACTGTCTTAAAATATTCCAGATTTTTATCCTACAAGGCTTGTTTTAGTACATTTTTTATACTCACTATAAATATATTTGGTTTTTTGTGAATATTAAAAAAATCCCATGTATTAAATATATTCAAGTCAGTATGTCTAATGCACATATTAATACTAATAGAACAAAGAAAGAAATAGAATCATTTCAATCAATTGATAAAAGCATTGAACATACAGCAATATATATATATACATATATATGGCAAAGAAGTAATATATAAAATTTCAAAGGTTTGCATTTTAAAGGATAATAATAAGTAAGAAAAACTCAATCTACATATTGAAAGAAAGTGTTTGTAATTGCAAAATTTAAATGTAGAATGCTTTAAAAGATGTATTTTCTTATCCCCCATCTGTGTATCTGTGTGTGTGTGTGTGTGTGTGTGTGTGTGTGTGTGTGTGTGTGTGTGTTGAATGGCCTTGGAGCTAGAGTTGTAGGTAGTATTAAGCCATTTGAAATGGGTGCTTCCCCTCTTCTAGAAGAGCCTCTAGTGCTCTTAAAGAGCAAGCCATCTCTCCAGCCAATGTGAAATACTTAGTAATGCCTCATAAGTTGACAATAAGAGATAAGGTTTAAAGATTTATATTGACATGTTTTTCAAGAAGATATACAAGTGGTTAATGATCACAATAAATTCACTTACAGTGCTCGGCATGAGAGAAATGCAATGAAAAACCAGAACACACTCACTAGGATGCTGCTAGACAAGTACAAAGATAGATAATACTAGAGGCCCTTGGTCTGTGAAGGCTTGATGCCGCAGGGTAGGAAAATGTCAGGGCAAGGAGGTGGAAGGGAGTGGGTGGGTGGGAGAGCACCCTCATGGATAAAGCAGGAATGGGGTAATGGGATGGGGATTTTCACAGAGGAAACCAGGAAAGGGGATACCATTTGAAATGTAAATAAAAAATATTCAACAAAAAATAAGACAGATAATACTGTTTGATTACAGTATGGGATATACATATAGAAACTCGAAAACTCCAACTCCTGTGGGAAAGGCAAACTGGCGAATGTGCTTTTTAAAATATCTTGGCAATTTCCCAAAATATTAAGCACAGAATGCCACCTGGACCAATACTTCCTGTCTTCTATTTCATTGGTAATTTCACATACAAAATAATTTCACTCACACAAAATCTTTATTCAAATATTCCCAGTGGCATTAGTAAAATTCACACAGTAAAACAAGCAACCATATTGTCTATAAACTAATGAAGGAGTAAAGAAAATGTGATATGTATATAAGACAAATGGGAAATCATAAAAGCAATAGAAAAATGATGATGTATACATGCTGCAACATAAACAGATCTTGAACACATTCTGCTAAACAAAGGAGCCACTCCCTCAATACTGTGTGGTATATGAGTATGCAGCATGTCCAGAATGGAAACCAGCTGAGAGAGAAAATGGTGTCACCTTGAATAGGTAGGGGAGTTTTGGGGAAAATATGAAATGATTTGAACTGACGCTGATTTTCTCTTTGGATTAGCATGTCTAAAGTTTTGGTTATGGTTATACATTCCGCAAACATACTAGAAGGTAGTAGAACACATATTTTAATATTTAATATTATCTTAATGTGTGTGTGTGTGTGTGTGTGTGTGTGTGTGCTGGCTTGTTTTGTGTGTCAACTTGACACAAGCTGGAGTTATCAAAGAGAAAGGAGCCTCCCTTGAGGTAATGCCTGCATGAGACCCAGCTGTAAGGCATTTTCTCCATTGGTGATCAAGGGTGAGAAGATACTTTATGTGTGTTACCGTCCCTGGGCTAATAGTCCTGGAGTCTATAAGAAAGCAATGTGAGCAAGCCAGAGAAAGCAAATAACATCTCTTCATGACCTGTTTGTCAGCTCCTGCTTCCTGCCCTGTGTGAGTTCCAGTCCTGACTTCCTTTGGTGATGAACAGCAATGTGGAAGTGTAAGCTGAATAAACCCTTTCCTCCCCAACTTGTTTCTTGGTCATGAAGTTTTATGAGGAATAGAAACCCTGACAAAGACAGTGTGTGTTCATTCATGGGTGTGCATGCATGGGTGCGTGCACATGTGTGCATGTGTGTGTGTGTGTGTGTGTGTGTGTGTGTGTGTGTGTGTGTATGTTTGCTGATATATGTGTAGGTGCCTGTGGGGTCCAGAAAACAGCATTGGATCTTGTGGATTTTAAATTACAGGAAGTTATATGCCACCCAATGTTGGTACTGGCAACTCATTCTAGTCTTCTGCAAGAACTGAAAGCCCTATTAATCACTGACCCATCTCACAACCCCTGATGTGTTTGTTTTAAAATGATAAATTGTAAGATATATGAATTTATTCTTAAAAGGAGGTATTGTATTAAAACTTTTCCCTTTCCTTCATTGTAGATCAACAAAAATTTCTAACCAAGACTCTTTAGTATTGATGGTTGTTGTTTCTTTAAGTAATGATTAAGTGTGTTTTATTTACATTTGCAGTGTTTGCCTTTGCTGTAACCATCTCAGTTTCAGGGTAACCATGAAACTATTTCTAAGTTCTTATTATCATGCTCTGATTATTTTAAATATTTATTATGCTTTGGAAAGTTAGATCAACAAGTGGCCACGAGGAAGATAAAATTAAAGGCTAAACTTTTCTAGAACTGTAATTCAGTTTACTTAACCTTCACATTATCCACGAACCCATTTTTTTCCACTTGTTTGAAATGAGGTTTTTGTCACTTAGGTGGCAAAGACTCATGGTCTCTATGTTATATTTCCATTATTAGTCTACATATTTGCATCATGTAAGAAGTAAGGAACCTGCCCACAAAACTTTCGATCCAAATGTATCCTGTCTAAAAGAAACACAGGGACAAAGAACAGAGACTGAAGGAGTGGCCAACCAAAACTGGTCCAACTTGAGATCCATCCCATAGGCAAGCACAAATACCTGACCTTATTAATGGTACTTTTTTATGCTTGCACGTAGGAGCCTAGCATAACTGTCCTCTGAGAGGCTGTACTCAGCAGCTGACTGAAAGGAAAGCAAACTTTGGGCAGTCGAACTTTGAACGGAGGTCAGAGACTCTTTTTTTTTCTGTGTTTCAAAAAGCTTTATTTTTATTTGATCCAAGACTTGGGAGAGGCTCCAGTGCAGTTACAAAGCTGCCTAGTGGTTTGAGAGGTTCATTCAGGTGTAGGTCCTGAGGCGGCTGGTGCAGAGCAGAGGAGGGAACCCCTTGGAAGGCACAGAAGCCTCCTAGTTGTGCTTGAGAGTGAGCTGTTCAAAGAGATACTCTCCCAGAGATGCCTGTTCTGGTTGTGGCCCTGACAGCGTAAAGGTTGGTCAGGTGATTGCCCATCTTCTTGATGACCTTCACCTCCTTATTCAGGAAGTTGTTTTCCAAGAATTCACAGAGGTGAGGTTCTGTGCAGGCAGAACTCAGGGCATGCAGATTCAAGAGGGTTCAACTTCTCCAGGGCCAAGGCAGCTTCCATAGCCTCTTGAGTTTTCCCCATTCATCTTGAGTGGCTTCTGCACTTGTTGTAAAAGCAAAAGGCCCCCTGTGATCTGATCTTCTGCAACTTGAGGAGACACTCTGCGCCCTCACACTTCTCTTCAGCTAATTCACAGAAGAAGTGGCCTACACCCTCCAAAGCCACTGATCGAAGTAGAAGCCCAGAGAGAGAGGTAGGTGTAGGAGGCCCGCAGGTGCAAGTTGACCAGGTGTTTCACGGCAGCTACCACTTAGGTAGAATAATTCTGATAAATCTTGGAGTTCAGGGCTGATCTGGAGTATGGGGCTGACTGGGAAGAAACGGTGCTGGCTGGTCCTAGGAGCCAAAGGCGGCAAGGAGATGGTCCTGGCGAATGCGGCTGAAGAAACTTGTAAGGCAGCTGGAAGCTAATAAAGTGGGGGAGTCCCAGGTCTGTTCCATCCAAACACTGTTGAAGCAAGACACAGATCCATGGTACCTCCAAGGTGCTGCTCTGGTCAGAGACTCTTATGAAAGAGTTGGGGGGAAGGATTGAAGTTCCTGACAGGGATAAGAACTTTACAGGGGGACCAACAGAGTCAAGTAACCTGGACACTTAAGAGCTTGCACAGGCTGAGACACCAATCAAAGAGCATACACAGGTTGAACTGAGACCCTGAAAAATATGCAACAGAAAGTCAGCTCAGTATCCATTTGTGTCCTTGAGCAATCAGAACAGGGGCTGACCCTATATCTCTATTCTGACTGTGGAATCTGTTCCCCAACAAGGCTATCGTGTCTGGCCTCAGTGGGTGAGGGTGTACATAATCTTACAAAGACTTGAGAAGTCAGGGTAGGGAGATACACAGGGGCTCATCTCAGATGAGAAGGAGAGAGGGATCTGGGGAGGCACTCTGTGAGGAGATTTGAGGTGTAAACGAACAAATTTACTAATTAATTAAAAAAGGAGGAATAATTTTGATTAAATAATTTTGAGTTATCAAACATCCCAGGCATGCAGGGATGGTTTCATATACGGAAAACCATCAACGTGATCCATTATATAAACAAACTGAAAGAACAAAACCACATGATCATTTCATTAGATGCTGAGAAAGCATTTGACAAAATTCAACACCCCTTCATGATAAAAGTCCTGGAGAGAATAGGAATTCAAGGCCCATACCTGAACATAGTAAAAGCCATATACAGCAAACCAGTTGCTAACATTAAACTAAATGGAGAGAAACTCGAAGCAATCCCACTAAAATCAGGGACTAGACAAGGCTGCCCACTCTCTCCCTACTTATTCAATGTAGTTCTTGAAGTTCTAGCCTGAGCAATCAGACAACAAAAGGAGGTCAAGGGGATACAGATCGGAAAAGAAGAAGTCAAAATATCACTGTTTGCAGATGATATGATAGTATATTTAAGTGATCCCAAAAGTTCCACCAGAGAACTACTAAAGCTGATAAACAACTTCAGCAAAGTGGCTGGCTATAAAATTAACTCAAATAAATCAGTAGCCTTCCTCTACACAAAAGAGAAACAAGCCGAGTAAGAAATTAGGGAAACGACACCCTTCATAATAGACCCAAATAATATAAAGTACCTCGGGGTGACTTTAACCAAGCAAGTAAAAGATTTGTACAATAAGAACTTCAAGACTCTGAAGAAAGAAATTAAAGAAGACTTCAGAAGATGGAAAGATCTCCCATGCTCATGGATTGGCAGGATTAATATAGTAAAAATGGCCATTTTACCAAAAGCGATCTACAGATTCAATGCAATCCCCATCAAAATACCAATCCAATTCTTCAAAGAGTTAGACAGAACAATTTGCAAATTCATCTGGAATAACAAAAAACCCAGGATAGCTAAAGCTATCCTCAACAATAAAAGGACTTCAGGGGGAATCACTATCCCTGAACTCAAGCAGTATTACAGAGCAATAGTGATAAAAACTGCATGGTATTGGTACAGAGACAGACAGATAGACCAATGGAATAGATTTGAAGACCCAGAAATGAACCCACACACCTATGGGCACTTGATTTTTGACAAAGGAGCCAAAACCATCCAATGGAAAAAAGATAGCATTTTCAGCAAATGGTGCTGGTTCAACTGGAGGTCAACATGTAGAAGAATGCAGATCGATCCATGCTTATCACCCTGTATAAAGCTTAAGTCCAAGTGGATCAAGGACCTCCACATCAAACCAGACACACTCAAACTAATAGAAGAAAAACTAGGGAAGCATCTGGAACACATGGGCACTGGAAAAACTTTCCTGAACAAAACACCAATGGCTTATGCTGTAAGATCAAGAATCGACAAATGGGATCTCATAAAACTGCAAAGCTTCTGTAAGGCAAAGGACACTGTGGTTAGGACAAAACGGCAACCAACAGATTGGGACAAGATCTTTACCAATCCTACAACAGATAGAGGCCTTATATCCAAAATATACAAAGAACTCAAGAAGTTAGACTGCAGGGAGACAAATAACCCTATTAAAAAATGGGGTTGAGAGCTAAACAAAGAATTCACAGCTGAGGAATGCCGAATGGCTGACAAACACCTAAAGAAATGTTCAACATCTTTAGTCATAAGGGAAATGCAAATCAAAACAACCCTGAGATTTCACCTCACACCAGTGAGAATGGCTAAGATCAAAAACTCAGGTGACAGCAAATGCTGGCAAGGATACGGAGAAAGAGGAACACTCCTCCATTGTTTTGGGATTGCCGACTGGTACAACCATTCTGGAAATCAGTCTGGAGGTTCCTTAGAAAATTGGACATTGAACTACCTGAGGATCCAGCTATACCTCTCTTGGGCATATACCCAAAAGGTGCCCCAACATATAAAAAAGACACGTGCTCCACTATGTTCATAGCAGCCTTATTTATAATAGCCAGAAGCTAGTAAGAACCCAGATGCCTGTCAACAGAGGAATGGATACAGAAAATGTGGTACATCTACACAATGGAATATTACTCAGCTATCAAAAACAATGACTTTATGAAATCCGTAGGCAAATGGTTGGAACTGGAAAATATCATCCTGAGTGAGGTAACCCAATCACAGAAAAACACACATGGTATGCACTCATTGATAAGTGGCAATTAGCCCAAAGGCTTGAATTACCCTAGATGCCTAGAACAGTGAAACTCAAGACGGATGATCAAAATGTGAATGCTTCACTCCTTCTTTAAAAGGGGAACAAGAATACCCTTGGCAGGGAATAGAGAGGCAAAGATTAAAACAGACACAGAAGAAACACCCATTCAGAGCCTGCCCCACATGTGGCCCCTACATATACAGCCATCCAATTAGACAAGATGGATGAAGCAAAGAAGTGCAGGCCGACAGGAGCTGGATGTAGATTGCTCCTGAGAGACACAGCCAGAATACAGCAAATACAGAGGCGAATGCCAGCAGCAAACCACTGAACTGAGAATAGGACCCCACTGAGAAAGAACTGGAAGAGCTCGAAGGGGCTCGAGACCCCTTATGAACAACAATGCCACGCAACCAGAGCTTCCAGGGACTAAGCCACTACCTAAAGACTATACATGGACTGACCCTGGACTCTGACCTCATAGGTAGCAATGAATATCCTAGTAAGAGCACCAGTGGAACGGGAAGCCCTGGGTCCTGCTATGACTGAACCCCCAGTGAACTAGATTGTTGGGGGGATGGCAGCAATGGGGGGAGGGTGGGGAGGGGAACACCCATAACGAAGGGGAGGGGGAGGGATTAGGGGGATGTTTGCCCGGAAACCGGGAAAGGGAATAACACTCGAAATGTAAATAAGAAGTACTCAAGTTAATAAAAAAAATAAATAAATAAAAAAATAGGAGAATTGGAAAGGAGAAGAAGAGAGAAAAAGAGAGAGACACAGAGACAGAGATTCAGAGAGACACAGAAACAGAGAAGGAAAGACAAAGTGGTAATTAACTCAGTTGAAGGGGTTTGCAATCCCATAGAAAGAACAACAATATCAACCAGTCAGGCACCCCAGAGCTCCCAGTGACAAGACCACCATCCAAAGAGAACTCAAGGAGTGACCCATGGCTCCATCTGCATATGTCTCAGAAGACGGCCTTGTCAGGCATCAATGGGAGGAGAGGCCCTTGGTCCAGTGAAGGTTCCATATCCCACTGTAAGGGAATGCCAGGACAGGGAGGCAGGAGTGAGTGAGTGGGTGGGGAGCACCCTCGTAGAAGCAGGGTGAGGTGGGATGGGATAAGGGGTTTCTGGAAGGAAAACCGGAAAAGGGGATAACATTTGAAATGTAAATAAAGAAAATATCCAATAAACAAAAAGAAATTACTAGCATTTTTGTAGCCAGAAATTCCTTAGAATCCATTGTAGCACACCATTGCTTTGTTTTGCAACTGTGACATCGTTAAGCTGTGGAATAGCCTGAGGGATTCATGGATGATAGTCAACGCAAACCACCGTTCTTGTTTCACAGGGAATGAGGGACAATCTGTTCCCTGGCAAGTAGGAGCGGCCAGTGTCTGAGAATAAGAATCCTGCCCCCTCCAAATAATTAGTTCCATTGTAAAAGAGAATATATGAGTTTATATATTCACCAAGTCATAGAAAGTCTTAATTAATGCTTTTACGAAATACAGTGCTGGGACATCCCATGGCAGTGAGAACAAAGTAAGAGGCCTGCTGCAGTTCGAGGTTAGAAAAACGTTCTTAACTTTAGGGTTGTCTAAAGCCAGAGGACTTCTACGTTTAATAATATACCTCCGAATTTTTAAAGTTGTTAGGGCAGATACATAGATTGGTAGTAAATGGCTCTTAAAAGGGACTAAGGGGAGTGGAAGGTAATTTTGGGACTGCACTCCATCTCTCTACAATTACAGTCTTTTTGCCAGGCCAATCCATTTGAAGGATCTTTGGAACACTGTGGTTTCTTCAGGGAAGTTCTCAGGTCTGTGCACATCTGCTGTCCACCTTTCAGCTAGCTATGAGATAGCCTGGCTTTCCCTGTCAGGGAGCAAACTTCAGTTCCCTCAGCAAAATATTATCTCCATCTACATTGGTGCTCAAAAGCAAATTACCCTTGCTTTACAAAGCCAGATTCCTAGTCTGAGTTTTAATTCACTCCTTGAGATTGATCGTACAATTAATAATTTGGAATTCTGTGACTCAAAATCTTGGAGTGACCACATAAGGCCACATAAGTTTTGACTTCTTTAAGAATTTACTCAGGTGGGGTTGGGAATTTAGCTCAGTGGTAGAGCACTTGCCTAGCAAGCGAAAGGCCCTGTGTTCAGTCCCCAGCTCCGGAAAAAAAAAAAAGAATTTACTCAGGTAAATTGATATGAAAACAGCTCTGGACTCTAGCATAATATTAGACCCCTCCTGAGCAGCAATTGTAAGTTATCTCATGCCTTCTAGAAATCCATAGTTTATAATTTATGTAGCTACTTTAGCTTGTGCTCAGGGTACACAATTTTTCTCACACTGGAGGAAGAATATTTTATGACTACTGGTTTTCTAAAGTAGGGAATAGAAAGCGGGTGACAGTCATCTACAAGTCAATCAGGTGAAAGAGTTACGATATTCTGGGAAGAGAGATACGAAATCAGCAGTGTTCACATGGTTAATTCTTATTTAGTATGTATTTTAGTTTGTGCCTAGAAGTGTCTTTAGAATCCAGATCCACAGAGACAAAGCTGTGAAGGGATGCCCTGAATGAAGTGGGGCAGGACAGGTGTGTACCCCACACCTGCATTTGACTGGTTTTCTCTTATAGACCTCATATAACCACAGTAAACCCAATTCTGTCATCTGGTCTTAGGTACTTCATATAACACAGTCGTGAGGACTCAGTGGTCAAGTCAGGTCCAGCATCCCATAGATGTCATAAGAAGCTGAGAAGTGTGTGCTGCGTTTGTGTTGCAGTGAGGTTGAGAAGACCGACTCTGACTTTCCTTCTCCCCCGTGTCACAAAAAAGAGGGGAGATGGGGCTTATCTCTGTCAGAGCTATGTGCTTTCACCAGATGTGAGATGTTTGTATCTAAGCTCTTAAAGCATCCCCACTTTTGGTTCCTCCCAACAGCAATCCTCTTGTCCTCTTCTAATTAAAACTCCCAGGAATATGATGGTATTTTTGCTGATCAGACTTCTACAACACATGTTTCTTTGGACTGAGAAGAATGGTAAGCTGTTTAGGATTTTAAAGCTGTTTTGGCTAGCTTTGAGGTTTTGCTTTTTGTCTTACATTCTACCCCCTTTCCCCCTAGGAGTCTGTAAAAGAGAGCAGAAGCTAGGGACGTGAACCTGCTAATGACCATGATGAAAGATACCATTTTGTTTCTATCATGAACTGACTTAAGCAGCCTGTGATTTTTATTGGTCTTTATCTCCTTACTGGCAATTTCCCACTGCCAGTTGCTTATTCCCTTCTTAATGATTGGCTCTCTAATTTTCTGGGGAAAAAAACCCTACCTTTCTATTCCTCCTTTTAATAATATCTAAAATACACCAGATTTTCCTGCTCGGTTTGTTTTCTTGTTTAGTACACACACACACACACACACACACACACACACACACACACACACACACACACACACACACACACACACACAGTCTTATTTATCCCAGCCCTACCATGCAACCCAGAATGTCATTGAGCTTCTGAATCTCATGCCTCTACCTTACAAGTGCTGAGCTTATATCCAGGGCTTCATGCATGCATTTTTACCAACTGAGGTATAGTCTAAACCCCTAACTGGTTGACTTTTGCTAAAAATATTGTATCACAAAGTTCTAACATGTTGTACTTCTAAAAATTACAATTATTTAAACCTCTTCTAACTTGTCTACCCATTTCAATCTCTAGCTTTTTATTACAGACTGTACTCACTCCTAAATGATTAATGAGACCATTCTTCCAATGTACAAGCAAACCCATGTTATCACCATTCCATCCCAATGTCTGGCTTAGATTGCTTCCTTTAATAGACCTACTTACAAAAATATGTCTGACTCTGTATTCTCACACCTATTTCTACTTACTTCTTCAAGATACTTGATCATTTGCAGTAATGAGTTTAGATTTCTTCAAATGATTTTCTAGAATTCAAAGTTTCATATTTTAAAAATTTTAATTATAAACTTTCATATCTTTCTCTTGAAAAGATTATATCATTATTAGACTTTATTTAGCAAATTTTGTTTGCAGATCTCATTTATGGTTTTTTCTTTAAAGCAAAATATGTATTGTGTGAAACTATCACACTATATTTACATTCCATTCCAAAGTTAACAGAAATATTAAGGACTGCTCATTAGATGTGGAGGAGCTGAACTTCATACAAGGAGCCTTTTGACCTACCAATATGCCAGTATGTCATGGAGAGATTTTTGGTCTCTAACTTTCATCCATGCTGGGGTGGGCTTTTGGTGATTGAGCTGTCTTTGTGTCATTTTTGGACCTATAGGTAGCCCCTCACATATACTCCTGTAAACAACCCCAATAAATGTATAGACTCTTTAGGTTTAAAAAAAAGTTCTGTATCATTGTATTCAACTTAATGTCTTTTTTGAAGAAGTCATTTCAGGCCCATCTGATCTGCTGGTACCTGAATCTAGAGCTAAGAGCGTCTCGTTTTCTTCTTACACAAAGAGGAAGGCTATGCTAGCTTCCTTCACATGTATATCTTGTGTTGGTCTCAAAATTTAAGTATTAAACCCCAGATGTCTAAATTTCTGTGAATAAATTTGTGTGTCTATTCGATGCTTTAGTACCCACTGGATCAAATTACTTTGTTGTTATTGTGGGTTTTGTATGTGTGTTTGAATGTGTGTGAGTTCATGTCTGTTTGTGTGTGTGTGTGTGTGTGTGTGTGTGTGTGTGTGTGTGTTTCTGTGTGTGCATAGGGGCCTCAGGTTGGCATTGGGTGTCTTCCTCTGTTACTCTCCATGTTGTCCTTTGAGGCATGATCTCTTAGTGACCATGATGCTCTATGTTTCGGCAAAATCATCCAACAATCAATAGGATACCTGTCTTTATGTCCCAATGCTGGGACTGCAAGTGCATATTGCTATATTTACATTTCTATGTGGATGCTTGTCCTCATGCCTCTGTAACAAGCACTGTTCGCACTGAGTCATCCGCTCAGCCCTGCATCAACTACTTTATGTGTTTTAAATTCAAGTCAACTTTACATCTTTTATCATGTTTACATGTTATAAACAACAGTCAATAAGAATGAAACACCACAGCTATTTTACTATGCCATTTAAAATTCTCTAACAGAGACAGAGACGTAGAAGTGAACCTAAACTGATAGTATGCCAGATGGTTTGTTTGCTTGGTTAATTGTTTTGTCTCCCAATTAACTTCTAATGTGAATGTAACAGAGTTTCCTTCTGTTAGTATTTTTTTAAGGTATTTTTCATAATACTGATATAACAGGAACTCAGTCAATTTGTTGAATAAATGAACAATGCACTTAAATCTAATTCTCATATTCAGAGTAAGCATGATTGATGCTGTTCAACAAATTAACAAGCTGCATTCTGTACTATGGATGAATTCTGGAGTTTATCAGGAAAAGAGCCGTATTATTCACTTAGAAATAAAAGGATCCATTCTCATCTATGACAGTACCTGCTTTCATTGTCTCTGGATTTACTGAAAGACCCCTGACCAAACTCAGTGTCATCACTGTTGTAAAGGTTATGTTTTCTTACGATCAGCTTCTGAAGTACCAGGTGTCACTCAGGGCTGAAAGCTACAGCCATCACCTTTGTGGAACTGCCTTTCAGTGAGTGGTTTGTATCCCTCAGTCCATGGCAGAGAATAAATCAGTAAGTCCCACTTAATTGGAAGCCATTGCTTTCTCCCTGCAACCTTCTCTCTTGGGTCTAGTACTGAATGCAAAGTGCATCTTGATCAAGACGATTATTTCAAGTGATACTTGGATTTGTGAGTTTCATTTTACACATATCCCCAGTGCATTAAGTGTGTCAGTTTAAATCTCACACGCTCATGTTTCCATTAGTCACACTCATCTCTTTGTGCCATTTTATTAAATGCCTATCTTAATACAAGAAATGCTAATGTGAGGATGTTGATTATAACTATAACTATAATATGTATGATATACATATATATATACATATATATCATATATATATATAACTATAGAGTTAATTTCATTTTTGTAATAGTAAAAACCAATAAAAATAGGGAAGGCATGGGAATTGTAGGAAAACATCTGTGCTTATGTTTGGAAAATTATTTTAAATTGAAGTTACCGTTTACTTCTTCTGGGAAAATGACTTACTCCAAATTCCATTACTTTTTATTATTAAGTTCTGTTGCTCTCTCCTCACTGTGGTTCTGTTAATTACTATCACTGTTTTCTTTTTTTTTCTAATTTTGTATAATCTGTATATGGAATTATAACTTGCTTCCTTTACCTAACTTTCTTTCTTTCTTTCTTTCTTTTTTTTTTTTTTTTGAACTTCGGATTTAGGGGAATTGAGTATCTTATTCAGTCAAAACTAAGGAATTTCCAACTTTAAGATATGCTTGTATTTTCTTGCTCTTCACGTGATCATTATAAGAACATATTCTTCACCTAATAGTATCATTTCATGAGTCAGCTCATATTTGCTGCCTGGTTTTCATTATTTGCGTAATTTACATTTCTAGCCCAAAATATGCATTATATTCTGCTTTTAGAAATGAGGAAAGACTGTGTTCATGGAGGCTTTATAGTTTTTCATTTATGAAACTATTCAGTCTCCCTTTGTTTGATTTAAAATTCTACTCTCTATTATTCTTACAATCTTAGATGCATGTGTGTGTTCTTAAGTGTTGAACACCATTTCCTTGTACAGAACTTTGACTTTCTCTGTGTTTCTTTATGTGAAACATAAGTATTTAAAAATATTGACTTTCTTCAGAAGCTTCATGCTTCAGTTTCGTTTGTTGAACCATTAATTTATGATGGCTACTATCTCCTTGTATTTTGGTGAGAATCCTACCTAGGAAATAGTCTACGACCAGAACACATTAGATATTGTTAGAAAATCTAATTAGGAAGGACTTATATTGTTATTTAAATGAAGCCTAAACTTATTAATTATTAATTATAATTATTAATTATAATTATTTATTAATAATTTAGCAATTATTTTGATTGAGGCTAGCAGTTGGTCTCTAGGCAAGATAACTCAATATGGATGTCTCATAATGGAGGCCATTGTCAGGTTTTCTGTGAATAGCGTCTCAGACACTTTAAATTCACTATAGAGATGCACATTGAAGACATCTCAAAGAGACATCATGGTCTCCACCTGACTTTAGAAAGAACACAGCTTATTTCAGCTCCAAATAGGTACTTTGTTGATATTTCAATGTCAGTTCAGTCCATTCCATTCCCTGTGGAAACGCTATGACCAGTGAGAAAACAAGTCCTCAGTACTATGTTCTGAGCAGGGATGTAAGAACCACTTAGTGTTCTGGAACAGTACTTATGAATTTGACATGTAACTGTCATGGTGTGGCACATATTTTGTTTATTTACAGTGTCTTGGCCTCTAAGAATATTTCAATGTTAGATTCTATTGCCAAAGGGAAGGCACCGGAATGGGTACCACACTTAACAAGTGAATACGGAACAATTATTCTTGCAACAAGAATAATGGTACATCTTTTTAGTTATAAACTAATCTTGACAAAATAAAATTAAAACCTTATCAACTTCTCACACTTGTATGGAGGTTCAGGGTGATTCTTTGTAGTCTCTCATCAGCTTCAGGAAGCTAGTAAAGACAGGATTTTCTGACTCTGCAATTGAAAATGCTCTGATAATAAAAGATACATATATTTGCAATAGTGTGTGTGTGTGTGTGTGTGTGTGTGTGTGTGATTGTGTGTAATGTATTTCCCCCTTTTAAAAACTAGCCAAAAAATACTGGACATGCCAAAAAATGAAATAATCTTAGCTAAAATAAATAGTTTTCTTTTCTCTAGAAATTTAAGGCAATTGTCTGAAAACATGGCTTACCACAGAAATGGTTTTGTTCTAGCAGAATTACAACCTAATTATGGGAAAGCCATATTATATCTTATACTCCCATCTGGACTTTCTACTATTTTTCAGCCTGTGAAAGATTTTACTGCACTGAACTCGAGATAGAGGTCACAGTTTATACATCTAAGAAATAAATACATAAAAGTAATAATCCTCAACATAATTTGCTTTCAGCTGCATTCCACAGAGTAACACAGGGTAACCCCTACCATTCACTTTAGATATGCTAATCCACTGTCTAATCCATACAACACTCAGTTAAAACAGGAACTCAGTAATCTATGGTAGATATTATGAGAAATTGTTTTAGGATTTCTAGATACTTCCCAGTCTGGAATCTCTCTCTCTCTCTCTCTCTCTCTCTCTCTCTCTCTCTCTCTCTCTCACACACACACGCACATGCACATCCCGTATATAATTAGTTTGTAAAAAATAATGAATAAAACCCAAGATATCATTGCTGACATACAATTTATTATTGCCTTAAAGATCATAATTATCTTTCATTTACTCCCACTAATACTTTTTCATACAAAGATGTATAAGGATTTACAAAAATGTTAAGTATATTCTTCATATAGCACTCGTTTTCATCTCTAGGTATATATTTTTCTCTTAAAGATCAAATATAAATTAATATGTAACTAAAAAGGCTTAAGTTCCACAGATATATTTAATTTATTTATTTTCAATTCTTTTCCTCTTTATGAATATGTATATAATATATACATTTAACTCTATATATAACTATATATAACTATATAACTATATATAAAACTATATAACTATATATAATTATATAACTATATATAACTATATAACTATATATAACTATATAACTATATATATAACTATATAACTGTAACCATATAACTATATAACTGTAACCATATAACTATAACTATATAACTATATATATTGTTCTGCTAGTGTTTAGGAAACATCTGGTTGTCTTAGTCTGTTAGAACATATTACAGATTGGGTGAGTTCTAAATGACACGAACTTGTTTCTTTTCATGTGGTAATCTGGGAAATATAGGGTCCAGAGACTGACAGAATTATCTACAGAGGGCCTTGCTTTGTTCAGCAAGAGCTCAAGAGAAAGACATGAGTTAGGTGACATGGAAATAAAGAGACAAAAAACATACATACCCAAATGCTGGGATCAGGTAGACTGGACTCTCTGATGGAGAAATTTCAGAACCTTGGAAGCTCCATGTTTATTATATACAATTGAATAGGCAGGGTCACTGTATTCAGTTGTATCAAGGAGGCAGGGTTTATTATATGGCTGACACAAGGAGTCAAGTTTACTAATAGTAGTAGAAGTCTCTGGAGGGCTGCAGTGTTCAGATGGCAAACATCTAGAAAGAGAAATATTCAATGGATGTTTTTCTCTGTATACTATCCACGGTGCCTGTGTCAATACATACAATTCACATATATCTTCATTCACTCAGGACAATCTTTGCTACACACAGGGCCTTATTCCAGGCCCATGGACAGTATCTTCTGCAGTAGCATACATGGCAGAAGGGACAGTGCAGTGCTCATTATGAGGTTGACCTCTCATAAGAAAGCCACATTGATGGATAGGTGCCAAGATGAACTTTGAGAAAATACAAACTTTCAAGACAGAATGGTATTGCAGTTTCATTCTCTTAATGCTTATTCTAGGAAGTCCAACGATCTACTTGACTGTGAATTAGAAATGGCTCATGTGCATGTACTGAGTCATTACCTCCAAAGGAAGAATCTCATACATGGACTGTTTTCCTGGATTAAAAAAATACAGTATTCAATTGTTATCCAAAGGTATACCATCAATTTATATAACAAATGACAATGTATGAATATACAGTTTTCATTCCCATTCTTTATGTACTCTATAACTTCCATATCTGTGTGCATCCCAACTCAGTTGTAGAAAATTATTCTTTAATGCTGATAATTCCATCCATTTCCTATCTACAATCTTTATGTATAATTTATTTCCCAAGTTTAATGTAATACTTATAAAATAGCTATTCAAAGCTGGCATCTTTTACTGTTTATGTAATAAATGTGAGTTCAGTGTTTAATTTATCCTGAAATTTTTCTGCATTACTCTGATAATATTTTTATTCCAGAATGTGTCACTTAAATAAATAGTGCTATTCTCTCTCCTGGATTGGTGCAATATGATATTTACTGCGCAGCTTCTATTACTTAGCAGAATGCTCATGCATTGTGAGTCCCTAAACACTGAATGTAGAAGGTTATTTTAAGCAGCAGCTCTACTAATTAGCCACTGGCAACCATTGCAAGATACTTTCACGATTTTTCAAGGGTGGCATCAAAAGGAAGCACAGTGATCTTCGGTCAGTTTCCTTTACTTCACTCAGAGGCTGACAACTCCATTTGAGCGGGTTTTCCTCTTCCTTGTTACCGTATTGAATGAGCTTTAGTGACAGTGGAAAACTGATATCTCTGTCTCCATACTTTTTCTGTATCTGAATAATTGCCTCAAAAACATTTATTTCCTTGAAATCCATTCATTTCTAATACTAGTTCATACTAAGTTGCAGCAACTATAGTGTAAATTAAGAACTAAAATTTAATTAGTGTGTTTTATTATAGTCCTTCAGTTGTTGTATCTGCAACAAGGATTCTGTAAACTTTTTTTTCCAGCTCATATGTTGATTTGCTGAAATATAATACTATACTCATATGGAGATTATTTTATTACTAATTTTGTTTCTGTATTCTTGTTAATAAATGCAGAACTTCAAAGGAAATCTGCAATACTGACAGATTCCTGCTTTTATCCAAAAGATTTTTCCCTTCAATAAACCCATCCTTTCTACATTAACTATTTCCTGAATTCTCTCTCTCCCTGTCTCCCTTTCTCTATTAGCTTTTTTGGCTTTTTATCTCATCTTCATATATTCACTGAAGATAAATACTTACGTCTATGGGTATACACTCATGTGTTAGCATATCATCTTGTTAAGTGACTAGACTTAAAGAATAATTTCAAAAGTTTGAGCAATCAAATGAGATAATATAAAAAAATCTAGAATGTTAATTTTTATATGAAACAGACCTTACAAAGACTGTATCTAATGAGGCTTAAGGACTAATACACACAACTTGGAACATTTAAATGATGAAGTATCATTAGCTTACAGCAGAGAGGATATTTTCTAAGATATTTTCTAGGAAGACAATTCTCACAAATACATAGGTCTCAAGCATATTTAGATCAGATACGTGTAAATCAAGGTCTTCTGACTAAGAGTGAAAATTTCTCCTGTATTTAAAAATTAACATCCTTAAGTCATTGGGAAATTAATAAAAAAAATTACAGTTGGATTTTACCTTGCACCACCCAGAATGACTAACATCAAAAAAGAAAAGTGAAAATAAATACTTCTGTAGATGGAAAGAAAAGTCACCTTTATGTATTAATGATAGGGTTTAAGTTAGGCTAGACAATGCAGATGTCACTATGGAGGTCCATGATAAAACCAAACTTAGAACCAATATATGCTCCTGCTATCTGACTGCTGGCATAGGCCTGAAGGTATCTATGTCTGCAGACCTCAGTAATCTCTTCCTGATTATTGGAGCATGATTATGATGTCAAGTTGTGGAACGAGCCTAGGTATCTATCAACATTGAAGTGGATTAAAAAAAACTATACACACAATTGAGTTTTGTGTGTGATTCACATAGTGAAGTTTTATTTAACTATAAAGAAGCATGGAATTATATCATTTGCAAGTAGATAGAACTGGATATCTTATGTGAAGAATCAATCTATTTATTATATAACCACCTATTTATTCTTAAATCTGTTTTTCTAATGCCTATTTGTCTGTTGTCTATATCCACCTATTTATTTTTTCAGATGTCTATCTTTCACCTGTTTAACTACTGCTCAACAATTTGAAGGGTATTATTGAGAAAGAGGCAAAAACCGGTGAGAGGAGAAATGGGGGAGTTGAATATGAGCAAGACATATGACGTACAAACAAATATACATTAATAATATTTTGAAAAGACAGAAATGGTGTTCTTTACAGTGAAGTACCGCTATTTGTGAGGAGTAGAGTAACGCTCCTAAGGAAGTCACACTGGACCACTGCCTGTTTTATTTACCTCAGAAGCACACTGCCCAGTCTCACCTCTTTAGGGAAGAGTGTATCACAGCAGCTTTAATTCTTTCCTTACTTGGCATTGTGCAACTAACCAGATTTAAGTCATATTTTCCCTATTTATAGTGATGACAAGAAGACAAAGAAATGATGAATCTTAATGTTTCCATTTTCATAAACTTTCCCAATGGTCCTCATACCATCCATCATTAAACTACGTGGATGTGCTAATGTCCACTGCATACCTTATCGAGATGTGTGTGATGCGTACACCATTGTGATTCTTTTTTTCTGACAACCTAACTTGGTACTCTCAAATGAGCTTCCTGGTAGAAATAATTACAGAAATTTCACCCATTGAAACTGTATTATTTAGTGAAAATAGCATTTGCTATTCTAATATACTATAAAACATAAAGTTCTATGTTCTAAGACCAGTAAACCTATAGCAAGAACCAAAAGGAAAGACAACGTAAGGAAACCTCTTGAAAAGCCAAATACTAGCTTCTTTGAATAATCCCTTTAGAAATTTACTCACCATTGCATTGTCTAATATAAGACACTGTCAATTAGTGGAAAGACATACATTTTCAAAACAGCAGAGTAACCTCTGAAGTAAATAAACAAGTTTCACAAGAATATGAAAGCCAGTTATTGTACGCAAGTAGGATGGGAATATCAAATATACAAAAGATTAGTTTTCGGATGTATTCTCTAGGTGAAGACAACTGTCCCATGTCACTTAACAGCCGAGATGTAAAAGATGAAAACACAGTTCCTCTTATCACCAGCTAGAAAGCACAACTATCAAATGAGAATAATGGCTATCACATAAAATAGAACCACATCATAAGGTGTAAAGGTGAAATTATTGCCGTGTATTTTATTTAAGTTTGAATAAAAGTGTGTTGAGGATGAATCAGTTCATTGTGCTTGCATTTTTAGGAGAGCCATTTAACCACTTCTGTTTATGAACAAATGCTATAATAAAGAGATTGTATGTAACTTATTAATTTGCTAATACTTCATGAACTACTGGGTGGATGAGAAGATCTCCAGTGCTATTTGGCAGACATGATTCCCGAAACAGCATAAAGGAGAATACTGTGAAGTTTTGAAGGGTGACAGATAAACACCAAATCATATGTTCTTTTACTTACCAAGAACTACATAGATATTGACCCATACTTGAAAGACAATGAAAAAGTCAGGCTTAGTAGTTCCAGTATCCATATTTTTGTTACATTTATTAAATTATCTGTGTGCATCTACAAGTCTTTGCATGTGGGGGCACATGGGTGGCATGGCACACATGTGGAGGTCAAAGGACAGTTTGTGGGAGCTTATTACCTGCTTCCAGAATGTGGGTGTCACAAATTGGACTTGGGTCTTTAGGCTTGACAGCAAGCACATTTACCTACTGAGTCATCTCAATAGATCCTTTACCCACATTTTTATGCCTATTATTTAAGCAATTGTACACACTGTATAAGATTTTATCTTCAAGACTGAGTGTTATAGCTATCTTATGGTAAAGTACTCAAATGGGTGTATGAAATGATGAACACAATTTTGCCAACATTTTAAAGCATGATGCCTTTGTGGAATATTTTTTTAATGATTCAGTTAATTTATTTAAGTAGCTACATGAACTGGGTGATGGTGACACATGCCTGTAATCTCAACACTTTGTAGGCAGAGATGGGTGTATCTCTGAATTCAAGGCCAGCCCGGTGTAGCATGAGTTCTAGAATGGCCAGGACTACACAGAGAAATGCCGTCTTGAAAAAAACAAAAAACAAACAAACGAACAAAAAATGGTTCTGTGAAATGATACGGTGAGCACCATCAATAACTAGCTAATCCTTTCTCATCACAAATGGAATATCCCAGCATTTATTGGCATAAGTATGAATGGTTACTTGATTTTCTTATTAGAACAAACATAAATATTTTATGCCTAAAATGTTCAAAACTTTCTAACATTAGTTAAAGAACAATTGGATTATTTGAACATGCTATCCTGATATTTTGAGTTAATTAATTGGTTTTTATAATACAGTGAGTCAAATTAGTGCTTTTCATGTATGTATGGCTATGATCTATCCACTACAGCTTGAACAGCCAACGAGGGGTCTCACAGATGAAGAAAGCTTCTGTTCTCTTCTATCAGCAAATAGCTCCCCAGCTCTGGGTGTGCCTTCATGAACTCTTTCCTCATCCATTCTGAACTATTGGGTAGCCTGATCCTAATTAGGACTTGTATAGACAACAACACTGTCTCAGGTTAATATGTGCAACAACCTTGTCATGTCCAAATTACAGTTTTACAGCAGACCTTCCCTAGCAATTAGAATTGTTCTACATGCTCTTCCGCAATATTCCCTGAGGATAGGGTATGCAATATTACAAGTTTGAACATTGAGGATTAGATAAAAGAACATTGCTGCGTAGACAAGGCTGGCTTTTATTCGTAATTCATGGCTTCCCCATCTTATTCTCCTGGTTGTTGGGATTACCGCTATACAAACTCATTTTGACTAGCTTTGTATATTAGATTTTAAGCTAATCAAATAATACTTCAAGTGGTTACTGGCCAAAGGCACTATTATCAAAAGTGCATTTTTCTTCACTATTCATGATATATTTCAATACCCAGTCATGCTTGTGTTCGTCCCAATATCCCTTTATTTAATACAGTACCCATTCCATTTGGAGAAGTCACTGTTTTACAAAGCTCAGTCCACATATAACACGAGGTTTGGACTTGACCCTGGACTTCCTGAAAAGCAGGTGACCAGACCGTAATTACTCAGAGCCTCTAAAGGCAGGTCAATGCCAATTGCTTAAGACTTCAATTCATGATCAAGATGTTTTCTGGATAATCAGGGAAGACGGACCCCTTCTTTCCTCTGTGATGAATTTTTAAGAGGATGATGATCTTGTTGTTACCAACTTAAAACAAGTATCCTGGGCATAAGTCTGTCAATAAAATGCAACAAATTGATTTTTGAAACTGAATTAGTCTCCTATTAGTGATTCCTGTGACTGACAGCACATGTCCACAGTGCTGAATGTAAAAAGAGACTCCAGTGAGCAAAACAGTGGGGATTGGTCAGAATTAGAGGAAAGTAGAAATAAGTAGCCAGCAGTGGGCTGGTCATGTCAAATTCCCATGGCAACGGAAGGGAATCTCAGATGTTTGGACACCAGCTCTTTCTTCTTTCCTCTTCGTGTCAGATTTTACAAGCAAATACCATGGTTTGTTAATATAGATGCTTAGCTGGAATGACTCTCTCTGGTCCTATTTTAAAATGTCAAGAATGAATAAACAGATATGGGAAATAAAGACCTTAATCACATTCTGACTGCTGCTGAAGAAGGTGCATTAGTCTGTGGTTCAATCAATATCTGTGCCATTTTAGTTACTTTTTTTCTATTAACCATTTTAATTGTGATACTGTATTATTGAAAAACATGTATATATTTATAATAAAGAGTCAGGCTAAACACATTTAAATGCTGGCCACACACTTGTTTGTTATAAGGACCTGTGCAAGTTCTTTTTCTTTGTTTAATGTAAAAAAATCAGTTTATTCAGCATGTCTTTTTTTTTAATAAGACCCCATCAGCTGCCCAAAGTGCTCCTAACATCAAGCACCTTTCTCCTTGGCAATGAGTTTTTTTTAAACACAACTTTTTTATTGGATATATTTTATTTACATTTGAAATGGTATCCCCTTTTCCGTTTTCCCATCTATAAGCCTCCTATCCCTTCCTACTCCCCCTTCTTCTATAAGGGTGTTCTCCCACTCATCCACTGACACCTTCCTGCTTCCCTGCCCTGACATTCCCCTCCCTGCAATGGGGCATCAAACCTTGGCAGGACCAAGGGTTTCTCCTCCAACTGATGCCCAGCAAGGCCATCCTTTGCTACATATGCAGTTGGAGCCACGTGTACTCTTTGGATCATGGTTTAGTCCCTGGGAGCTCTGGTTGGTTGGTATTGTTGTTCTGAAGGGGTTGCAAACCTCTTCAGCTCCTTCCATGTTGTCCCATGAAAGTCTTTTTTTTTCCTGCATGGTTTGGAAATGACCATGGCCAAACGTGGAGGTTGCATCAATGAACTTCAAGACAATCTTCTCCAGAGCCCGTAATTCGGTCTGGACCAGCAAGGACTTATAACCGTAAGTTGTCACTTCTTGGTTCCACCATACAGTCTTTGAGCATGATGACATGATTGGTCACCTCACCATAATGGACAAAGCCACCCAGTGGGTTGATGCTCTTGTCAGACAGGTCATAGTCAGTAGATGCATTGTTCTTGATCAGTTTACCATCCTTGATGACGTAGCCTTGACAAATCTTGTCAGTGATGGTAACCTTTCTGCCCAACTTGAGCCACAGAGAAGGTTACAAGGGCAATTCAGACAACTTTGTACAGAGCTCGATGGGTCTTTTGGGGCAGTTTCTTTGTATGCCAATGACTAGTCACCCCTTTGTACCATTTGACTTTTGTCAGGCCGATGATAATCAATCAACTCAACCTGTCCAAACACCTGGTTCACAGGAACCTGCTTCTCCAGTCTATCTCGGGCCCAGTCTATCTTCTCCACCACAGCACCCCTTTCACCTGGATCTCCATCAAGCGTGCCTCCTGGCACAGAGAAAGGAGATGCATCTGAGTGTAGGCAATCCAGATTATGCGGATGATCTGGCAGTACTTCCTCACACTGTCGAAGCCCTTCTCTAGCTGTTTCTTTTCCGCATCATCCTGCCATTCCTTAGAGTATTTGGTGAGAGACTTTTTTTAGATTTGTGCCAGTTTTTACAGAAACGCCTTTTACACTCATCACTGATATACTCAGCAAATACAGTCTTGAAGGTTCAGAGGCCTCCTATGGTTTCCACACATCCCACAATGCCCCAAGCCACCATGGGTGGGGTTTCTATGTTGGTTACAGTCTCCACGATTTCTTTTTTGCTCACCTTAGATCCTGGCCTTCCCAGACGATGTGGGTCATGCCACATGTCCTAGAAAGGCTGTGAGATGAACAGGCTTAGAAAGGTCATCCTTAGGGAAGCTCTTCACTTTCCCCTGATGCCGGCTGCTATGCTTCCGAGGCAAGAAACCCAAGGACCCAGTGCCTGGATGTTGAGAATTTCCTGTGAGACATTTTGCCTCCATATGCTGCCAACTGAGCTACTCAGCATGTCTTAAGGGTTTGATTAATACCAATAATTTTATTATGTACTACTATTCATACATGAGTAGAAGAACAGAATATGACTTCATAAAGCACAATTTCAACCTGAGTGTTACAAGCAATCAAATTTTAAAGACTAGAGATCTGGTTCAGTGGTTAACAACAATGCTCTTCCAGAGGACCACAGGTTTGACTCTTAGCACCTACATAGTTGGTTAACAAATGCCTGTAACTCCATTTCTAGGAGATCTGACACATTTCTCTTGGACTCCACAGGCATTGAGGTGTACATATGTACTTGAAGGTGAAATACCCATATGCATAAAGTTAAAATAAATAAAATAAAAATAAAATAAAAAATAAAAATAAAATAAATAAAATAATTTTCAGTTTTTAAAATTTTCAAATTTTGAATAGTTTAATTTTCTTATAATTTATTGAATCTCATATATTTTTCACTCAATGTTCATTGATAATGGTCATGTCTAATCAAGTGGTTCAACATGAAGATGGCTGTTCAAGAGAGTAGGTTGCTCTGAGTACAGAAGGACTTTTATTTTGTTTGTTTCCCTGAGCGTGAAAGGACTCTTATTTTGTTTGATTTTATGTATGTAAAGGAGGTTTGTCTAAACTCAATCTTCTATTTAATCAACTGTTTAGCATATCCAAATCTCAGGGAAAAGATCTGATACTCTGTCAGTTGCTATGCGTTTTAGTAAGTGAATGTAAAATGCAATGTGATTTCAAATGTAATATAGAGAATAAAATGAATTTGTGATATTATGTATCACTTATTCAAATAGACATAGTTTGGCAAAAGAAACCAGTTAAGTTTTGTTTATATTACTCATAACATAAAAATAATTATTTAAAATAAAATATTATGTTCTATTTGTTTAAAATATAATCTTGTAAAGATTTTCATAAAGTGCCAATAGAATTTCTAGTTTAAAGAAATCAAGACTATAGATTTTCAGTTTTCTAACTGGGGAATTAGGTGTCTGGAGAAATTTATACAGGCATAAAACGTTCAGAAACATTCAGGAACCAGTGAGTCAATACATTTATTTTTGTATACATTAAACAATAAGAATTTTGTAAATATAGATTTTTTTCTTAGAAATAAATTCATGGTGCATGCATTTTATAACCATAGACTGTTGCAGTTGCCAATTAATATCTATTCAAATTGACATGGCAGTGGTGATGTGTTCCTTGCTACCCAACCCAATGTTTTGGGTTCCCAAATGAAACACACACACACACACACACACACACACACACACACACACACACACACCCTATATTTTAATATGCCTTAAACAACTTAGCTCAATACCTGGATTACTCCTGTACCTCCATGTGGCTATCATCTTCCCTCTGATATTCCTGAATTATTACTGAGAGACCCCGGCTTAGCAGCAGTAACGCCATTTTACAAGGCTATACTTAGATGACTGGTTCAGGGAAGGGTCAGATCACTGAAACAGGATGTTTGTAGTTGAGCGCCTGACAACAAAAGGGAGAAATGAAAAGCCCCGGGAGAGGTCCTACACCCTAGTGGAGGGTGGAGTCAGCCGTTATGTTCCAGGAAGGCAGCCAGGGAACTTGCCCCAGGGCTAAACACTCGCCTCATTAGAATCCACCAATTGTGTCCCTGTAACCATGCATCTGCTTCTGTATGCTTGCTTCTGCTCCCCAGAACCCTACAAAAAACCCGTCCCTGGTTCTGCAGGGCGCGCCAGTCCCCCAAGTTGACTGAAGTGCCCACAGGTGCCTGTGTTTCCTGATAATAAACCCTCTTGTTGATTACATCCAGTGGTCTCAGTCTGGTCAATGGGCTTGAGGGTCTCCTTCCCGAGGGAAAGTTCTCTCTGAGAACTTTTCATTACTTACTAAAATTTATATTCCATCTTTGTTGCCCTAGACCCAATGGGGAGGGGCCTTGGCTGCTCTTCCCCAGCTCTTACATGATGGCTATGCTCTCTCCTCTGCATCTCTCAGGCCTGGTTCTGGATCTTTCCTAGCATGGTGGTTCTGTTTCCTTCATCTATCCTTAGTCCCTTACCCAGGCATCAGAAAGTATCACCTCTGTCTCCCTACCTAGTCATTGGCAACCAGCTGCTATATTTACCAATCAAAAATAACAGGGGACAGGGTTCCTCAGCATCTTACATGTAAACTTGAGGATTGCCATGTAATTTGGGGGACTTAAATAACATAAGTAGCATTAGACAAAATCTACAACCATAGATATTAAACAGAGGCAAAAATGAGATATAGTCACTTATTTATGTCAGGCAAGTGTCAGAGCAAGAATTCCAGCACAGAAAATTAGTTGTACCCATAATTAACTCAATTTATGTCCTTCCTTATTTTTCACTCTTTAATGAAGGCACAAAGCATGGCTCTGAATGAAAGATTTGACTCTCAAATCTGACTTGCTTTTCTTCACCTCACGACATGCTAAAAGGAGTCAATTATACAGACCCCCATGTCAGTGCAAACTCTATGTCTATTGGAAGCACTGTCATTATTCATTTCCTCTTAAACTACCTTCCCAAAAATTTTCTTCCAAATTTACACTCAATCAAAACCCAAAAAAGACTTATTTAAAACAATAGCTTTGTATCACGCATCTCCAAAACACATTATTCAATATGTTTGCCTGTGTGAATTTTCTATGACTTTTAAAACGTTTTATAAATTAAAATTTCATATCTCTCAAGAATCCACATAAGATTTTAATTTAAAATTAAATGGGAGATAATGACCACGTGCTTGCTTTCATATGTAAATCAACTTTTAAACGTCTATATCAAACTTCAGACTTGCAAATGGTGAATTATTTACGTGTAATAACTTTCTGGGCTAAATATATCTAGTTTCTGTCAAGTGGCTATGTAGAAAGAAAACATTATTGACTATGTAAGTAGTTCAAAGTTGAAATGCATTCCAGGATGTCCATGTCGTGAACAGACACTACCTTTGTTCATTTAATTAGAGCACTCAATTCAGATTCCCAAGATAACTCATTCTTTCTGAAGGTAGTTTTTCTTCTTTTTAAATTATTACAGGTAATATATTCTTTGTTCTCAAATAAGGTAAGTTACAGATTATCAAGATGGATATGCAAAATTCACTCAAGTTTATTTAAAACTTGAAAGTCAGAATAAAAATTCGTTAGAGAATTGCCCATTACTAGCAATGGACTTGGGACCACAAGATTCACTACACTATAGGAATGCCATGTGTTAACAACATGCAGAGTTTACGATTGAGAAGGGAGGAGATGTTTCTCATTCAGTGGGCCTGGGATACTTGGATGCATCCTTAATGGCAGTAAAAAATTGTCACATTTTAAGTAATACTGTAAAAATATTTTTTATTCAATGCTTTTCAATTCATTTCGATATAAAGATTACGGTTAATATTTAAAATAATATTAATAAACATCATAAGATAAAATGTAGCTTTATTCAAACTTTGAAACAAAATTGACAAAAATATTAGAAATCATCTCTGAGATATTTTATAAACTATTTAATATTATTAAGCTTTGATTTAATAGAAGACTTTTTTAACCTTATATCATTAGAATGGGCCCTATAACAGTGCTAAGAGATAACAGATCTTGACAATGATGTGGAGAAATTGGAATCCTCCTTGTGAATTGTTAGAAACTAAGGTAGCAACATGCTATTGGTGCACTATGATGACTCCTCAAGAGACTGAACACAGAATTAGCATAGGATATGACGCAGCATATTCAAAGAGATACTTGAAAACATTGATTGCATTATTTACAATAATCAGAATATAGAAGAAATGCATGTTCTCATTGCTATAGCAGGCTATTGTATTACATATATAGTGCTAATATTCTTCAACTTTGAGAAAGATGAAAAACAGAACACAATTTACAACATGGCTTGAACTGAAGAATGCTCTGTTAAGTAAAATAAGCCAGTCATAAAAGACATATATGCAAGATCCCACTTAAATGAAATACAGAGAATACAAATTATGACAGGAAAAAATGGTGGCTATATGCCTGAAAGGAAACACAATTCATTGCTAATTAATGGGTATAAAATTTCAATTTTATAAATTGAAATAGTCTTGGTTATGCAGGTAAAGTATAGATTTAGAATAGTTTTATTTGTAAATTTTCTAATATATGTGATTTCATACAAATAAAAACAAACAAAAACTCTTGACAAAGAAAAATATCCAAGATTATTCCAGTATGCAGCAAGTTTAGAATTACTCTTCTCAAAAGCAGTGGTCTTCACATTTAGCCCACAAATCTGGAACCTCTGTGTTAACTAGGATCCAAAAAAAAAAATCCATTCAATGTTTTACTGAGCCTAATTTAAAAGAACAAATGTGAGTGGGGATTTGTATTTAGTATAAGACAAATCTCTTGTCTTGAATAAAACTAAATGTCAATATTTGTGATTCTTGTAAAATAAAAAAAAAGATAATCTCATAAAAACTTTAAGATGTGCTAAATACTATTGTATGTTTAACCTAAAAATGTGTTCACATGAAATATTTTACGAACGAAGTCTAGAGTGGTGTCATAGAGCTCTAACAACATGGGACACAGATCCCTAGAAGTTTGAGAATAACCGTGGTCCACAGAGTGCCATGTTTGAAAAAACAAAACGACATGGAAACAAACAAAATTAAATGAAATACAAAGAACTTAATTACTATAAAATGTAAGAAATAGGCACAGAAAATTGTCTGTTTACAGACACACATTCTTAAGTGTAATACTCAAAACATTCAGTAATTTTGTGTGGGCGCGTCTGCAGATATGCTGGCCTTGGTGCTGAAATTGAATTCTGAATTCCTTCTGAGGTCCTTGGCATTTATTGTTTAGCTTCTTGGTTAAAAGAACTGAGGAGCAATATTCTAAAAGGCACCAATTGACAAAGACACGTGAGACAGTTTAGGGCTTCAGAACAGCAGCTAACTAACAACATTGGTTTAAATATCCCAGTACTTTAATAGCTCACCTAGAAGCAGTGCTGGATCCCGATGAGTGTCAGTTTTGGCTGTATTGTATTTGGTTGTTTTAGAGAGTTCATGATTGTCCATAACCGCTAAGTTGTTCTAATGAATCTTAACACATTGTTCTGAAGTATGTCATACAATGCAATTTCTCTCAAAGTGAATCTAGGTTGTGTGAATCTCAAAGTATTAATACAAGAGTTTAGCCAGAATTATAGTCTGTGACGACATATTTCAGAAGGATCAAGAACATTCCACGATAGATAGAAAGTTCTAGAAGATAGTAATGATTTATTGGGTTGTAAAATTGTTTTGCTTAGATATAAAGGGCCCCCATGTTTACTAAGTGAGTCAGAAAATGGAGTAGGAAGCCTCATTGCATTGTTGAGTAGAATAAAAAGGAAAAATAAATTGGCCTAATACATAAGAAACCCAAGAAAATATACTTCAAATTAATAGCTTTAATTATGAGAGTTTGGAAATCATTTAATACTCTTTCAATACATAATTTTGTGTGGAAGATATATTATTCCTTTATCATCTTTGTTAAATTAACATTAGCTTTAATGGATATATACAACTTACTTTCTATGCACCTGTTGTAAGCAGGAGTCTATATTATTCTTTACAAAAATAGCACGTTCTTTGTAGGCTGAAGAAACACTGGTTTTCCTTTTTCATTATATTATTCTAATGAGCCTCCGAGATGATAGTTACAATGACTAAAAATAGTACTATTTTTTCTTTCTTTATTCCCACTAGGAAAGTACCTATTACTCGAGAACACTGTGGAATATATGTGCTACAGGCAGAATGAGCTTTCACATAAGCATTAGGATCATGAAACGATCACTGATGCATGCTATCATCGAACAAAAGTTCACTCACATTTTGTTGATTACTTTAATAATGCCAGTTACAACAAGAATAACCCATAAATGACCACTTGTTTCATTTATTTGTCATGCTAAATTTTAGAAGAATTGTGTACAATGTTTCTAAATTTTGGTTCACGTCTTCTTGCAATTAGACCCTGGATGAGGACATCTGGCAGGAATATACAAGAAATAATAGACTGTTCCCATCTCATCAGACAATGCAAAACATGTCAAATGCAATCATATGACTAATGAGTTTATCATGTTTTTATACTATAAATATCCCTTTTATATTTAATAAACACTTTATTTGGAAAAATTGGAAACCATGTAAATATCACATTGCTCATCAATTAACCACCCACTTTAAATCTACTGGTTCAATTTGACTGAATTAATTATTTCCAAGAATTCAACTATCTATTTTCCAAGTGAAATATTCCTTTATATTTGGTTAGTGACATCTTACAATGATGTCTCTAATTTTTGTTATGCTTTGTGTTTGTGGGTTGTGTGTGTGTGTGTGTGTGTGTGTGTGTGTGCGCGCGCGCGCACGCGTGCGCACGCACATATGCATATGTGTGCTCATATATATGAATACATGCATGCACAGTGATGGATGCATGTAAATGTGTTGGCTTGCATGCAGATACACATACACACAGCAAAGCAGAAATTCAGGTGTCTTACTCTACTACTCTTGGCCTTAATGCCCGCAGACAGAATCTTACTGAATTAGATACTCCGGTTTTTGTTTTGTTTGTTTGTTTTTGTTTTTTGTTTTTGATAGGCTGCTGGTCATAGCACTCTTAGGATCTTCCTTGTTGGCAGCCCCCAATAGTCAGGTTACAGAAATACATGGTCATGTATGACATTTCTTGTTGGTCCTAGAGTTTCAAACTCATGTCCTCATCTTCCCTAGCAACATCATGTAAACACTGACCAATCTCTTTAGCCTCACCATCTCTACTTTGAGTTAACTAATTAAAGAATATTGGCATAAGATCATATATTCCTCTTTTTACTCATGAAAAGATATTTGTAACTACTATTATTTGTTTTGCTTTTAAATTAAGCCTTTGAATATATATTGTCTATAGTAAATTGGTGAAGAAGAGCAAGTAGAAAAATAGTAAGAGCCAGATTTAAGGAAATATTATTTTCCAGATAGGAAAGCACTATTTTTCACATGAAGTTACAGTCACTATGACAATATGCACAAAACCCATGCAAGATCAAAACAGTAAAAACCCCCAGCATGGATGAAGTCTTATGCGTGTGTGTGGTACCTGTGTCTGTGAGTAGAGGATTTATGTGAGTATAAAGTCCCACGGAAGCTGAGAAGCTATTGATACCTGATGACTTCTGGGGAATAAGAATGTTTTCTTCAGGGGTATGGTTCTTGAAAGATTACTCATCCCTGGTGGATGGTCCTACTACAGGCAGCACTATATGGACCCAGTGGGTTTTAAAAACAGAGAAGATGAAGTTTAAAAGGAAATTTTGTAGAGGGATGTGAAGAAATTATAAAAGGAGTTGGGGGTGATATATGTGTTCAAAATTTTGGTTAGATAATCACAAAAAAGTCTATACAAAAGGAAAAATTAAAAATGATAAACTTTGCAGCACTTGACTGTGATGTTTTACATTTGACAGCTATATGAATATGAGACTCTGTCAGGTCATTAGAGATATTTAGCATTCCTGGTGCTTTAAACTGTCTTTTGTACACCTTTGTAACCAGCCTCTTCACCCATATCACATATTCTCAAGTGATAGTTTTCTGTCAGTAACTAATACTGAAGATTTACCAGTTGTAGATTTATATATAAATGCAAACCTGATATATGTATCTTATTTTATCTAGAATGTTTGGCTCTAAACACCACTAAAATTTATCTATTTTATTTCAGTATGTTTTAGTATGTTTAGTATCCAGCTATTAAACCTCAAGTCACTCTACTAGTGACTCACTGCCTTCAGCTAGGTCCTAACTTCTAAAATTCTAGATTTCAATACAGCTCTAAGAGCTGAGTCCAAGTCTTCAAATCCTTTACACCCATGAGACCATGTTCATATAAAATGCATACTTATGGTTTCATTTTTTTATTGGTTATTTTATTTATTTACATTTCAAATGTTATCCCCCTCCCCAGTTTCCCCTCTACAACACCCCATTCCCTCCCCTTCACTTTGTCTCTATGAGGGTGCTCTCCAATGCACCCATCCACTCCTGCCTCAACACCGTAGCTTTCCCCTATCCTGGGTCATCCATCCTCCACAGTACCAAGGGGCTGCCCTTCCAGTGATACCAGATACCATATCCAGCTGTATCGGTGGGCTCCCCTATGTGTATTCTTTGGTTGGTGGTTTAGTCCCTGGGAGCTTTGGGGGGTCTGATTGGTTTATATTGTTGTTCTCCCTATGTATTCACACTCATAAGAGTCTCTGCATGGTTCGAAATTTCCCATTCTTTTCTAGTTAGGGTAATCTTTTTATTATTAGTTCTTGTAAAATGAAAATCTCCTTTATTAAACCTCTTTCATGTGACATTATAATGGGAAAGATGCAAACAGACATATCTGCACTTCAGATAAGGAAGTGATAAAAGATGAAAGTGGCATTATTATCAATGTCTAACTCGGCAAGTCAATGAGTTTACTGAGCTCACTTATAGGAGCATAGATGATGAAAAGTCACCAAAAGCCAACTGCAGCATTGCTGACAACACATCAAAATTGAAACTCTGGAGCTTTATGAAGCATGGACAGGCAGATCAACAGGTCAGAGGCTCCTCCAGGCAGTTTGGCTGGTCCAAGTCTCTTCCAATCAGCTTGGCTGGGGGAGGTTTATGAGTACTTTAAGTGTTAGCATTTTCAGACACATAAAGTTTCTTTATTCCCAGAGTCTTCTTAACCACTCACCTCATTTGTATAGGCAATGCTGAAACTCAAAAGAAATTATAGTCAACAGCTTCCAATATACAATGAGACAGAGTAAACATATTTAACTATGGAAAAAAGGAGTCCAAACCAAAAAAAAAAAAGATAACTTTGAAGCAAGCTTAAAAACAAATAGAAAATATCAATCCTTATAAAGTCATATCGAGTTTCTGGAGTTCATGGTGGCATCACCTGGGTCCAGTGGCCTACAAAACTCCAACTTTTTATTCTGAGGCCTGCAACACATGCACCCACACCATTGGGTGTTTCCATTTCATATCTCCAGGTTTTTCAGTGGGTATCTCAAGTTCTTACAATTTACAGCATTCCCGATGTCTCCATTTTAATGTTGGCTTCACCTTCATAGCTTCATGTGCAGTCCACTAAGTAGATTAGTGGAACCAATCAGACCTTGGCATATTACCTGGCTTTAGTGGCTTCTTAAGCCTCTACGATTCTGTCAATTTTGCATCTTCTATCTGACGCCAGCTTAAGAGGCAAGTTGATGTCCATGACAATAGGTAAAGCGGCCTCTGTATACCACTGAAACACAATATATAAGAATCTCTGTGTACATGCCCTCTGACCTTCACAACCAGAGGCTATCTTTCCTCAGTAACTTTTAAAATTTAAAAGTCTAAAAATTAGTTTGTATTATTGTACCTTACAGTTTTCAGTGTGTGAGGTCCTGCTTTCAAAATCTTCAAATTACCATTCCTATTGCTTCAGTTCAGAGTATGAAGTTTTCTTCATTTTGAAATATTCATTTTTTCTTTTCTATTTTATTGTATATTTTTATTTACATTTCAAATGTTACTCCTTTACTGGTTGCCAGTCGACACACTTCCTTTCCCACCTCTTTCACTTCTTCTGTGAGGGTGTTCTCCCCTACACACACCCTCCCAACTCACCACCCAGACCTTCCCCTACAACAGGGCATTGAGCCTTGGCAGGACCAAGGGCTTCTCCTCCCAATGGTGACCAACAAGGCCATCCTCTGCTACACATGCAGCTGGAGCCATGAGTCTGTCCATATGTATTCTTTGGATGGTGGTTTAGTTCATGTGAGCTCTGGTTTGTTGGTATTGTTCTTATGGGGTTACAAACCCCTTCAATTCCTTCAATCCTTTTTCTAACTCCTCCAGTAGGGAACCCGTTGACTTTGAGTATCCACTTCTGTATTTGTCTGGCACACATTGTAGATTTACTATGTGGTTATTTGATTATGCTTGTCTCAAGGAGTAGCACTATTAAGAGGCAGATCTTGTTGGAGAAGAGGTGGCCTTGTTGGAGGAAGTGTACCATTGTGATGGTGGGCAATGAGACCCTCCTTCTCACCCTGTGGGACCAGTCTTCTCCTTGCTGAATTTGGAACAAAAGACAGAACCCTCCAGCTCTTCTGCTTGTCTGGATAATACCATATGTCCCATAATACTATGTCCCATAATGATAATAGACTGAACCTCTGAACCTGTAAGCAAGCCCCAATTAAATGTCCTTTGAATGAGTTGCCACAGTCAGGGTGTCTCTTAACAGTAATGACACCCTAATTAAGACACACTATTACATGTTTTCTGCCCTGATCTCCAGAAAATGGCTTAGCTCATTACATTTGAATTCAGCTTCATTCCAGCTCACAGGACATGGGTACAACGTGACCAGATGCTCTGCCAGAATATAATCACAAATATTCACACTCTGGTTACTGGTAAAGTACTTGTTCCCCTGTGCAACTTCATATTGTTAGTCCTTAGAGTCTGCATTTCTTTTGGCATTCTAATCTTCCCAAGATATTTGCTCATTAATCTTCTTACAACAACATTCTCAGACTTCCTGGGCTCACAACTCTAATTCTTCTTTACGTTTTCATGACAGTGTTAAGTCACACTGATATCCCTGATTCTTGGCACAAAATTTCCCATAGGTATGACCAAATATTTACCTGACAAGAAGAGTAAACAGGGATTATTTTGGTTTGTGATCAGAAGATATAACCTATTATAGTTGGAGGGTAGGGTGGAGGGAACAGCACAATTATTCCTGTAAACCCAGTAGAAGAAACATTATTTCATCCTTTGTTCAATTATTTATGTATAGCATTCATGAGTCTTCTGACTGAAATGTTTAAATTTGTAAGAAACTGTCTGAATATTTTTCTTTCTTAACTGGACTTTAATAGATTATGAAATACATATTGTAAAGAGCACTATTGCAAATAGGTTATGTATAGATAAATGATTAAGATAAGCTATGAGTTGAAAATATTTAGATGGATTCCTATAGTCCAGTACCAAGTTGCCTAGAAGCAGGAATCACAATGGAACTGAGTAGGCCATCTCCAGTGACATTACAAATTAAACATAATTTTATTGATTTTGATTGTATATTAACCATATGCTTTAAATAGGGCTTAGAGCTATCCTTCTGAATGTGAGTACAATACACATAGACCAAATCTAGTGTCCCCTTAACTACTCTTTACTCCCTGTACTAATTACCTTTCTTATTAAGGTCTATTTCCTCTTGTTTCCATATGAACAAATGCATCCTTTTCTGAGTTTATCTGAGTTATGATTTCTTTAAAAATTCTAAACAAATTTCTATTTTTTTTAGGTAAAACTACCTAAGAATGAGAAATTCCAAGACTGTAAACTATCTTACAGTGAAAGAGTGATGATTAAGGACTAGTCAAAAAAGTCAGATAAAAGTTCGGCCCCCAGTGTAGGGGATTGTTTTGGGGGGGCGATAATGGGGGTTGGATGGGGAGGGGAACACACGTATAGAAAGGGAGGGGCAGGGGCTGGGGGGCTGATGGACAAGAAACTGGGAAAGGGAATAACATTTGAAATGTAAATAAGAAATACCCAATTTAATAAAAATGGGAAAAAAGAAGGCATATGCTAGTCAATTATATGGACATATACCTTTATATGTCCATATAATACATATGAATATAAGTTTATATAATCTCAATTTTCCTCACCCAAATGAATGATGTAATCTTAACAGTTTACTGAATGAATCAGTGAAGAGCAAGTCAATATTATTTTTCTTTCTAACTTCAAATTTGTCTTTGAAATAGTCTATGTAAAGGTAAAGAAATATAAAATTATCTGCCCATATTTAAAATGAACATCTTTGTTAGTTTTTGCACACCTGACTTTTTATGCAATGAAAACATTAGTGCAATGAAAGTAATGAATATATCAATTTCTCTCAAAAGCATTTTTGTGGTGCCCTCTGAGTCTCTATACTTTCCTTTGTCAGCTACCATCATAGAGCCACCAATCACTGTCATTCTTTTAGATAGATAATGTAGAATTTTAAGCAGTAATATTTTTTAAGGTATAATTCATCACCAGGTGAAGCATCAGGTGAAGGTTCCACTGTCATTCAGAATAGTTTAAACTGACTTATTGATAAGTTAGGGTATTTGTTTAGCTGTTTAGTTTATAGTTCTCTAGGAAACAAACATTTTGTATGTTTATTGATTAATAATGTATCTTTTCTAAAGTGTTATTCAAATGTCATATTCAATTTACTTCCTACTTTTATTTTATTTGTATCAAGTTGTAAGTTTCTTTATGTATTTGAGATACAATTTCTTCATTAGGTACACATATTAGAAACAATTTTTTTCATTCTGTGGGGTTCCATTTTAATTTTGCTAAAGGGAATTCTCAAAGAACAGGACATTTTTTCTTTCTGATGAATTCAATTCAAATTCTTCGTTTATGTTTGGATGTTTACTGCATTTGATATCCTTATTGACCTGGAATCCATCTTAAATGATGGTCTCAATGGAACTCATTTGTAGAAGGGGAGAGTGTTTCTCTTTGATGCTTTCTCCTCTGTAGTAATTTACTCTGTTTACGTGGTCACCTGAGCCTTAGTGTCTGCTTATTCAAGAGACTCATTTTTAAGTTCATTATTTCATGATCACTTATAATATTGACAAGAAACTCCCTCACATTCGAGAATGTCCTGTGTTCACTGTGAGGCTTCATCCTCTGATGTGATCTTCTTACCTACATCTTTAGAAAGGAGGATATTGTTGGACAGAAACTTTGGGTGAAAGATTAAAACCAGATAGTGTCTGTTGCTAAAGGTTTAAATGGAGGCTTCATTAGCTTTGTGTAGCTGTTTCTGTTGGAAGGACAAACCTAAGGACAGCTACTTCATTGGGATACAAATGGCAGTTCTTTGACCAGCTACTATGTTAACTTAAAAATATTCAAAAGCAAAATTAAAACATTGAACTTTCTTACTGTTTTTAGTTCATACAATTAACACATTGAGTCCAAAACTCTGAATCCTTAAAGTATATTTTTATAAATCATTAAAAAAATTCGTTAAATTTATCCAAGCACTTTCTTCTTCTCATTGGCACTTTCTGGAGCTTCTCCAGTCAAAATTGGATTCTAATAATAAGAACATTTATCTATCTCTATCTGTATAAGGCAAGGTATTTCAAATATAGTTGCTAATTAAAATTGTTTAGGGAACCGCAGTAGTAGATTCTCCTCTATGGTCCATAACCTCTTTTGCCACAGGTACTTGGCTAGGTGAACAGTACTAGGCATGCATTATCTCCTAGTGGGCTCCAATTCCAATAGGTTCCTGTTGAATATCCTCCAGGATATTCTCCAAGTGACACTATTGCACCCTTGGGTATACTGTGCCTTTCTAGTCATTATTGTGATTCATGGATTTTACAATTCAGTAAAACTTCCATGTCACAGCCTTTGCCATGGACTGAATTTGGAAGCATAATTTTGTATATAATTTTTACACAGCCTTTGAAATGTTGGACAAAATTATTATAAATGAATCAAATTCTTTTTATAATTTGTACTTGAAAAATTATTGTCATTTGTCTACTTTATATTGAACAATCTTCTTTCATGTGTAATTTTTCTTTTGGGGAGATTACGTTCTGTTTTTTTTGTGAGAAGCAATTCTAGGATTACGAAAACAATAATAGATAAAAGGTTATCTGTACTTTTTATTAAAATTAACTGACAAAAAATCCAATATTTTGAACCTTCTACATCTCATCGGCCAATGCAGAAGAGAATAGACTGTAAATTGTAGATTGTGAGGGGCAATGTATGAAGCAGACCTGGGGGAAGGGAAGCCTTAATAATCAAATTCGGGTAGTTATCTAACTTAAATGGCAACTTAACTAAATGAATGGTTTGCCTACTGTGCATACGTATTCCAATTTCATGCTTTGTGCCTGTGGAGATCTAAAGATGGACTCAGATCCCCTTGAACTGGAGTAACAGATGGTTGTGAGTTGCCATGTGAGTTCTGAGAATTGAACACAGGTCTTAGGAAGAACAGCCGATGCTCTTAACTACTGAATCATTCTCCAATGGCTTGTCGCTTTTTAAATAACATTAACAGTTGGTAATTTGCACTGGGAGGTTAAATTGTGCATGATAATCACTCTCTTTCATTTGTCAAGTCAGCCTTAACACATGTCTTATCTGATATCACCAGTTCAGCAGCACCTGGATATGCACTGACAGCCACACACCCGACTGTAACACTGATAGAGTGAATTTGCACATGTATTGAGAATACATATATTTATTTTGTGTGATTTTGAAATTCAACACTGTCTACATTGAGAGAGTTTATTCTTGAGGATTGTGTAGTTAGTAGACAAAAAACCACACACATACACATATATACCTACACACACACACACACACACACACACACACACGCAGTGAGAGAGAGACAGAGAGACAGAGACAGAGAGAGACAGAGAAACAGAGACATAGAGACAGACAGAAACAGAAGGAAGAGTAAGTTTTAAGTAAGTTTATAATATTGAGTTAGACTACATTTATAGCTATCCTGGCATCATGTGACCTATAAGCCAATTTGACAAAACTGTAGTCATTTAGAAAAAGAAACCTCAATTGAGAAAATGCTCCCACCATATTGATCTGTGGGGAAGCCTGTGGTACACATTACAGATAGATGATTAATGTCGGAGGGCACATTATGTTCACTAGCTGCGATGACAATCTTGGTCTGGTTGTCCTGGGCGTTGTAGGAAAGCAGGCTGACTAGCTGTGGAGAGCAAATGAGTTAGCAGTACTAACCCCATGGCCTCTGTATTTGCACGTATATCCGGGTTTCCACTTTGTTTGAGTTCCTACTCTAACCTGTAGGTAATTATATACAAGATATAATATGAAATAAACCCATTCCTTCCTAATTTTCTTTTGGGCATGGTACTTCTGCCACAAATAGAGAAATCCTAATTAGTATACTGTTAAACAAGAAGAAATACTGTGAAAAACCAGCAGAAATCAAAATGTTAAACACACACTAAAGTTGCGTGGAGGGAGCCCAAATGGTAAATAAAAGTTAGTATTGGTTTTCAGATTGACTCCATTGACTGAATGCTTTCATTCCTAAATCTGTTACAATCTTAATCATTTTAGCCACCATTCAAAATAGAAGATACTTATTTATTTTTACTTTGTATGTGAGGGATTGTTTGTCTGCATGCTCAGTCTTTATCTTAAAATATAACACAGAGTAAAATTTTCATGTCAATAACTCAACTGTTGCACAAAACCTGACATTTGTGTTTTATTCTAGACTCTTCCACAAGAATCATGATTTAATTGTTCCTATTAAATGTTGTACTTCAATATTCAGTGCAGAAGATGTTATAGTAAGTTTAGGACTATTTAAGTTTTGTCAGCTAGTTAGACATTAGTACTAGAACATTCTCTCACTAGTAGATTGTAAAAACAATATTTTGAAGTTCGGTACTGGTTAAAGATGAATGGGATCTAAAACAAATCTCTAGTCAGGGGAGGGGGCATGACATTATGAACTACATATAAAGTCACTAACTGATAACTAACTACCTGTACCTGTATCTAGAAGCCCTAAAACTTACAAGACTATTACCAACAAGCAGCTTTCTGTAAAGAACAAAGGTCTACCATTATACTCTCCCATAAGAATCAACTCAAATGGCCCTTCTAATTGTGTGGATAAGAAAACATCCATCCGGAAAGCTGTCTGATCTGGAAATATTTTACATAGTATAAAACATGCCTGAGAACATAGATAAAGAGATCGCCCCTTTGACTATTGTATTTTACCCGCGACTGTGCAGTAAACTCTGCTTGTCTTCAAAATTACACTCTGTGATTCTTGTCTGAATTCTTTTGACAGAGAGAAAATAGACAAGGGAGCCAATGGGAGTTCAGAATGAGGTCTCAGTGACAGTTCTACTTTACAGTTGAAGAAAATAAATCAAAATGGAATCAAGTTCAGTGACCAGTTTTATCTTGAGTCTATTCTGTTTCCCTGGCCTGTGTAATAGAATGTATTTTTATTATGAAGTTGATAGAGTTTTTGACTACACAGAAAGTATAATTTGGCATGTCACAATATATCAACTGAATATTCTTTCTCTCAAATTATTGGCAATTATCTATGAAAAGTTATTTTTAAATATAATATTTGCATTTACTCTTTGAGAATATTATATAATGTATTTTGATGGAGTTTACCTCACTTCTCTCCCAACTCTTCCAAGATTCACCAGCTTCTCTCCCTCATAACTGTATCTTCCTTTTCTTTTTGTATAAATATACATAGTCTCATTTTTTCTACCCAAATACTTATGGGTACGGGGCCATCCACAAGACAATAGATGATGTTCCAGTAACTACACCCTGAAGAAAACTCTCCCCCAGAATCTATCAACCGACAGTACTTTCCCAGAAGTAGAAACTTGTAAGCCTCTTACCACTCCAAGCTAGAAGATGAACTGGCTGAACGTGCTCAGATCTTTCACAAACAACCACAGCTGCCATGAGTTTATGAAGGCAATAGCTTTAATCACATTCGGAAGACACTGGATCAATCCGTTCCCCTGTAACCTTCGCTTTTACAATCTTTCCTCCTGGTATTCTTAGATGATCCCTGATACAGATGTCCCAGTAATGGCTGAGGCCTCCCATGACACTTATATTTCCTGCACTTTGATTGTTCATGAGTTTTTCAGTTAACCACTCTCCATGTCTCAAAGAAGGGTTTATTTATTTATTTTTTGAATGAGGTCTTAGGGATTCACTAATTTAAGAATATAGAGATGAGAATTTAGAAAGAGTAGTGGTTTGACTTTGTTTGGCCCAAGGAATGGCACTATTTGGTGATATGCCCTTGTTGGAGTAGGTGTGACCTTGTTGGAGTAAGCAAGTCATTGTGGGCATAGACTTTAAGACCCCTATCCTAGCTGCCAGGAAGCCAGTCTTCTCCTAGTGGCATTCAGATGAAGATGCTGTAGAACTCTGAACTCCTCCTGCACCATGCCTGCCTGGGTGTTGCACTGCTCCCATCTTGATGATAATGGACTGAACCTCTGAACATGTAAGCCAGCCCCAATTAGATGTTGTCCTTATAAGACTTATCTTGGTTATGGTATCTGTTCACAGCAATAAGACTCTAAGACAGAAGGCAATTGAGTACTTTATTCATTTAGGAGAATAGTAGTAATGGGTCCACCTTGGCTAAATTTCGACTTTCTGACAGGTATTTATTTCCATCCTGCAGTTCTTAAGTGTTATCAGAAGGAGTCGGTTCACCCATGCCATTCATGCAACTACTGCAATCATGAATATATCTTGCCATGTTCGTGATTATTATAATTCACAGAGTTCACAGCTGAGTCAGAGTGCTAATGAAATGCTACCTTCCTCCCCTCAGCAGCCTACTTAGCAGTTTTTGGTACTATGAAGGCATCAAGCAGGGTCAGTAGTAACATGGTTGTTCAGTATCCTGTGATCAGTATGCATGGTATCTTCATTAGTCATGGTATTAACCATTGATTTCTGGTTGGCAATAAAGAGAAATACCAATAGCTTGTATTGTTCTGGGGGGTCTCTGGGACAACCTTGACCAACAACTTGAGGGTAGATATCTGTCTTAGTTTATTTTTTATTTCTGTAAAGAGACACTGTGACCCACAAAACTAATGGAAGAAAGAGTATATGGGTGGTTTAGAGTTCCAGAGTGAGACCATGGTCATCATGGCAGGCAGGCAGGCAGAGCTCTGGATCAGTAGTACCTGTGAGTTCACATCTTCAGACAACTATGAGGCAGGGAAAGAGACAGAGATACCATGGGCTTTTGAAATCTCAAATATCACTCCATTGGCTTGCCTTTTACAGGGCCACAACTCCTAATCCTTTACAAAGAGTTCTATAATCCAAGGATCAAGTATTCAAACATATCAGTGTGTGGGGGCTATTCTCAATGAGACAAACACAGTATCTCATACATGGCACTGGGCCTTTTATTTGTCCACCTATGGCTAATATAATGTTTCTTAATTATTCATTGAGTCAATTGTTTATTTAATAAAGAATGATAATCATCTAAAGACTTATCCTTATGTAACACCATCAGAAGAATCTTACAAAGATTTAAAAAATATAACCATAAGGCACAATTCCTATTACTTTTGTGTACAATACAGGGAAATCAATGTCTCTTCATTGTGTTCTTATTCTCATTATTAAAATAATTTAAGAATTGACTCAAATGAAAGATAAATACCTGGAAACAGGTAATTTTACTAGAGCTTAAAAGAAAAACTCCCAGGCAAGTGATCTGAAATATTGGTAGCTCTCTGGCAGAGAATTGAGAAAGAAGGGGCAACAGTCTATGCCATTTAAGTGAAGTTGTCAGCAAGGTCAGCCACATAGTATCAGGCAGTCATTTGGCAGGAAAAGGAAATTTAAAGGAGTTAGGGAAAACTACTTAGAAAAAGATATAAATAAGAAAAGAACTATTTTGCTTAATAATTAATAAAAGCAAGCAGATATTATCCAGCTGCATGTGTGAGGCCCTGTAAGTTATTCTATTAGGGGAAAGAAATTCTGGTAAGAAAAAGTATATAATCTCATTAAAATAATAATTATTCCACCTATCTCTTTGTCTGAGATTAAGGTAAGCCTGCCCTTTTGAGAGGTCATTCCTCCTTGGCCAGGTGATTGACCAGCTTAACTGGAATGTTACATCTCTCCCTGGGCTACATACTTTATCCTCTTGAGCAGAAGAATTAGTTTTTCCATAATGGGACTTTACTGCTGCTGTGTCAACCTTCTCTCTGAAAAGGTAATAACTCTAAAACATTTAAGAGAAGGGCTAAAGTCACAAATAGATATAACGATATAACCCATTTCTTTTCAACAAAAAATTTATAGAATCAGTTTAAGAGCTGTTCACCAGAAAGGATTAAGCCAATTAAAAGTAAACTGTATTTTTCTTTTTATTTTCATTAATTAATTAACTTACTTTACATCCTAGTCTCTGCTCCCTCCTCCCCTCTTTTCCCAGTCTCACTTTCACAAATCCATCCATCCATTATTCCTCTTGTTCTCCTCAGGAAAAGGGAAGTCTGCAATGAGTACCAACTCCAACTGGCACATCAAGTCATAGTAGGACTAAGGACATCCTCTCCCACAGAGGCCTGAAAAGCAGTTCAGCTATGGGAAGAGGATCGAAAGGCAGGCAACAGAGTCAGAGGCAGCCCCTACTTTAATTGTTAGGGGAACCACATGAAGACCACACTGTACATCGCCTACAAATATGTAGTGGGGGGGCTATAACCAGTACGTGCATGCTCTTTGGTTGGTAATTGTCTCTGTGAGCCCCCATGGGCTCAGGTTAGTTGATATTGTAGAACTTCTTGTAGTATCCTTGACACTTGTGGCTCCCTTAATTCTGTCCTCAGCAATTCCATGACTCCCAAACTACACCTAAAGTTTGGCTGTGGGTCTCTCTATCTGTTTCCATTAACTACTGGATAAAGCCTCTCAGAAGACAGTTACTAGGCTCCTGCCTGCCAGCAGAGCAATAGTGTGAAGGTTGGCTCTCTCCCATGAGATGTCTCAAGTTGGGCCAGTCATTGCTTGGTACTTGACCGTTACATCAGTCTCTTCTCCATCATTATCCCTGTATATCTTGTAGGCAGGAAAACTGATGTTCCCCTCCTGACACTGGAAGCCCCACTTGGCTATGGGAGGGTGGCTGCTTCACTCTCCATACCCCAACTTGCTAGGAGTCTCAGCTGTGGTCACCCCATAGACTGTGGAGAGCTACCCCCCATATTCTTTTCCAAGAGATGCCCATCCACCAATTTCTGTTTCTCTCTCAGACCTATCCCACCACCTCCCCAAATCTGATCTCTATCATATTCCCTGCCTCACCCCTTCTCTTAACCAGTTTCCTTTCTTCATTCATCTCAAATGTCCTTTTTTTCCCCAGTTCTTTGGGTCCTTGGATTGTGGCATGGATACCTTGTATAGTGTTTCTGAGAGTGGATTTACTTCACTCAGGTTCCACTCATTTCCCTGCATACTTCATGATGTGTTTGTTGTGAATAGCTGAATATTATTCCATTGTGTAAATGTAACACATTTTCTGTATGCATTTTTCAGTCAAGGAACACCTAGATTGCTTCCAGTTTCATAGCCAGAATAAATCTGCTATGAACATCGCCGATCCAGTGTCTTTGTGCTGTGGTAAGATTTCTATAGGGTAGAAACCCAGGAGTGGGACCACTGTGTCTTAAGGTAGGACTATTCCCAATTTTCTGAGAAACTGCCAAATTGTTTTCCAAAATGGTTGTACAAGGTTGTGCTCCTATCATCAAAGAAGGAGTGTTCCCCTTGCTCCACATCCTCACCAACATGAGCTGTCACTTGAAATTTTGCTCTCATGGACTGGACTTTTCTTTCTCATGTTTATGTGTAGCCTCCATCAAGTGTGCTTTTTTTGGTCAGAAACCAAAGCTCCCACATGACACTCCTGGCAGAGAACCTAGGACACCCTGGAAATGATGCTTTTGCGATCTCTTCCTTGAGATGCCTGTCCTGTTTTTATCTCCTGTTCTTATCAATAAGAAACCTTTTGTGGCCAATTTTGTACAGTTTCACTAAGCTAGTATTTCTTAATGTTTTGGTGCCTGAGAACCACCTGGAAGGAATTTCCTCCCCCAGATTTCCTGGCTCAGTCATTGCATTTCAAAAAAGTTCCCAGGTGGTGTGGATGCTACTTGGAGAAATAGTGCTAGGGAAATCATGAGAACAGAGCTGTTGACTTTAAGTAGGATATTTCACAACTAGTAAATATTTTTGCCTTGGCTAACTGCCTGCACTTGAAGCTGTAAACACTGTGTCTATATTGTGTCTGGGTGCCTTAATTCCTGTATCTGTAACAATAATATTTGTTTGGTGATGAAGTTTACATCTGTTATTCTTGAGTAGATCAAGGTTTTGTACTTGAGACACAAATTTCATTCATGCTTCTTCCCTTTCCCATTAAGATTAAGTCTGATTAGTGAATTGTCACTAAATAATTGCTTATACTCTGATATGTAAGTTGCTTTAGCCTAGGTTAAAAAAAAGTTCAAATTTACATTATACATATTATACCAGGAAGCATTTTTCTTCTTTTTTATAGCATATTATAAGATTTTTCTTACACTGTACTTTTTTTATATGTGATGTATACTATATCTTTCCAATACTAATTTTCCAATAGTAATTTCCAGAAATATTATTAATAAATGATCCTTTACTTTGTCACTCAAATATTTTTTGAAATACAGTAAGTATAATAAAATGACTATTTAGGCTTCTAATTCTTAATTTCTTTCCTCATTTTTTTCTCATTTCTAAAGCACATGTATGTGGTTACACATGCATGTACACTGCATGCAGTTGTCCTCATCGTCATTCATTTATATAAATCCTTTACTTTTAGTTAAAATACCCTTTATTAGAAAATGCTCTAACACATGAGAAAGAGAAATGATGTTTTAATATCTTTACTAGCACACCTAACTAATAAGCATGACTTAGCTGCTCTATTTTTGTAATCTGTTGTTAGGCATAAAAACATAAACCACATCATGAATGTCCTGTTTGCATACCATGAATATACAACTGTGTGCATACAACTATTTTTCAAAATAATTGTAGGTCACTTCAGGTCTATTTTCTTTATCTTTATAAAAAGAACATTTTAGTGTCTCTCATCAGTAAAATAGTTTTTATAGTTATTTAGGAAGTGGAGATGTTCATTGGATGCTAAGGGGCAGTTAACAAAAATAACACCATGTTTATGTTTGAGTTCACAGGAATCTAGGCTTAAGAATTTCTAACTGCTTAGATGGCTTAGCTGGTAAAGGTGCTCACTATCTAGCCTGAGAACTTGAGTGTGATCCTTGGGCCTCACATGGTGTAAGGAGAATGCTGGCTTTTACAGTTGTCCTCTGACCTTGACAATTGTTCTGTGATGGAAGAGATACATGATGGAGCATCACTATGGCCCTAGCACTCTGGAGACTGACAAAGAAGTTGATAAGTTTGAGATCAACCTGAGCATCACAGAGAAACACTCAAAAACAGTCAAACATTTAAGGAAAAAATTCCTTCTGTCTAATTATAGATTGTCCAATTTACACATGAGAAAAATGATTTTCAGAGTCTATGTGCTGTACTCCTGAATTAGAACCAAGGGGTTATTATCTATCTATCTATCTATCTATCTATCTATCTATCTATCTATCTATCTATCTATCTATCTATCATCTATCTATCTATCATCTATCTATCTCCCTATCTACCATCTATCTATCATCTATCTATCTATCTATCTCCCTATCTATCTATCATCTATCTATCTATCTATCTATCTATCTATCTATCTATCTATCTATCTCCCTGTAGCATACTAATCTTTGCTTTCATATTATAGTTTATAATTTTGTTTTTCTGGGTTTTCTGGATATGTAAATGCATGTGTCTTTCTGTTACTCTAAAAAATATAAAAACAAAAGTCACTCAAGGAGGAAGAGTTTATTTGGGATCACAGTTCTAACAGAAGGTGAACATGGCAGGGAATGCATGATGGTGGGGACATGAGGATGCTGCTCAAATTGTATTCAGTCAGGGAGTAAAAGAGTAATAATGACCATTAGTGCTCAGCTCACTATTTACGTATTACCTAAGAGGCTTAGAAGTATGATCTGGCCTTGACATCTGTCGCTACACTGATCACCAGGGTTAGTTCAGCTTATTTGATTGACTAGATCTGCATTCCCTTCTTCACTCATCAATTCATGGGCTTCCCTCTCAATGCTGTAGAAGAGGATGACCTTCCCCCAATTAAGGATGATCTGTCTTTGATCAAGTTTGCATTGGTAGTTGTACTCCCGTGGTAGAACTTCTAAGTAAACAGTCTCTTACACAATTCTAAGTTCCATCAAGTTGTCAGTAGTAATTAAAGGATATGTTAGCATAAATGTCTTTTAGGAGAGTGAGAATAGTATCCGGAATGTCATGAACATTTAATAGTATGCCCAACATGAATAACACCGGAGTCACATTATCAAATATATCTATAGATAATAATTTGTGAAGATCCCATGAAGTTATGTACTGTCTCTCATAGGTTACCCAGCAGTCTTAAGGAATACTTCAGATTATTTGAGGTACCCACCTGTCAAAAATAAGAGGACCTCTCAGAATAATGTCTGTCTGAGCAAGTCATATGTCTGTCTTGTTTTGAAATGTGTGAAACATTACCATAATACAGTTTTCCATCAATAAAAAAACCCTAAATCCTGACAATCATGTGATCAGCAGTGAATGACCTCCATGAAGGCAACCTCAGAAACAGTTAACCGCAGTAAAATTAGGCCTGGAGTCTGACAGCCCCCCCCTTTACCGGAAGCATTCACATTAGTTTCTATAGTATGGTTTTCTTTGAGCTTTCTGGCTTTTAGTCTACTAACACTCCACAGATCTCTGATTGCTTACAAAACAATTTTTACTTGTTGTTGCTGATGCAAAACAGCAGCAGGACCTAAAGGTAAGCCCACCTTCGAAAAGGTCACAGGGTAATGTGCAGAACTAGGCAGGAAACTTTTAGTACCAAAAGCCTGGTGGAGAAAAAACGAAATTGTTTCTGAGCACCTTGGGGACCCATTTGTTTACTGTGGTTTATTTCTTGAAGTCACGCGATATTCCTATTCACTTTAAGTTAGGTGCTTTGAACCTCAAACCCGTGGAGTATATATAGGTTGTTCTGTGACTTTCAGTGCAATTGACACTTGCCCTTATTTTTTGCAGCAGTTGCTCCCTTGTTAGCTTCCTTTAATAATAAATAATTGTGAAAGCGAATTTTCCGTTTGAAGTCTAAAAAGAGTGAATAAATTGGGGCCTATAAAAAGCAGCTTCCCATTGGTTTCACACAAAGGGTGACCTTTACAGAACTCTATAATTAAAATCAAAATTCTCATTTTGTCTTTCTATTAAGAGGCCACAATTCCTGCCTTTAAAATGATGATTTTTCTAAAACAATGAATAAACTCATCCTGTTTTGCCCAAGTTCTTTTTATTCATTCTTCCACGGACATCACTGTTCTAAGTGCCCAACACAGACCTTGCAAATTTGCCATGTGGTGGTGCAAAGAAGAAATGTGGTCTAAATGTTAAGTGAACACAGCGAAGACAACGTTTGCTTGGAGAAAATTGCAATAGAATTATGTGCTTGAGGAAGGTAAGGGGAAACTTACGGGTCATTCTGTATTGTACATGCAAGAGTTAGACAACCGAGACTGACGTCTCCAGCAAGGAAATCTAGGTTTAAACAATCAGTTTCTCTTTCATCAGTGTAATGATGTGAAAGGTTAAGACCTTTGTGACTCTTGTATATTCAATTGGGAGGGACAAAGGTACCTATTTTTGTTGCCAACAGAAGAAAGGACGTATAGAGTTCTTATAGTTTTTTACAGTTGAGAACACCATTAAATGGGAGGATTTTAAGCATTTGAAATAAAATGGGTATGAGTGAGGGAAACTTATAGACTTACAAACTAAATATCCTGAAGTCTTAGTTTTCAGATATTAGTGTGTGTTTCAACAGCAACAACTTCTTCTTCTTCTTCTTCTTCTTCTTCTTCTTCTTCTTCTTCTTCTTCTTCTTCTTCTTCTTCTTCTTCTTCTTCTTCTTCTTCTTCTTCTTCTTCTTCTTCTTCCTTTCTCCTTCCCTCCCTCCCTGGCTTCCCTCCTTTCCTTCCTGTCTATCCTTTTTTCCTTCCTTTCTCCTCCTACTTCTTTTCTATACTCTCTCCCCCTCTTCTTGTCACTCTCCTTTTTTTTCACAGTAAATCATAAGGAAATCTATTTTAAGACAATTCTTTGGTTTACACACAATTTGATCATTTCTTAAAGACAAAAGAAAACAGTATACTAATGTGACAGTTATGCTGTCTGTCCCTACCCCAGTAATGTAATCTTGGCCAAATATCTGTTACTGCCGGACATGGAGCATCTTCAGTGACTTCCAGAATTAATTGGTATTTGACTTTCTAATCACTGGTCATGAGAATGTCACATTACATAAATATATCGTCAAAACTGGTAGAATTATGTTGAAGGCCATTTCAGAAATTATTGGAAATTCTGTCCTAATTTTGAGCCAAAATTCATTTAATTATTTTTACCAGGACCAAGTCAACGACTCAAACATCAATTTTTAAAATCAGCCATTCTGACTTAATTCCATGATATTTTATCCTGAGATTTGAATGCTGAGAAGTGATAGTAGAAAACCATTAAACATATTTGTTTTCTATAATTAAATAATTATATTTATTTTTCCTTATATTGAAATTTGATTTTATTCTCATATAATATATCCCTTTACTCATACCAGTTCCTCCCTACTCACCCCCTACCATCCAGACCCATCCCCTTTCTGCCTTTTAGGAGGGTTCTAAGGAATAAAAATTAAAATATAATAAGATAAAACAAAATCTAACCTCTAAGATTGGACAATACAAACAAACATAAGAAAAAAAGCCCAAGGGAAGGCACACAAATCAAATACTCACTTGTCTGCCACTCAGAATATCCATTAAAAACTCTAACCTGGAAGCCGTAATCTATACCCAAAGGACCAGGTCCAGACAGGGCAGGGCCCGTGTTTGCTGCTCTGTTTCTCCAAGTTCACATGAGCCTTGCTTATGTTGATTTACAGGGCCTGGTTTTCTCGGTGTCCTCCATTTCCTCTGGCTTTTACACGTTTTCTGCCTCCTTTCCCATAGGATTCCCTCTGGTCCAAGGGGAATATTTGATGGAGATACCACATTTATGGGTGAATGTTCCAAGGTCTATCATTCTATGCACGTTATCTGGCTGGGTCTCTATATTTCTTTCCATCTGCTGTAGGAGGTAGCTTCTCAGATAATGCATGAACAAATGTCATATTTGTCTTTCTGGGTATAGGATTTCTTGCTCAGGATGTTTTTTTCCTAGTCCCATCTATCCACATGCCAAGGGATTTCATGATTTCTTTTCCCATTTAAACGATAGCTGAGGAGTAGTACTACATTGTAAAAATGAACCATATTTCTTTTGATCAGTTCTTCTTTAGAGGGACTGCTAGGTTATTTACAGCTTATATTTATTATGAATAGAGGGTGTAGTGATGAACATGGTTGAGCAAATGTTTCTGTGGTAGACTGAAGCATCATTTGGGTATGTGTTCAAGAGTGATATAACTGGATCTTGGAGTAGATCCATCTTCCTTCAGAACCATCACATGATTTGTGTGGTGGCTGGACAAGTTTGCACTGCTATCAACATCGGATGAGTGTTCCCCTTACTCCTTCTGACATCCTTATCACCATGAGCTGTCACAAGTTTTATTGATCTTAGATATTCTATTATATTTAAGGATTAAAGCACATCTTGATCATATAATACATTCATCTCAGTAATTGATATAGTTGTTGTATGAAATTGATATAGTCTAAGAAGTAAATATAGGATGAAAATATCTTTTATTTGAATCACTTTTCTGTTGGTTTCCATAAATTTAAAAACAGAGTTCCAAAATGGCACAATGATTTTAGTATCAGTCAACAAAAGGAAAAAGGTATTATGAAAAGGGAATATATCATTCTTTACCCTGCAGTAAGCTGTGCTTCCTTGGGTCAGGTAGTCTCAAAGAAGGGATTTGTATCTAGTTTCCAAAGGATCCTGAGATAGAACTAAGTGTAGGTGGTGATGACATTTTTTTGGAATGGAGGTGCCTTATTCTAGCCAGCCTATGGACCCATTTATAGTTTGTGGTTTCATATAAATGACAGAGATGCAAACAGCTCTAGTGCTTACTCATTCTGACACTGAAGGTTAAGTGATAGTAGAGATAATGGACAAAGAATGGGAATGATAGTTTCCAGAAGATTCTAATCCATGGGCCAAGATCTCCATTGGTGGCACAAATATACATTTTCAAAAAAATTAGTGATTTTTATCTCAAATCCTTTCTAAAAAAACAATGGAGCTTTTCAAAAGGGTGGAAAAGCAGGTCCCACGTACAAACCCCATGTTGCATTGAGTCTCATGCAGGGCTTTGCCTTCATAATTTTTCCCAGATCAGTTATACTTAGAGACCTATGGAATTTCTTGCTATGTGTCATATGCCATTGAGGCCTTAGATAAGATACAGTTTTAAAGATCAAAAATTTATTTTGAAGAGATGAGAAAATAAAAGTAAGAACAGATATTGGATGAGGAAAATTAATAATTCTGGATCAGAAACCTTAATAATTAATTATAGACAGTGTTATGGGTAGAGGCTAAGGGGTTGATTTAACTTAAATAAGATATACTTTACTAGGTTGTAAAGATGGATCAGTGATTAAGAGCACTGGTTGCTTTTCCAGAGGACCAAAGTTTGCATCTCAGAACCAACATGATGATTTATAACCACCAAAAACTTCAGTTTCAGGGAAACATTGGCCCTTTTTGGGCCTCAAGGATACCAGACATGCATGAGGTACACAAGCATATTTGCACATAAAACATATATGTACACAAAACATCCATACATAAAAAATAAATTATTAAAAAGTTGCTATATTGTAGCTATCATATTTATGTTTCCTATTGGTTATTTTGAAGACCTCATTTCAAGTTCAGTTACAAATTCAATTGCTATATTTTATAGTGAAGTAGGAAAGTAAGTATTTCATTTTAATGCTTGTTTTTTAAAACTTTTATTTGTAATTCTATTCATGATTAAACATTCATTTGGAAGTGATAAGCATTGAGATTTTAAGATCATATTCTATCTTGCTTATTTTTAAGTGCTTCAAAGTACTTTATGTATTTAATGGAGTATCTACTGTATACTCAGTGCTGGAAAAATATGTGGCAACATATAATACTTTTTAATTCATCCCAACAGAAAATGAATTACTAATTTAAAGGGATAGTCTAATCAATTTACAACTTGAAAAAAGATGCAAATTTTAAAAATTACTTAATTTGGTAATATTTGTAGACTAACATTAAAATCTATCTAAAACATATCTTAGTCAAATTTAGAATTTGAATAGTAGGTTAATTAAGAGTAGAATTAATAGAAGATTAACTAACTATTATGCCGGTTTATCGATTCTGACAGAGATTAGCTAGCAAAAACTACCTGACACAGTCATGGATAATAAAGAACCAATTATCCAAGAGAGAATTTAATGAGTCAGGGTCCAGATACTAAACAAAATGCTGTATTTTTGCTTTTAGGTTTAACTTTGTATAACTTTGGTAAAGTTCCTTTTACATGTTGAGAGTCTGCAAAGCAAAGGATGAGAAGATGATCTGCTAATGTCTTGTCTGCATGGTTACTTTCAATTTATGATGCTTCTTCAATGTTTGATCCTGGAAATGTTACTCTACACTTTCTAGCTTCTGAGACTGTTTCATATCGTAACATCAGAAACACAATGTCAACATTTAAAACAGTTTAAACAATGACAGTGTGACATATGTGATAGTAGGTGTTCATTGTTCACTTGCCACACCTAGAGTCACCTGGGAAGAGAGTCTCAGTGACAAATGTCTGTAATAGCTGCATCTGAGGGTATATATGCAGGGGGTTATCTTGATTACATTAACTAGTGTGGGAAGTCCCATCTCATTCCCTGCACAATATAAGAGTAGAGATACTGAGCTGGGTGGTAAGCAGGGGTCCCTTATTTCTCCCTCTTTTTAACTATGGCTGTGATGGGACCCGATGCTCCAGTTGCTCTCACCTTGACTTCCACGCGATAGGATAGATTAGCACCTGGAATTGTACACTAAAATGATCCTTCCCTCAACCAAATTGTTTTATTCTAAGGCATGTATGATAGCAAAAAATAGTGAAACTAGAACAATGTTCAAACTCATTTGACAGCAGAATTGAAGCTAATCAAATACATGGGTCATGGTCTTTTATCTATCTCCCTGAATCCAGTGATAGTTCTAGCTAGATTTCAATTTTTACAGTGAGAAGAGTTGGTTATTTGATTATTCCCATTTAATACGATTAATTATGTATTTATATAATTATGTATTTATATAAATTTTTATATTTGACAAAATAAATAATAATTGATCAAATAATTAATATTTGATAAATCCCACTTAATATGATTTTAGTACAAATCCACAAAAGGATTGGTCTTAACATTTGGTACGTTGATTATAAATTATAGATGTAAGCATTTATAATTCATTAAGTTATAAATTTATATAAATGCCAAGTGCTGAAAATAGTTAAAGCAGCTCTGCAGATGAAGAACCAGGACAGCCTAGCAAATAAAATATTAGACTGTGGAGCTCGTCTGCAGGGTTACTCCCAATCTATGATGTTTCCTCAATGTTTGGTCCAGGACATATTACTGGATGCTTGCTGTACATGGGTTTCTTCATCTCCACACTAAAAATAAAAGGCTTACCCTAAAAGGTGGTTCTGAGCATATATAAGTTGGTATATTTTGTAAGAGTCAGGGTAAAACCTGGGACAAATTATATTCATAACTGCTAATTTAAAAAGTAGTTTAGGGTGGGATGGGAAAATTGTTTTATGAAGGTGTATGGTATAGCTTGATATGAGTGATTCTGTCTTTCTGAAGACTCAAGGGGGTAAACAGGCCATGATGAAGTGGACTGTTTGGGGAAGTGACTGGATCATGCAGATTATGATAACCAGTGTTCACCCATGGGAAAATTAATAATTTGGTGCCATTAGTGTGCAGTGGTAGATGTTAGCTGGATGAACTAGGCACTGAAGATTTGTTCCTGAGGGGATATGCTTTGTCTCTAATACCATGATTTGTTTTCCCTCTACCTCCTGCATCCAGTGAGGTGAGCAATATTTCTGTGAAATCTCCTGTCACCATGATCTGCCTTATCTCTGTTCCAAAAGTAATGGAGCTAACAGCCAATGTGGATTAAAAATGCTGAAACTGTGATCCCAGAAGAAACCAACTCCCACACTGCTTTTCTTTGTGTTGTTGATGTGATGGAAAGTGAGCAGTAGAATATGGTACTGCTATAGGGCAAAGGTAAAATTAACCATAGGAAAGAGACAGTCTAAAAAGACTCGTGTTTGTGTAGAATATGGTGTGATTAGTGTACCAAAACAGATTTCTGAATGAGAAAATATACTAAATAAATGAAACTAAACATCAGTCAGAGATAAGGCAAAATGACAATTGGGTTTCTACCTAAAGTATAAGCAAACACTGCAAAACAGAAACCAAAATTTAAAACTCTTAGAAGAGAATATGGTTATATGAGTCCCTGACTCTGGATGATGTAAACTATTTTATATTAAAATACGTAAGTAAGGCAGATCTTCCTGGTTGCTGTCGCCGCGGAGAGCTCATAGGCAGCACCCCACAAGCAAACTTGAGCCTCGGGACCACAGGTAAGACCAACTTTTCTGCTGCAAGCGACCTGCCTGGTGAACTCAGGACACACAGAGGCAAAATTCCTCTAGGACCTGGCACTTCCGGTATTTAGCATGGGGAGTCCCAAACCAGCGGATCCCTGCCCGCAGCAGCTCTCTGCTCCCAAACCCCGTGGGAGAGAGACCTCACCGCCTGGTCAGGTGGGCACTCCTGAGGCTGCAGAGCAGAAGAGACCACCAACACTGCCCACCCCTGCCCACATCCCTGGCCCAAGAGGAAACTGTATAAGGCCTCTGGGTTCCCGTGGAGGAGGGCCCAGGATCAGGAGGACCTCTGCGCCTGAGACACCGCCGGAACCTGAAGGGACCAACCAGATAAACAGTTCTCTGCACCCAAATCCTGTGGGAGGGAGAGCTAAACCTTCAGAGAGGCAGACACGCCTGGGAAACCAGAAGAGACTGCACTCTGCACACATCTCTGACACCAGAGGAAAACAGCAAAGGCCATCTGGAACCCTGGTGCACTGAAGCTCCAGGAAAGGGCGCCGCAGATCTTCCTGGTTGCTGCCGCCATGGAGAGCTCATAGGCAGCACCCCACAAGCAAACTTGAGCCTCGGGACCACAGGTAAGACGAACTTTTCTGCTGCAAGTGACCTGCCTGGTGAACTCAAGACACAGGCCCACAGGAACAGCTGAAGACCTGTAGAGAGGAAAAACTATACGCCCGAAAGCAGAACACTCTGTCCCCATAACTGGCTGAAAGAAAACAGGTCTACAGCACTCCTGACACACAGGCTTATAGGACAGTCTAGCCACTGTCAGAAATAGCAGAACAAAGTAACACTAGAGATAATCTGATGTCAAGAGGCAAGCACAGGAACCCAAGCAACAGAAACCAAGACTACATGGCATAATCGGAGCCCAATTCTCCCACCAAAGCAAACACGGAATATCCAAACACACCAGAAAAGCAAGATCTAGTTTCAAAATCATATTTGATCATGATGCTGGAGGACTTCAAGAAAGACGTGAAGAACTCCCTTAGAGAACAAGTAGAAGCCTACAGAGAGGAATCACAAAAATCCCTGAAAGAATTCCAGGAAAACATAAACAAACAAGTAGAAGCCCATAGAGAGGAGTCACAAAAATCCCTGAAAGAATTCCAGGAAAACGCAATCAAACAGTTGAAGGAATTAAAAATGGAAATAGAAGCAATCAAGAAAGAACACATGGAAACAACCCTGGATATAGAAAACCAAAAGAAGAGACAAGGAGCTGTAGATATAAGCTTCAACAACAGAATACAAGAGATGGAAGAGAGAATCTCGGGAGCAGAAGATTCCATAGAAATCATAGACTCAACTGTCAAAGATAATGTAAAGCGGAAAAAGCTACTGGTCCAAAACATACAGGAAATCCAGGACTCAATGAGAAGATCAAACCTAAGGATAATAGGTATAGAAGAGACTGTAGACTCCCAGCTCAAAGGACCAGTAAATATCTTCAACAAAATCATAGAAGAAAACTTCCCTAACATAAAGAAAGAGATACCCATAAGCATACAAGAAGCCTACAGAACTCCAAATAGATTGTACCAGAAAAGAAACACCTCCTGTCACATAATAGTCAAAACACCAAACGCACAAAATAAAGAAAGAATATTAAAAGCAGTAAGGGAAAAATGTCAAGTAACATATAAAGGCAGAACTATCAGAATTACACCAGACTTTTCGCCAGAAACTATGAAAGCCAGAAGATCCTGGACTGATGTCATACAGACCCTAAGAGAACACAAATGCCAGCCCAGGTTACTGTATCCTGCAAAACTCTCAATTAACATAGATGGAGAAACCAAGATATTCCATGACAAAACCAAATTTACACAATATCTTTCTACAAATCCAGCACTACAAAGGATAATAAATGGTAAAGCCCAACATAAGGGGGCAAGCTATACCCTAGAAGCAAGAAACTAATCGTCTTGGCAACAAAACAAAGAGAAGAAAAGCACACAAACATAACCTTATATCCAAATATGAATATAACAGGAAACAATAATCACTATTCCTTAATATCTCTCAACATCAATGGCCTCAACTCCCCAATAAAAGACATAGATTAACAAACTGGATACGCAACGAGGACCCTACATTCTGCTGCCTACAGGAAACACACCTCAGAGACAAAGACAGACACCATCTCAGAGTGAAAGGCTGGAAAACAACTTTCCAAGCAAATGGCCAGAAGAAGCAAGCTGGAGTAGCCATTCTAATATCAAATAAAATCAATTTCCAACTAAAATTCATCAAAAAACATAAGGAAGGACACTTCATATTCATCAAAGGAAAAATCCACCAAGATGAACTCTCAATCCTAAATATCTATGCCCCAAATACAAGGGCAACTACATACGTAAAAGAAACCTTACTAAAGTTCAAAACACACATTGCACCTCACACAATAATAGTAGGAGACCTCAACACCCCACTCTCATCTTTGTACAGATCATGGAAACAGAAATTAAACAAAGACGTACACAGACTAAGAGAAGTCTTGAGCCAAATGGACTTAACAGATATTTATAAAACATTCTATCCTAAAGCAAAAGGATATACCTTCTTCTCAGCTGCTCATGGTACTTTCTCCAAAACTGACCATATAATTGGTCAAAAAACGGGCCTCAACAGGTACAGAGAGATAGAAATAATCCCATGTGTGCTATCAGACCACCATGGCCTAAAACTGGTCTTCAATAACAATAAGGGAAGAATGCCCACATATACGTGGAAATTGAACAATGATCTACTCAATGATAACCTGGTCAAGGGAGAAATAAAGAGAGAAATTCAAGACTTTTTAGAATTTAATGAAAATGAAGGTACAACATACCCAAACTTATGGGACACAATGAAAGCTGTGCTAAGAAGAAAACTCATAGCGCTGAGTGCCTGAAGAAAGAAACAGGAAAGACTATATGTCAGCAGCTTGACAGCACACCTAAAAGCTCTAGAACAAAAAGAATCAAATAGACCCAGGAGGAGTAGAAGGCAGGAAATAATCAAACTCAGAGCTGAAATCAACCAAGTAGAAACAAAAAGGACCATAGAAAGAATCAACAGAACCAAAAGTTGGTTCTTTGAGAAAATCAACAAGATAGAAAAACCCTTAACCAGACTAACAGAGAATGTGTCCAAATTAACAAAATCAGAAATGAAAAGGGAGACATAACTACAGATTCAGAGAAAATTCAAAAAATCATCAGATCTTACTATAAAAGCCTATATTAAACAAAACTTGAAAATCTGCAGGAAATGGACAATTTCCTAGACAGATACCAGGTACCGAAGTTAAATCAGGAACAGATAAACCAGTTAAACAACCCCATAACTCCTAAGGAAATAGAAGCAGTCATTAAAGGTCTCCCAACCAAAAAGAGCCCAGGTCCAGACGGGTTTAGTGCAGAATTCTATCAAACCTTCATAGAAGACCTCATACCAATATTATCCAAACTATTCCAAAATTGAAACATATGGAGCACTACTGAATTCCTTCTATGAAGCCACAATTACTGTTATACCGAAACCACACAAAAACCCAACAAAGAAAGAAAACTTAAGACCAATTTCACTTATGAATATCGATGCAAAAATACTCAATAAAATTCTGGCAAACCGAATCCAAGAGCACATCAAAATAATCATCCACCATAATCAAGTAGGCTTCATCCCAGGCATGCAGGGATGGTTTAATATACGGAAAACCATCAATGTGATCCATTATATAAACAAACTGAAAGAACAAAACCACATGATCATTTCATTAGATGCTGAGAAAGCATTTGACAAAATTCAACACCCCTTCATGATAAAAGTCCTGGAAAGAATAGGAATTGAAGGCCCATACCTAAACATAGTAAAAGCCATATACAGCAAACTAGTTGGTAACATTAAACTAAATGGAGAGAAACTTGAAGCAGTCCCACTAAAATCAGGGACTAGAGAAGGCTGCCCACTCTCTCCCTACTTATTCAATATAGTTCTTGAAGTTCTAGCCAGAGCAATCAGACAACAAAAGGAGGTCCGGGGATACAGATCAGAAAAGAAGAAGTCAAAATATCACTATTTGCAGATGATATGATAGTATATTTAAGTGATCCCAAAAGTACCACCAGAGAACTACTAAAGCTGATAAACAACTTCAGCAAAGTGGCTCAGTATAAAATTAACTCAGATAAATCAGTAGCGTTCCTCTACACAAAAGAGAAACAAACAGTGAAAGAAATTAGGGAAACGACACCCTTTATAATAGACCCAAATAATATAAAGTACCTCGGTGTGACTTTAACCAAGGAAGTAAAAGATTTGTACAATAAGAACTTCAAGACTCTGAAGAAAGAAATTGAAGAAGACCTCAGAAGATGGAAGGATCTCCCATGCTCATGGATTGGCAGGATTAATATAGTAAAAATGGCCATTTTACCAAAAGCGATCTACAGATTCAATGCAATCCCCATCAAAATACCAATCCAATTCTTCAAAGAGCTAGACAGAACAATTTGCAAATTCATCTGGAATAACAAAAAACGCAGGATATCTAAAACTATCCTCAACAATAAAAGGACTTCAGGGGGAATCACTATCCCTGAACTCAAGCAGTATTACAGAGCAATAGTGATAAAAACTGCGTGGTATTGGTACAGAGACAGACAGATAGACCAATGGAACAGAATTGAAGAACCAGAAATCAACCCACACACCTATGGGCACTTGATTTTTGACAAAGGACCCAAAACCATCAAATGGAAAAAGGACAGCATTTTCAGCAAATGGTGCTATTTCAACTGGAGGTCAACATGTAGAAGAATGCAGATTGATCCATGCTTATCACCCTGTACAAAGCTTAGGTCCAAGTGGATCAAGGACCTCCACATCAAACCAGATACACTCAAACTAATAGAAGAAAAACTAGGGAAGCAGCTGGAACACATGGGCACTGGAAAAAAATTTCCTGAACAAAACACCAATGGCTTATGCTCTAAGATGAAGAATCGACAAATGGGATCTCGTAAAACTGCAAAGCTTCTGTAAGGCCAAGGACACTGTGGTTAGGACAAAACGGCAACCAACAGATTGGGAAAAGATCTTTACCAATCCTACAACAGATAGAGGCCTTATATCCAAAATATACAAAGAACTCAAGAAGTTAGACCGCAGGGAGACAAATAACCCTATTAAAAAATGGGGTTCAGAGCTAACCAAAGAATTCACAGCTGAGGAATGCAGAATGGCGGAGAAACACCTAAAGAAATGTTCAACATCTTTAGTCATAAGAGAAATGCAAATCAAAACAACCCTGAGAGTTCACCTCACACCAGTGAGAATGGCTAAGATCAAAAACTCAGATGACAGCAGATGCTGGCGAGGATGCAGAGAAAGAGGAACACTCCTCCATTGTTGGTGGGATTGCAGACTGGTACAACCATTCTGGAAATCAGTCTGGAGGTTCCTCAGAAAATTGGACATTGAATGCCTGAGGATCCAGCTATACCTCTCTTGGGCATATACCCACAAGATGCCCCAACATATAAAAAAGACACATGCTCCACTATGTTCATCGCAACCTTATTTATAATAGCCAGAAGCTGGAAAGAACCCAGATGCCCTTCAACAGAGGAATGGATACAGAAAATGTGGTACATCTACACAATGGAATACTACTCAGCTCTCAAAAACAATGACTTTATGAAATTCGTAGGCAAATGGTTGGAACTGGAAAATATCATCCTGAGTGAGGTAACCCAATCACAGAAAAACACACATGATATGCACTCATTGATAAGTGGCTATTAGCCCAAATGCTTGAATTACCCTAGATGCCTAGAACAAATGAAACTCCAGACGGATGATCAAAATGTGAATGCTTCACTCCTTCTTTAAAAGGGGAATAAGAATACCCGTGGCAGGGAATAGAGAGGCAAAGATTAAAACAGAGACAGAAGCAACGCCCATTCATAGCCTGCCCCACATGTGGCCCATGCATATACAGCCATCCAATTAGACAAGATAGATGAAGCAAAGAAGTGCAGACCGACAGGAGCCGGATGTAGATCGCTCCTGAGAGACAGAGCCAGAATACAGCAAATACAGAGGCAAATGCCAGCAGCAAACCACTGAACTGAGAATAGGACCCCCGTTGAAGGAATCAGAGAAAGAACTGGAAGAGCTTGAAGGGGCTCGAGACCCCATATGTACAACAATGCCAAGCAACCAGAGCTTCCAGGGACTAAGCCACTACCTAAAGACTACATGGACTGACCCTGGACTCTGACCTCATAGGTAAGCAATGAATATCCTAGTAAGAGCACCAGTGGAAGGGGAAGCCATGGGTCCTGCTAAGACTGATCCCCCAGTGAACTAGATTGTTGGTGGTAGGGTGGCAATGGGGGGAGGATGGGGAGGGGAACACCCATAAAGAATGGGAGGGGGAGGGATTACGGGGATGTTTGCCCAGAAACCGGGAAAGGGAAGAACACTCGAAATGTATATAAGAAATATTCAAGTTAATAAAAAAAAATAAATAAATAAATAAAAAAATATGTAAGTAAGTAAGTAAGTAAATAAATAAATAAGTAATAAAATAAATCTTTAAAAATATATTATTAAAATTCTACATGGTAGTCTCAATTCTTTCTTCAAATAATGGGACCCAGCAACTTTATTAAACCTTAAGACGCTAATCTTTATCCTTAATATAGTTTTATCTCTTATTTTTACATAGAGAATATTGACAAGTATACTTTGAATTTGTTGAGTTTTAGGTTACTGATTTGTGAAACTAATGATAGTGCTACTATTTTCAAACCAGAAAAACAGTCATGCAAAAAAGACAGAAATCGGGTTGGGGATTTAGCTCAGTGGTAGAGCGCTTGCCTAGCAAGCACAAGGTCCTGGGTTCAGTCCCCAGCTCCGAAAAAAAAAAAAAGAAAAAAAAAGACAGAAATCTTAGTCTCCTACTAAGCTTAAATAAAATGACACTCAACAAAAAAAAAAAAAAAGAAAAAAAAACTGGTACACTAAAGCTGTGTTGCTTACAATATCCAGCATTTTGATGCTAAAAAATCCAATTCTTCTACTTTGTCCACCTACTTTATGACTCAAACCACAATTCAATATCTTATGCTTTCAAGCATGTTCTTCTAATATTAACATTTTAATGACAGTACATATCAGTTTATTGACCACATGTTTATCTTTGATTATGTATTTCATTCCATTTGTTAGTTCTCAAGCCCTACAAGTTATTATGAATTTTACTGCTGATTCTTGTGCTTCGTTCTTCAGATCATCCCTCATCTTGTACTTCAGTGCACTCTATTTTGTTCTCTGTATCCTGACTTGTTGTGGGTCTTTGTAGTAAATGAAGCTTTGATGATGGGGATTCAGAGATACACAAATTCTAAATAAATAGCAGCTGTGTGCTAGTTTAGTATTATGTCTATTTAGTCTACCAATAATAGGTTCTCATGTAGGTCCTACAGAATTTGGCCTTGGTTAATAGTACCAGGTATTACATTTAATCAGAAAATGTTTGGTTACTCCATGATGTTCTTGCCACTATTGCACCAGTTGGCAAATTTTGATAGATGCTGAGTATTCTAGCTTGTAGGATTGAATTGGATAAGGTTGGTTATTACTTTTTAATTGTGGTATCATGTGAACCTTAACTCGCTGTGAAAGTTTCTTGCCCCAGTCAGAATGCCTAATTACAGAGCAATCGTGATAAAAACTGCATGGCATTGGTATAGAGACAGATAGGTAGACCAATGGAATAGAATTGAAGACCCAAACATGAACCCAAACACCTATGGTCACTTGATCTTGACAAAGGAGTCAACATTATCCAATGGGAAAAAGACAGCATTTTTGAAAAATGGTGCTAGTACAACTGGAGATAAGCATGTAGAAGAAAGCAAATTTACCATTCTTCTCTCCTTTTACAAAGCTCAAGTTCAAGTGGTTCAAAGACCGCCACATAAAACCATCAGATACACAGAAACTAACAGGAAAAAAGTGGAAAAGAGCTTCAAACACATAGGCACAGGGGACAATTTCCTGAACAGAATACCAATGGCTTATGCTCTAAGATCAAGAATTGACAAGTGGGAACTCATAAAATTGCAAAGCTTCTGTAAAGCAAAGGACAATGTCATTAGGACAAAATGGCAACCAACAGATTGGGAGAAGATCTTTATCAACACTACATCTGATAGAGGGCTAATATCCAATATATACAAAGAACTTAAGAAGTTAGACTCCAGAGAATCAAATAACCCAATTAAAAAATGGGGAACAGAGCTAAACCAAGAATTCTTCAACTGAGGAATAGCAAATGGCTGAGAATCACCCCAAAAAATGTTCAGTCTTTAGTGATTAGAGAAATTCAAATCAAAACAACCCTGAGATTCCACCTCACACTAGTCAGAATGGCTAAGATCTAAAAAACTCAGGTGACAGCAGATACTGGCAAGAATGTGGAGAAAGAGGAAAACTCCTCTATTGTTGGTGGGATTGCAAGCTAGTACAACCACTCTGGGAATCATTCTAGCAGTTCCTCAGAAAATTGGACATAGAGCTACTTGAGGAACCAACTATATCACTTCTGGGCATACACCCAAAAGATGTTCCAACATATAATAAGGACAGAGGCTCCCCTATGTTCATAGCAGCCTTATTTATAATAGATAGAAGATGGAAAGAACCCAGATGTCCTTCAACAGAGGAATGGATAGAGAAAATGTGGTACATTTACACAATGGAATACTACTTAGTTATTAAAAACAATGACTTCATAAAATTCTTAGGCAAATGATGGAACTAGAAAATATCATCCTGAGTGAGGTAACCCAGTGACAAAAGAATACACATGGTATGAACAAACTGATAAGTGGATATTAGCCCAAAAGCACAGAATACCAAGAAAAAATTCCAGACCATATGAAAGTCTGGAAGCAGGAAGACCTAAAAGAAATACAGAGACAAAGAGTGGAGCAGGGACCTGGGAATCCATTCCATACGTAGCCACCAAACCTACTTACTATTGCTGATGCCACAAAGTGCTTGCTGACAGGAGCCTGGCAATGGTTGTCTCCTGAAGGCTCTGCCAGAGCCTTACTGATACAGATAAGGATGCTTGCACCTAACCATCGTACTGAGCACAGGGACACGAATGAAGGACTTAGAGAAGGACTGAAGGAACTGAAGGGATTTGCAACCGCATAGGCTCCCAGGAACTAAACCACCAACCAAGGAGTACACATGGAGGGACTCATGGCTTTAGAGGCATATGTAGCAGAGGATGGCATTGTCTGGCATCAATAGGAGGAGAAGCCCTTGGTCATGTGAAGGCTCGTTTCCCCAGTGCAGAAGAACGCCAGGGTATTGAAGTGTGAGTATGTGGGTGGGAGTGGGAGCATCTTCATAGAAACAGAGATAAGCAGGAGGGGTATGGGAGAGGGGGAAAAGGAATAACATTTGAAATATAAATATATAAAATATCCAATAAAAAAGAAGAATATATCAAAAACATCCAATAAGTCTGGAGTATATGAAAGGAAAGGGAAACATGTATTCTGGTTGGTTAGAGTGAAAACTGATATAACCACTACCACAATTAGAGTAGGAGGTCCTATAAAACCTAGAAATAGAACTATCTATTATATGATCAAGCTATATTACTGCTGAGTATCTCCCTAATGAAATTTTATCCTACTACAGAGGTATTTGCTCATTTATGTTCATTGCTGCTTTATACATAATAGCCAGAAAACAAAAACAAAAACAGCTTAAATGTCCACCAGTTGGTAAATGAACAGTGGGAATATGGTACATGTAAACAATCAGATAATAGTCAGATATAAATAAAAATGAAATTATGTAACTCCCTAATAAATGAATGGAGCTATAAATAACTATTCTGAATGGGGAATCTAAGATTAAAGACCTTCCAAAAGGCCAAATGGAACTTTACTATTGTAAAAGTTTTCTAAAATGTACACATGCACACTTATTAACACTTAAATGAATTGAGTCTACAATAGGAGAGCACACTTCTCCCAGACATTATAGTCTATCAAACAAAAATACCAGTGCTAATTATGAGAGACTTCTTTTCGAGTTTTTAGTTAGTGGGATCCATAGATCCCCGGGCATTATATGCTATGGCTATTGCTCTTGAGGTCGCGCTTCAGAACCTGATAATAAGATCCTATTGCTAAAACTATCACATACCAAAATCACAGTGCATGAAGAAACCAAGCTGCTGCAGACCTGAAAATTTCATCCCTATGGGAAGTTCTGACTTTTGATTCTTCAAATGCAATTTTAGAACTTCTCTTTTTAAAAATCACTTTTCCTCTACTATACTATATTACTTTTATTTTTATTATGCCCAATGAAACAAACAAAATGCTTAATAATTTTTCATTTTTTTACCACACACAAGGTAGAACATTATGGAATAAAATATTAATTCCATAAATATTTAATATTAATAAAATGTTATTGAAGAATGATATTATCACAAGCCAAAGATCAGCTTTGAAGCAGGATGCACAACTCTGATAAGTTTGCTTCTCTAGATCAAACATCCCATTTATAAAATGGTTAGCATTATGATATTCATTTCAATGTGTTCTTGAAAATTAAGTGACTGATGAAGTTATAGTCCTCAGCTTTGTGGTGTGAAAGTCTTCACAATGAAAACACTACTATTAGTAAAGAGTAAATCCATTTATAAAATGAAACTAGGATGAATTAGTATGAGAACTGGTTAGAAAATTAAATCATCCTCATCTTGCTTAACACTCACATATCACAGCTAAATATTACCCATGAGAATTGTCACTTTATTATGGGCTCTGTAACCACTGAACTGAGAATGGAGTCCTCATTGGAGGAGTTAGAGGAAGGATTGAAGGAGCTGAAGAGGCTTGCAACACCATAAGAACAACAGTACCAAACAACCAGAGCTTCCACAGTATAAACCACTACCCCAAGACTACACATGGATAGACCCATGGCTCCAGCTGCATATGCAGCAGAGGATGGCCTTGTTGGGCACCAATAGGAGGAAAAGCCCTTGATCCTGCCAAGGCTATACCCCCCCAGTGTAGGGGGAATGTCAGGATGGGGAGACAGGAAGGAGTGGGTGGTTGTGGAGGGGGGACACCTTCATAGAAGAAGAGGGAGAGGGATTGGAAAGGGGGGTTATGGATAGGAGACCTGGAAGGGGGATAATATATGAAAGGTAAATAAAAAATATCTAACAAAAATAATATTATGGGCTCTGAATCTGGATGCTGAAAGCCTGCCATTTTTCCCAATGGTGGGCATTATTTTGTAAATTTCAAGAAAGAATTTCATAGGAAAATATCTACTTGATATATACTGTAGGTTTTTTTACCCCAGTTTTCCAGCTGTGGCAGTCAGATGGTTTCATATTAAATGTTATGCTTCAAAAAGGATGTCAGAATGTCTGCTGTTTGACTGTATTATCAGATTTTTGCACAATAATTTTTTCTTCTCTTCAGTAAAATTAGAAGGGAGAATGGGATGGAAATGTTAATGACATAGTCAGAAGCACTTCACATTTTTCTATAATCTGTTGCAGGTGTTTAGAATGTTCTTTCTGCTCAAAAGAGTATTTATCTTTTTAAACTTAAACACAGATGTTTGGAGATTTTATGAATTTCTATTGAGAATTCAAGATATTCCCCAAACAATTATATATATATCCTCTATACCTTTTAAAAACTTCGATATGTTCAATTCTTTTTTGTTACTAACCATTTTTTTGTGTAATGAAAACCAGCAATATTTTGTATATCATTATTTGAGTTTTTAACATTAAACAACGGTCATTTTAAATGTGCCCCTCTATTAGGGTTCTGTAGAATCACAGAACTTATGGAATGTTTCTATATATTAAAGGAACTTATTGGAATGTCTTACAGTCTGCACTCCAACTAACCCAACAATGGGGAGCTGTGGATGGGAAGTCCAAGAAACTAGTATTTGCTCAAACTCCATGAGGCTTGTGTTTGAGCTAGTCTTCTGTATAAGCTGGAATCCTGAAGAAGTAGGTTTGAAAAGATGTGCTTATATATAAGTGCAAGCAGGTGAAGAAAAAGGAAGCCTTTCTTTTTCCGTTGTGCTTATGTAGACCTCCAGTAGAAGGTATGGAGATTAAAGTGTGTACTACCATGCCTAGACCTAAGCTGTTCTTTACTTGGATCTTCTCTCTTCCAGGCTAGCCTCGATCTCAGATATCTGTTGTCTTTGTCGTTGGGGATTAAAAGCAGATATCACCTTGCCTGGGCCTAAGATGTTTATGGCCACTATGCCTCAAGATCCAGATCAAAAGCTTGTGTCTTGCAGTGTGAAGATCTGGATCATAGCTGTGCCCTCCATTGCAATTCATTCCAGATGTAGTCAAGTTAGCAACTGGGAAAGGCTATAAATGCTACATTGTGTAATTTAGAAGCATATCAATATTAATCTAAAATTCATTTAATAATAAAAAATATTACCTACAAGTTTTTGAGAAGGAACTTATATAAAATACAGTAGGCTGTTGAAAGAGGAAAAAACTACTTAAGTAAAAACTGAAGTGAAGTTAGATACTTTAGACATTATTTAAGAGTTTCTAATCCACAAATTTGCTTCTTTTTTTTTTTTAGAAGTTGAAGTTTTTAAAACACGCATTAATATTAAACCCCAGAATGTGCAACCTATGCTGGTGAGTAGAGCAATTGCAAAATATTTTCTTTGTTTTTTTATACTGTGATGTTCACTTTATTTTCCCTCATTTATCTGTCTTAAAACTAATTATTTTATTTATTTACATTGCACCCCATCCAGATCCCCCCTCCCTTAGTCCTCATCTCTCTTTCCCCTCCCCTTGACTCCAAGAGAGTGCTCCCCCAGTCACACTTCCCATTGACATCTCCTTTCCCTGGGGCCTCAAGTCTCTACAGAATTATGAACATCCTCTCTCTCCTACTGAGGCCAGAACAGGCAGACCTTTACTGTATATCTTCCAGGGTCCTTCGGTTAGCCTGTGTATGCTTTCTGATTTGTAGTTCGGTTTCTAGGGCTCCCAGGAGTCCCTGTGAGTTGAGACTGATTGTCTTTTTATGGGGTGACCATCACCTTCAGCTCCTTCAGTCTTTCCCCTAATTCTCCATAGAGGTCCCTGACTTTAGTCCAATGGTAAGGTATAATAATCCGCATCAGTCTCAGTCAGCTCCTGGTAAGGCCTCTCAGAGGACAGCCATTCTAAACTCCTGTCTGTAAGCACATTGTACCATCAGTAATAATGTCAGGCCATGGTGCACCCTTACCCGCCATGAAGTGGATCCCAAGTTGGGCTGGTAACTAAACAGCCTTCCTTTTAGTCTCTTCTCCATTTTTGTCCATGGACAAAATGTTTTAGACAGTTTTAGACAGGAACAATTCTGGGTAAGAAATTTTGACTGTGTGTTGGTAAGCCAGTCCTTCCACTTGAAGCCCTGTCTATCTACTGGAGGTGAGTCTTCAAGTTCCTTCTTCCCAATGTTGGGCATTTTGGATAAGGTCACACCCATTGAGTAATGGGAGTCTCTCACATTCCAGGTCTCTGGAACTTTCTAGAGGTCCCCTGACCCCGACCCCCAGAAGCTGCATATTCCCATTCATTCTCCTGGTCCTCTGGGCTTCTCTCATATTTTCTTTGTCCCTGAAGTAGCACTTCCATGTCTTTATTTCTTTATCTATTATCTTCTGTAGAGCAAATTCTGTTTTAGTAACACACACACACACACACACACACACACACACACACACACACACCCAGACCCTCAAAACCCAATAGAATAATAAGTATTCTACAAGAAGTCTTTATTTCAATTTACTTTGTTTGTCAATGGACCAAATGAGACTGAAAAAGTTTCATGATTTTGATCACAGGTTTAACTTTGGTATTGACCAATTTATTCATGTATAGAATTATTATTTTCCACTTGTAGCAAAGACATTTTTGGAGAAGTCCCATTGAGACTACGTAAACATTATTTTCCTCAAAGTTTACACTGATAGCTTTAGCACACATTGGTGAAGTTTCTGCTAATATTTATTACTAGTTCCTAGCAATAGTTACCTTTTTGATACCACATGGAATGGGAAGGCAGAGAACAGTTAAGTACAGCACTAGAGCAATGGCTCAGTATTTAGGAGATCAGGCGATGCCCTGCTAGAAGATTCAAATTCTGTTTCAAGTACACACACACACACACACACACACACACACACACACACACACACGTATAGATAGATGATAGATATAGATATAGATATAGATATAGATATAGATATAGATATAGATATAGATATAGATATATTCGTGTGTGTACCTGCATGAGTTTATGGCCACTGCATGCCTTCATGAACCTATTGAGGCAAGAATACGGTATTGGATTCACTGGAACTAGAGCTACAGAATACTGCAAACCTATGTGTGGGTAATGGGAACCAAATTCAGGTCCTCAGCAAGCACTCTTAGCTGCCGAGTTCTCTCTACCGCCTTTACGTACATCTACAATACCCATTTAAGCTTGATCATGCTTCTGTGTATACAGAAGAACTACAAAATTGCAACTCTAAAATATTAAATAGTCAACAGCACTCCTGCCATCCTGTTTCTCATGAGATACAGGCAGACGATCACATGTTCCAGTTCCTCCTTGGCTGCATACTGAAGTAGAAGCCAGTCTAGACTCAGTCTCAAAAACAAAGCAAATAAAAACAATCCACATTTCCATGGTATGTTATTAAAGTTCATAAAGACTGTGATTATAATAAAATATCAAACAAATTGAAACTGAGGGACATAGAACCAAATAATTGATGAGTATGCTTCAAAAGTGTCGAGGTCATGAAAGGAAGGGTGAGGACCAAGTCATGTCTGTGAGATCCAAGGCATGATCCTTGAGCAGAAAGAGGCACATGGAAACAGACAGTGGACAAGAAGATGGTGAGATTTCAGTAAAGTCAACAAGTTAATTCATGGCCTGGTATCAATATTAGTTTCCCAGTTTTAATAATTCACTATATTTGATGTTAATAATTGAAAAAGCTGAGTGGGAAGAGTAAAGGAACTTCACTATATTTTTACAACTTTTGAGTAGATGTGACGTTTATTTACAAGTAAATGTTTTAATGTAAGTTTAGTAACACTTAGGAATTCTTTAGTCTAGGAGGGATGTTTTTGCTGTGATGTAGGTCCCTATCTTTCTTTCCTCTGGTATAGAATTGTTTTGATCAAATTATATATTTTCTCACATAGTAACGAGAGCAAGCAATTTCCAAGTATTAAATCCAAGATTACTTTGAAATAGTAGAAACCTTCAAAAAATACTTGCATTCAACAGGTAATTAATACATGGATGCTACGTAGAATTGAACACCAGAGCAAGAAGTAGATTGAGTTTTGTCACTCAGTTGAATTGGTCTTTAGAAAGACTACCAGTAATATCTATTTAATTAACATCAGAATTCATATTCAAATTAATTTCAGGTAGGAGCCAGTCATTAGTAATAACCTATCAAGCTAACAAGGCAGATTTAGTGCTAAAAATACTATTGTTAATGGAGTCACACTCAGTCCACTGTGACTGAACAACGTTAATTTCCAGTAACTGAGGGTAAAAGTTCTGGGAAATTTTCAGTTTCCATTAAATCTCTATATAAATCTGTGGATTAAGATGAAAGAATGCATGGAAAGAAAGGCTTTCAGCAGGAAAAATCAGCAAGAGACTTAGCCAGAGGCTTAAAAACTCCTCCAGGAGAATATGATGCCACCCAGGAAATAAAATCCATCCTTAGTGAGAATCTGAGAAATTAAAAATAACAACCAGGAAGACTGGGGCATGAATTGAGTTCAAGTAGGTTCACATATGATTGAGGTAATAAATAATTTAAAAAAGCAGATTGTTTGCTGGCAGCTAGGAGAAGGGTCTTAAAGCCCACTCCCACAGTAACACACTTCTTTGAACAAGGCTGGGGCAGTTCTCATAGTGCCACTCCCTGGGCCAAGAATATTCAAACAACCACATTCTACTTCCTTGGCCCCCATAGGTTTATTCAAACACATAAGCCTATGGGGGCCGTAACTAGCCATAGCATAATGCAAAAACACATTTAGTCCAACTTCAAAAGTCCCCATAGTCTATAGCAGTTTCAACAATATTAAAAGTCCAAAGTTCAAAGTCTTTTCTACAATTCATCTAATCACTTAACTATTATTACCTACAAAATGAAAATCAAAAAGCAGATTACACACTTCCGACATCATTGGATGTATATTACCATTCCAAAATATCATAATGAGGAAGCACTTGAGCAAAGTAAGACCAAAAACGAACTGAGCAAACCCCAAATTCTCTTTCAAATTCCTTTCAGTTTTGTTGATGTCAGCACAATTCGTTGTCTCAGGCTGGTTCGAATTCCTGTTAGCAGCTTTCTATGTCTGTAGTATCTCAAACATCTTGGGATCTCCAAGGTGACTTCTACTTAACAGCTTTTTTTTCCACTATTTTGGGATTTACACATGATCTTCTGTGCTACTCTGAAGGTCTTGGGTCACTTCTCTAGCTCTGCCCATCATACATATCACTAAGCTCAAGATGAGTGGAGTTCCACTCCACTATTGCTGCTGTTCTTGGTCGTCATCGCATGGTACTGGCATCTCTAATTCACTGGAGTCTTTCTGCTACAACAAGGCTTCAGCAATAGCTCTCATAGGCTCTCTTCATGGTGCCAAGCCTCAACTCCTTTGCATGACCCCTTCAGTCCTGCAACTGAGGCTGTACCTTTACCAACAGCCTTCCTTAGCCTCTCACCATGCTTCTTCAGCTGCTCTAGATAACACCTTCGAGCTTTCAAAGCCAGTATCACCTGGGTGATCCTTAAGCATTACAAAGTTCAGCTGCAGCATGAGGTACAACCTTGTCTATTTCTAGAACATAGTTTCTTTGTACTCTAACAAAACACTTTCCAGAAGATTTCACCTCTGTGATGCTGGTCTCTTTTTAATTACCACTAATTTCTTAGCTTCAGCTAGCCAACATTAATTATACCAGTAGTCTCTTCTATTCGTCACTCTAAAACTAGGTCACACGTTTGAAGCTGCTGAGTTCTGCTGCTTACTAGGATTGGAACATGGCCCCCTTGTTCTATGACATTATTACTTAAGCATAGTTGTCCTAGAACTTAGTCCGTAGATTGACCTTGAACTCAGACATCTGCATGGCTCCATTTCCTGAATGTTTGGGTTAAAGGCATATACCACCATGTCTGTAATTAAAGTTTTCTTTACCTAGAACTTGCTTTGTCCCAGTCTATCCTTGAACTCAGAGATTTACTGGCCTTTGTGTCCTGGGATTAAAGATGTGTAGCCTCATGACTGGACCAATTTTTTTTCCATGACCACTATTTCTCTAGATCCAGATCAAAAGCAGTTTCAGGATCTGTATTACAAACAAGTATCATCAAGGTGGGAAGAATGACAGTGTCCAGACAGACATGGTGCTGGAGGACCTGAAAATTCTACATCTCCGTCCAAATAAAGCCAGGAGCAGATTGCCCTTAGGCAGCAAAGAGGAGGGTCTCAAAGCCCACCCCCACAGTAACACACTTTCTCAAACAAGGTCACACCTACTCTAACAAGGCTGTGACCATCCTCATAGTGCCACTCCTTGGGCCAAGCATGTTGAAGCCAATAGTTCCCTCAAGGAATTGATGGGAAGAGATACAGAGACCCACAGTCAAATATTAGTAGACGCTGTAGGGAACTTCAGGAGAACAGGGCACACACAATCAACTAAGTAGGGCTCAGTGGGACTCGCAGAGACTGAAGCAGCAATTCCATAGCATTCATGGGTATGGTCTGGGAATTCTGCAAACTAGGATATTTTAACAATCCTAATTTGTGTGTGTGTGTGTGTGTGTGTGTGTGTGTGTGTGTGTGTGTGTGTGATGCATAAATGTAAAACATAAGCTTGCATCTACTTGGGGAAGACAGAGTTGCTTCTAACAAGTCAATATTTTATAGGAGCAAGAAGGACTTCAGTAAGAACTAAGATTAGCCTCCTTGCTGAGTGTAAGGTGAACTTTTTCTCTCTCTAACTCTGACTCAAATTTCCATATGAAAATGAAAATCCAAGGAATGGATCTAAAGGAAAGTCTGTCTAGTCACAGGGAGAATTAAAAAAAAAACAGTTTCTGGATAAGTTTTGTTTAACTAGTGCATCTAACTATTGATCCACTTGGTATTTTATCATATTTTCAATATGATTTGCCAGTCATTAGATTCATATAAATGATAAAATCATACTTCATAACTTCTCAGTTTTCTAATGAGTAATCAGCAATGAAGATATATCTTGAAGAGGCAGCCCTGACATCATCTTTGAGCTTGAAAAACTCAATTTCAGGTTCCTTTTCAGACATACTAAGTCTTCATTTTCATATGATCCCCTGATATTATTCTGTGCATCAGTTCTTAAGTGGTAATATCTTTCCCTGTTGGAATTGGTGAATGATGTCTGCTTTTACTTGACATTTGTAGATTTTGATTGTCTTTTGATTCTTATCAAATGGAAGCCAAATTATGATATGATAGCCTCATTATTACAGTGATTCTCGAGCAAATGATGCTTTTATTTGAGACAAAACCCCATAACTCCTAACGAAATAGAAGCAGTCATTAAAGGTCTCCCAACCAAAAAAGAGCCTAGGTCCAGATGGGTTTAGTGCAGATTTCTATCAGACCTTCATAGAAGACCGCATACCAATACTATCCAAACTATTCCACAAAATTGAAACAGATGGAGCACTACTGAATTCCTTCTATGAAGCCACAATTACTCTTTTTTTTTTTTTGGTTCTTTTTTTCGGAGCTGGGAATTGAACCCAGGGCCTTGCGCTTCCTAGGCAAGCGCTCTACCACTGAGCTAAATCCCCAACCCCTCCACAATTACTCTTATACCTAAACCACACAAAGATCCAACAAAGAAAGAGAACTTCAGACCAATTTCCCTTATGAATATCAATGCAAAAATACTCAATAAAATTCTGGCAAACCGAAACCAAGAGCACATCAAAACAATCATCCACCATGATCAAGTAGGCTTCATGCCAGGCATGCAGGGATGATTTTTTTTTTTTGGTTCTTTTTTTTCGGAGCTGGGGACCGAACCCAGGGCCTTGCGCTTCCTAGGTAAGCGCTCTACCACTGAGCTAAATCCCCAGCCCGCAGGGATGATTTAATATACAGAAAACCATCAACATGATCCATTATATAAACAAACTGAAAGAACAAAACCACATGATCATTTCATTAGATGCTGAGAAAGCATTTGACAAAGTTCAACACCTCTTCATGATAAAAGTCCTGGAAAGAATAGGAATTCAAGGCCCATACCTAAACATAGTAAAAGCCATATATAGCAAACAAGTCGCTAACATTAAAATAATTGGAGAAAAACTTGAAGCAATCCCACTAAAATCAGGGACTAGACAAGGCTGCCCACTCTGTCCCTACTTATTCAATATAGTTCTTGAAGTTCTAGCCAGAGCAATCAGACAACAAAAGGAGGTCAAGGGGATAAAGATTGGAAAAGAAGAGGTCAAAATATCACTATTTGCAGATGATATGATAGTATATTTAAGTGATCCCAAAAGTTCCACCAGAGAACTACTAAAGCTGATAAACAACTTCAGCAAAGTGGCTGGGTATAAAATTAACTCAAATAAATCAGTAGCCTTCCTCTACACAAAAGAGAAACAAGCCGAGAAAGAAATTAGGGAAACCACACCCTTCATAATACTCCCAAAAAACATAAAGTACCTCAGACTGACTTTAACCAAGCAAGTAAAAGATCTCTACAATAAGAACTTCAAGCCTCTGAAGAAAGAAATTGAAGAAGACCTCAGAAGATGGAGAAATCTCCCATGCTCATGGATTGGCAGGATTAATATAGTAAAAATGGCCATTTTACCAAAAGCAATCTACAGATTCAATGCAATCCCCATCAAAATACCAATCCAATTCTTCAAAGAGTTAGACAGAACAATTTAGAAATTCATCTGGAAAACAAAAAACCCAGGATAGCTAAAACTATCCTCAACAATAAAAGGACTTCAGGGGGAATCACTATCCATGAACTCAAGCAGTATTACAGAGCAATAGTGATAAAAACTGCATGGTATTGGTACAGAGACAGACAGAGAGACCAATGGAATAGAATTGAAGACCCAGAAATGAACCCACACACCTATGGGCACTTGATTTTTGACAAAGGAGCCAAAACCATCACATGGAAAAAAGATAGCATTTTCAGCAAATGGTGCTGGTTCAACTGGAGGTCAACATGTAGAAGAATGCAGATCGATCCATGCTTATCACCCTGTATAAAGCTTAAGTCCAAATGGATCAAGGACCTCCACATCAAACCAGATGCACTCAAACTAATAGAAAAAAAAGTGGGGAAGCAACTCGAACACATGGGCACTGGAGAAAATTTCCTGAACAAAACACCAATGGCTTATGCTGTAAGATCAAGAATCGACAAATGGGTTCTCATAAAACTGCAAAGCTTCTGTAAGGCAAAGGACACTGCGGTTAGGACAAAATGGCAACCAACAGATTGGGAAAAGATCTTTACCAATCCTACAACAGATAGAGGCCTTATATCCAAAATATACAAAGAACTCAAGAAGTTAGACCGCAGGGAAACAAATAACCCTATTAAAAAATGAGTTCAGAGCTAAACAAAGAATTCACAGCTGAGGAATGCCGAATGGCTGAGAAACACCTAAAGAAATGTTCATCATCTTTAGTCATAGGGAAATGCAAATCAAAACAACCCTGAGATTTCACCTCACACCAGTGAGAATGGCTAAGTTCAAAAACTCAGGTGACAGCAGATGCTGGCGAGGATGCGGAGAAAGAGGAACACTCCTCCATTGTTGGTGGGATTGCAGACTGGTACAGCCATTCTGGAAATCAGTCTGGAGGTTCCTCAGAAAATTGGACATTGAACTACCTGAGGACCCAACTATTCCTCTCTTAGGCATATACCCAAAAGATCCCCCAACATATAAAAAAGACACATGCTCCACAATGTTCATAGCAGCCTTATTTATAATAGCCAGAAGCTGGAAAGAACCCAGATGCCCTTCAGCAGAGGAATGGATACAGAAAATGTGGTACATTTACACAATGGAATATTACTCAGCTGTCAAAAACAATGACTTTATGAAATTCATAGGCAAATGGTTGGATCTGGAAAATATCATCCTTAGTGAGGTAACCCAATCAGAGAAGAACACATATGGTATGCACTCATTGATAAGTGGCTATTAGCCCAAATGCTTGAATTGCCCTAGATAAACACAACACATGAAACTAAAGACAGATGATCAAAATACGAATGCTTTACTCCTTCTTTAGAAGGGGAACAAGAATACCCTTGGGAGGGAATAGGGAGGCAAAGATTAAAACAGAGGCAGAAGGAACACCCATTCAGGACCTGTCCCATATGTGGCCCATACATATACAGCCACCCAATTAGACAAGATGGATGAAGCGAAGAAGGGCAGGCCAACAGAATCAGGATGTAGATCTCTCCTGAGAGACACAGCCAGAATACAGCAAATACATAGGCGAATGCCCACAGCAAACCACTGAACTGAGAATGGGACCCCCGTTGAAGGAATCAGAAAATGGACTGAAAGAGCTTGAAGGGGTTCAAGACCCCATACGAACAACAATGCCAACCAACCAGAGCTTCCAGGGACTAAGCCACTACCCAAAGACTATACATGGACTGACCCTGGGCTCCAACCTCATAGGTTGCAATGAATAGCCTAGTAAGGGCACCAGTGGAAGGGGAAGCCCTTGGTCCTGCTAAGACTGAACCCAGAATGAACGTAATTGTTGGGAGGAGGGCGGTAATGGGGGGAGGATGGGGAGGGGAACACCCATATAGAGTGGAAGGGGGAGGGTTGGGGGATCTTGGCCTGGAAACTGGGAAAGGCAATAACAATCGAAATGTAAATAAGAAATACTCAAGTTAATAAAGAAAAAAAAGACCATATGTACTATTAAATTCACATGTACATATCTCTAAGAAATTATATGCTGAAATTTTGTGGTTTTGAATCTTTTCATTACACCCACTTGTGTATGTACACAAAATGCCCCATTCAGAGCTTCATCGTGCCATTTCTCTTAAGTATTGACAGAAAGGCCCTAAGAGACAGATATTTACCTCAATTGCAAAATATCTCGCTGTCCTTTGTCTTCCTTCCTGGAATCACACCAATGCCTGAGCTCATGAATAAAATGACTGACCAATTTTGAGGGAATGAAAAAGAAGAATAAGAGATGAGAAAGATGCATGCTGTAGTAAAGAATCAACATGTTCTACCATGTAGCAAGAAAAAGTTGTTAAAGCAAAGGGGAGACATTTGTACAGGCTCCTTGGATACAGAGTTGATTGATCTTGGAGACCTGTGTGGGCAGTTTGTGGGGTTCTGTTGTTGGGTATTTGCTCCAGAAAGAACATATTACCTGGATTGTTACTATCTCAAAGACCATTAGGGACAACATAGGTTTCAGAAATATGTGCCCAAGTACAAGGCATGTAAAGCATGTGGTTTTATGTAGGGTATGAATACTCCTTGTTTTGTTTTATTTTATTTTAGGAAGACCATAGATCAATATCTCAGAAACTGGTCACAATCTCTGTCTGATTTCCTTCTCATGTTGAAATTTATCTGAATTGACAAGAATATTTGGTTCTTAGCATTTGTAATTTTTGCATTGGTATATAAGGTATATATTTTACATATTTACTATTAAGATTTACAATTTAGGAACATACCTCAAAGAATTCACTAAAAGGTAAATTCCCAATCAGATGTGTAAATCTTATCTTAAACACTGATTTTTTTTTTTGAGGCAAGAACCACGAGCCATGGTATGAGCTACATGTTACCAGTTGATAACACAGTGGATTTTAAACATATTTGCAATCAATTACTCTGCTCAGCTAAGATGATGAGACATTCTCATAACTCTAAAATAACTGATCTTGGGAAATAAGCCTCCCAGATAAATACAGCTTCTCAAATGTGCCAGATTCCCTGTACTGGAGGCGTAGCTCTACAACTTATCCAAAGTGAAATAGTAAGTACAGAAAATGATAAATACCAATATAACAAAATCATGGGTATCTGAGTTGTATGTTAGGTGGTATACTAAAACATTTGACAAACAGATATGTTCAAAGAAACCCTGGCTGAGAAACCTCTGGAAAGTTGATGAAAGGTTGTTAAAGGAGGTGATAATGTTGGTAGAGAGACCAGTACAGAAGGAAGAATATTATCCAGTTACGCTTCAAGTACAAGGACTCTGGGCTTCTGAGGAGCAAGTTATCTAGGTGGTTTATTTCACAAGGTCTGCCTCAATAGTTACTTGGAAATATGTGAGAATGTCTTACCAGATTAACCAAGTGATACTGTTTCAGTCCTTTGAGTATTTATAGAGAAACAATTATCTTCACATCTAGTGTGTTGACTTCTTTCTGTAGGGTGGCACACGTGCTTTCAGAGGAAAGAAGTAGGTAAGTATGTGTGGTCTGTGACTAGAATGCTACAGCTTGGGCCTCCTCAGCAGAAAACTGTAGCAGAAATGTAACGGAGCAACAACATGTAAATTACTGCTCTCTAAAAAAAAATCAAAACAACAACAACAAAAACAACAACAACAACAACAACAACAATCCCAGAAGAGTGAATTTAGTATCATAATATTTCTACATATAGTTTCCTTTGTCTTCCACGATTTCTTTGGTCCTTGCCATGGTTATATCTATGTCTACATTTTATATTTAGATTGTTTCATTAATTATGATTCTCAGTCTTAAAACTGAGTCATGTAGACAACCATATGGTGTATCGTTAATAATGGTAATTTCATGTATGGGATGAGTTAATTGCTCTTTAATTATGACTTAGACAAATCATTGCAGAGTTGTCAGAAACTAGATTCATTTAGTTAATTAGGACAACAAAACTCCATTGTTCCGTAATCATGGTAGCTGCCACATATGGGCTGACCTCACCTCTTCTAAAATATGGTTGATTGTCTTATACTTCTAATTTTCTGAAGAAATAAAATATTGGTAGTTTTGTTTTTATTTTTAAAGAAATGTGTTCGAATTCTTCCATCCCATTTCTCTGTATATGTACTAGAAATTCACACACAGTTAAAAGCTGTATCTCCTAGTTGATTATTTAAAACAATAATTGTTGTAAGCATTATTTAACGCATTAGTTACTCATCTCATTGCTATATAAATAGCAATGTCCTATGGAAGTAAGGACCTATTTAATTCATTCTATCAACTCAGAGAAGGTTTAATGCTGAAGTTGAGTAAGTTTCATGCGAACTGTGAGAATGTGCGTTATTTAGTTTGGGCATGAGATTTACGGGTTTATTTATCTCTAATTATTCCCCATTTTTCTTTTTGTTTCCATGACCTCTCTATGGTGAGGGTGGGATCCCAAATTCACTCATTATTATTGTATTGAGATAAATCTTTGGTTTAACATTTAGAATTTTTAGAGTGAAATTTGCTGTATCTGTGTTTGGGGAATATATATAGTAATTACAATAATTTTTGTGTTTTTCCCTTTAAAATTAGGACATGATGTGTGTTTCATTTTTTAAATGATTTAATTTTTATTTTATGTGAATTTTTGTTTTCCTGGCATGTGTGTCTGTGTAAGAGTGTTGGGTCTCCTAAAGCTGGAGTTATGGACAGTTATGAACTGCCCTGTGTATGCTGGAAATTGAACCCATGTCCTGTGGAAGAACAGTCAGTGCTCTTAACTACTCAGCTAAATCTTCAGCCCTGTATAAGAGAAAAGGAATAAAAATAATATGTTATATTAAATGCATTCATTTACAGGGAACAATGTAATGTTTGCCATCATCATATTTTATGAAGTGATTGTATTTTGGTAACTACCATGTCCAGTACTTATTGTTTATGGTCTGGGTGCCTTACTCTGATACTGAATGTGGTCCGTAGGCTATGTACAACCAGCTTAGTGATGAGATCTCTCATATCTACTCATGACTAGGCTTCAGCCATACTTGACTAACCCTAACCCTAGCCCTAACCTTAACCCTAACCTAACCCTAAACCTAACCCTAACCCAAACTTAACCCTAACTCTAATCCTAACTCTAACCCCAACTTCAACCCCAATGCAAACACTAACACAAACCCCAATCCCAACTCCAACCCCATCAAAACCCTAACCCTAAGTCCAAGGCTAGAGTTCTATGATTATTAAGCTTGTCTTCCCTGTGGCAGGTGGGGTCTTGCTCCATGATAAGCAAACTTATATTCCAGTAGAGGTGGTGTGCTCAACAAGCTAAAGATACTTTCTGCCCGTATCTTGCAATTCAGGAAATTATAAAGTCAGAAAGTCACACAGAGAGCTGTGTGCTGCAGTAATTGGCATTGCAAATTGAAATACAAATGCATCCCACCAGACACAGTTCTCTGTCTGGATGGCCTTGTTGGGCACCAATGGGAGGAGAAGCCCTTGGTTCTGCCAAGGCTGGACCCCCTAGTGTAGTGGAATGACAGGGCAGGGAGGCAGGAAGAGGGAGTGGTTGGGGAGGGGGAACACCCTTATAGAAAAAGAGGAGGGGATGGAATAGGAGACTTATGGATGGGAAACTGGGAAAGGGAATAACATCTGAAATGTAAATAAAAATATCCAATAAAAATATATTTAAAAAACAAGGAAAAACGATAAGAGCAGGTCTTCCAGTGATATCAACTGAATATTGCATTAGAAGAAAAGAAATAAAAGACAAGTCACAAACCCTCATATCAAGTCTGAACAAGGCAAAATAGTAGGAGGAAAAGGGTCCTAAGAGGAGGCAAAAGAGTCAGAGATACTGCATTCCCAGTGTTAGGAGTCCCACACAAATCCAAGCTAAACAACTGTAACATACTCAGAGATGATCTACCATAGACCCATTGAAGTTCCATCATTGTTGTTTCAGTCTTTTTGAGCTACCAGGAGTCCTCCATAGTTGATGTTGTAGGCTGTGTTTTCCTGATGCCTTTGACCCCTTGGACTTCTATAATCCTTTAACAACCTTTTCTGTGGGGTTTCCTGAGATTCACCTAATGCTTGGCTGTAGGTCTGTGCATCTGCTCCCATCAGCTGGAGGAGGAAACCTCTCTGATGATTGGGATAGGCATCAATCTACAAGTATAGTAGAACATCATTTGGAATAATTTAACTGACATTTTTTTGCCAGTCATGTTTGTCTTATCTTTCTAAAGGCATCCTTTCCTTCTGGATAATAAAGGTAGTCATTATGGTTTCCACTTTATTTCTGTAGATCTCATGAAGTGTGTTCCATGCATGCATGTCTGCCCAAGTTGCTCTGTCTCTGGAGAGCTGATTCTCAATTTACAGAGGACTGACTTGGCTACCATTTTGATTCCTGAAACTAAATTTTGGAGGTCTTTTCTCTTCATTACACAGAGGCTGAAGTCTACATCTAAGACCTCATTCAAGTGTTCCAGATGGTCTTGCACACACATTGTCCTTTCTGCTTCCTAGAGAGGAGGTTTAACATGCTGGCACTCTAGAAGAAGCAATAAAATTTACTGTGTAAATAAATTCATTCCTAAAGGAACTAGCATATTTAGCATCCCATAGAGAGGGAACTCTAGAGGTTGACAATATGCTACTCTGGTTGTTACTGTCAAGGATAAAATGTATAATTTTCTCATGCAAGTTGAAGCTGAAGGCTGTAGATACCTGTCTAGATATGGTGTGTTCTCTGTAGTCATGAACCATGACTGAGTAGTTCACAGATTTTTCTATTTGTTATACAGGTATCTCCTCTTTGATCTCTGATTTTCTATCTCTGGTTCCTGAGTAGAGGTTTACTTGGTGCCTTATCAGGTACAGGCAGGTTCAGAAGTCCTCCTCTTCTATCATGTCACCATACTCATTTCTGGAGACTTACACTGATGAATTGGAAGCAACATTTTTTCCTTCTTTTGTTTAAGGCTTTCTAGATATTAGAAATCAGAGAGTATAAAACATCTACTAACGTTAGACATGGCATCAGAGAATTGTACATGAAGGGAATGTAATAGAGCACTGTCTGAAAACAAAAAGAATGACTCTTTTAAGAGTAAAAAATGTCCCTTAAAAGAATAAATGGATATTTGTAGTGATTGAATTCAATCTGGAAAATGATGGCTTGTGTGTTTCAAGAAAGATATAGTAAGAAATTTAGCCCATGGTTTACAATTCCTAAAGGAACACACACATACACCACATACACTTGCTGAAATCCAGAGTCATATATTGATATGATACATTGAAAACCCGAGAATTACTTTACATAAATATTTATTATACAGAAAATATATGTTGGTATTTAAAGAACCAAAGTTCTTCTATTTACATATTTATTTTTTCAGACATAAGTGCCTTTGGATGGTAACTTAGATAAATGACTCTCAGAGTAGATTTTAAATCACATTGGAAAAGATCTTTAACGATTTACAGGTATTTTATGGAAATTTAAGTGTGCTTTTCTTCATCTTTTGACTTAATCATTCAGTATAAAATTTCTTCTAATTGTTACCTGAATGTCAACTTCTTAATGTATTACATAATTGAACTTAAAAGGTTCCATTAGGATAAAGTCAAAGATAAGTTATGAACCGGTACAAAGTATTCCTCCTATTTCATTAATAACTAAGAACTGAATGTACAATTATATATTATGTTTATAAATGTATATATACATGAAATAATTAAAGTAAAAGATACACTATCTATAAGGAATATTGATAAAATAAGATTTCTTTTATTTCTGCTATTATCAATTCAGTTATACTTAACTGACCCCAAAAGTTCAACCAGAGAAATACTAAGCTTGATAAACAACTTCAGCAAAGTGGCTAGATATAAAATTAACTCAAACAAATCAGTAGTCTACCTCTACTCAAAGGATAAACAGGTTGAGAAAGAAATTAGGGAAACGCCAGCCTTCACAATAGGCCCAAAGAACATAAAATACTTCTGTGTGACTAACCAAGCAAGTGAAAATCTGTATGACATGAACTTCAAGTCTTTGAAGAAAGAAATTGAAGAAGATCTCAGAAGATGGAAAGACCTCCCATGCTCAGGGATTGGCAGGATTAATATAGTAAAAATGGTCATGTTGCCAAAAGCAATCTACAGATTCATTGCAATCCCCATCAAAATTCCAATGCAATTCTTCATAGAGTTAGAAAGAGAAATTTGCAAATTCATTTGGAATAACAAAAAACCCAGGAGATTGAAAACTATACTCAACAATAAAGGAACTTCTGGAGGAATCACTATCCCTGACCTCAAGCAGTATAACACAACAACAGTGATTAAAAACTGTATGGTACTGGTACAGATACAGGCAGGTAGATCGATGGAATAGAATTGATGACCTAGAAATCAACCCACACACCTATGGTCATTTGTTCTTTGACAAAGACACTAAAACCTTCCAATCAAAAAAAAGAGCATTTTCAAAAAATGGTACTGGTTCATCTGTAGGTCAGCATGTGGATGAATTCAAATTGATCCATTCTTATTACCCTGTACAAAGCTTAAGTCCAAGTGGATCATGGACCTCTACATCAAACTAGATACACTCAAACTAATAGAAGAAAAAGTGGGGAAGACTTTTAATCACATGGGCACTGGAGAAAATTTCCTGAACGAAACACCAATGGCTTATGCTCTAAGATCAAGAATCCACAAATGGGACCTCATAAAACTGCAAAGCTTCTGTAAGACAAAGGACACTGCCATTAGAACAAAAATGGCAACCAACAGATTGGGAAAAGATCTTTAACAATCCTGCATCTGATAGAGGGTTAGTATCCAAAATAAGCAAAGAACTCAAGAAGTTAGACTCCAGACAGCCACATAACCCTGTTAAAACATGGGTACAGAGCTGAACAAAGAATTTTCAGCTGAGGAATATCGAATGGCTGAGAAGTCCCTAAAGAAATGCTCAACATCCTTAGTCTTCAGGGAAATGCAAATCAAAACAACCCTGAGATTCTACCTCACACCAATAAGAATGGCTAAGATAAAACACTCAGGTGACAACAGATGCTGGCAAGGATACGGGGAAAGAGGAACACTCCTCCATTGTTGGTGGGATTACAAACAGGTACAGCCACTCTAGAAATCAGTCTGGAGGTTCCTCAGAAAAATGAACATTGTACTACCTGAGGAACCAGCTATACTGCTCCTGGGCATATACCCAAAAGATGCTCCAACATACAACAAAGACACATGCTCCACTATGTTCATAGCAACCTTACTTATCACAGTCAGAGGCTGGAAAGAACCAAGATGCCCTTCAACGGAGGAATAAATATAGAAAATGTGGTATATTTACACCATGGAGTACTACTCAGCTATCAAAAACAATGACCTCATGAAATTAATAGGCAAATGGATTGAACTAGGAAATATCATCCTGAGTGAGGTAACCCAATCACAGGAAAACACATATGGTATGTACTCACTGACAAGTGGATATTTGCCCCAAAGCTTGAATTACCCAAGATACAATCCACAGACGACATAAAGTTCAAGAAGAAGGATGAACAAAGTGCAGATGCTTCACTCTTTCTTAAAAGTGGGAACAAAAATATTCATAGGAATGGATACAGAGGCAAAATTTGGAGCAGAAACTGAAGGAATGGCCATTCCTAGCCTGCCCCACATGGGTATACAGCCCATATATGTACAGCCACCAAAACTAGATTGATGAAGCTAAGAAGTGCATGCTGACAGGAGCCTGATATAGCTGTCTCCTGAGAGGCACAGTCAAAGAATGTCAAATACAGAGGCGAATGCTAGCAGGAAACCATTGAACTGAGAATGGAGTCCACTTTGGAGGAATTAGAGAAAGGATCGAAGGACCTACAACCCCATGAGAAAAAAAATACCAACTGCCCAGAGCCCCCAAGGACTAAACCAGTACCAAAAGACATGGACCCAAGGACAGACCCATGGCTCTAGCTGCATATGTAGCAGAGGATGGCCTTGTTGAGCACCAATGGAAGGAGAAGCTCTTGGTCCTCCTAAGGCTGCACCCCCAGTGTAGGGTAATAGGGAGCTGGAAGGGGGTGTTTTCGGAGGGGGAACACCCCTATAGAAGAAGGTTAGAGGGATGTAATAGGGGGTTTATTGCTAGGAAAACGGGAAAGGGAACAACATTTGAAATGTTAAAAAAACAAAACAAAACAAAGTAAGTGGAGCAATCCAGGAGGAGCATGCCAATAAGCAGTGCTGTCCACTAGTTCTGCTTCAGTTCTTGTCTCTGGTTTCAACCTTGAATTCTTATCCTACTGTGATTGGGATATATAAGTCAAATCATTTTTCCCCTTCAAAAAATAGAGGATTTAAAAATAAAAAATCCAGTTATGTAAAAATATTTCGGGGTTGGGGATTTAGCTCAGTGGTAGAGCGCTTGACTAGGAAGCGGAAGGCCCTGGGTTCGGTCCCCAGCTCCGAAAAATAGAACCAAAAAAAAATATTTCAATACTTTTGGCATATAGCAATGAATTTTATATCCTACTACAGAGATATTTGTACATCCACATTCGTTGTTCCTCTATTCATATTAGAAAGACATGGAATCCACACAAATGTTTGTCATCATACAAAAGGATAAGAAAAATGTAGTACACACAGAGAATAAACTATTGCTCAGCTCTAAACAAAAATGAAATTATCTCGTTTTCAGGAAATTGTGTAAAACTGGAGACAATAATACTGAGTGAGGTATATAAAAGCCAGGAAGAGAACTATGCCTTACACTCACTCTCAGATAGTGTAGTGGCTACTCCTGGTTGTCAACGTGACTCTATCTGGAATGAACTACAATCCAGAATTGGAGGGCTCACCTGTGATCCTGATCTTGAGGCTGGGAGATACAAGTTTCTGACCTAGATCTTGGCATAGAAATCTTGTGGCATAGTGGGAATGAATCACAGGAGGCTAACGCAAGGAGATCTCTAAGTTAAAGGTCATCTCAGACAAAGCAAGTCCCAGATTACTTGCAATCTGGGACAAACCTTCTGCTGGAGACCTACATAAGGACATTGGGAGAAGGAAGACTCTTCTTTGCCTGCTTGTCTTGTGGGACTGGGCAACTGCTAGAATCTTGAATTTCCATTCACAGCTGCAGTCGACCATTGCTGGGGAGTTGGACTACAGACTGAAAGTCATCAACAAATTCCCATACTGTATAGAGACTATGCATACGTTTTGACTTATGACTCTAGAGAACCCTGACTCATACAGATGGGAATCTTAGATTCAAGTCATTTTTTGTTTGTTTGTTTGTTTAGATTGGAGCTCAAATAAAAGCCAGGAAGTAGAAAGTGGCTTTTGTGGGGAAATGTTGATGGAGAGGAAAGAGTAGAATACCAGTAAAATGAAAGTAGTGAATCATAATAATACCTGTGGAAAGGCTTTAGAATGAAGGGGTGTAGGAGTATGTAGGAATCAGGGGGTGTAGGAAGAGATAATACAAAGGAAGTGGGTTTGAAAAGCCATATTGGGAAGTTTACTTTCACAACCGAACTTAAAAAATTAAATGTAATGATAGAAAATATCGGAAGTGATATAAGAAGGAGGAATACTAAGGGTTAAAGTATTAAGTGCAAATTGGGGAATCAGGGGAAAGTGGGTTTTATGGGTGAGTTAACTAATGCTCTATGAAAAAGCCTATGGAAACCAACTAGTCTCCAAGCTAATATCAAAATGAAGCTATACAAAGTTTGAAGTGTCATGTCATAAGTGGTCAATGTTCACCTTAGAATACATGGGTTATTAAAAAAAAATTACAGAATAAGGCATGGAATGGCTTACTAGAATTTCTTGTTCAGGGAGTTTTCAGAAACCTCCAAAGTAAGACAGGCTCTTTGGGACGTTGCTCTTGGTTTTCCACTAGAACTTAATAGGAAGACCTTATCGTTGAAAGTACTACACAGTATGACTATGGAACCAGCTGTGAAGCATCCATCTTGAAAGCTTGAAAGACACCAAGAGTCTTACCAAACACTGGTTCCTACATGCTGTGATACTGACTTCCCAGCTCAGATGTACCTCTGCTAAAACAGCGTCTTGACTAAGTAACTGATCACTTTCTTACTGGGTTTCAGGCCAGAAGCAGTAGAAGGAATTTGTTTCTTTGGACTGTAATTCTTGTTAAAGTCTTTAAAACGGCAACCAACAGATTGGGAAAAGATCTTTACCAATCCTACAACAGATAGAGGGCTTATATCCAAAATATACAAAGAACTCAAGAAGTTAGACCACAGGGAGACAAATAACACTATTAAAAAATGGGGTTCAGAGCTAAACAAACAATTCACAGCTGAGGAATGCCGAATGGCCGAGAAACACCTAAAGAAATGTTCAACATCTTTAGTCATAGGGAAATGCAAATCAAAACAACCCTGAGATTTCACCTCACAACAGTGAGAATGGCTAAGATCAAAAACTCAGGTGACAGCAAATGCTGGCAAGGATGCAGAGAAAGAGGAACACTCCTCCATTGTTGGTGGGGTTGCAGACTGGTACAACCATTCTGGAAATCAGTCTGGAGGTTCCTCAGAAAATTGGACATTGAACTGCCTGAGGATCCAGCTATACCTCTCTTGGGCATATACCCAAAAGATGCCCCAACATATAAAAAAGACACATGCTCCACTATGTTCATCGCAGCCTTATTTATAATAGCCAGAAGCTGGAAAGAACCCAGATGCCCTTCAACAGAGGAATGGATACAGAAAATGTGGTACATCTACACAATGGAATATTACTCAGCTATCAAAACCAATGACTTTATGAAATTCATAGACAAATGGTTGGAACTGGAAAATATCATCCTGAGTGAGGTAACCCAATCACAGAAAAACACACATGGTATGCACTCATTGATAAGTGGCTATTAGCCCAAATGCTTGAATTACCCTAGATGCATAGAACACATGAAACTCAAGACGGATGATCAAAATGATTTGATCCAAATCAAAATGAATGCTTCACTCCTTCTTTAAAAGGGGAACAAGAATACCCTTGGCAGGGAATAGAGAGGCAAAGATTAAAACAGAGACTGAAGGAACACCCATTCAGAGCCTGCCCCACATGTGGCCCATACATATACAGCCACCCAATTAGACAAGATGGATGAAGCAAAGAAGTGCAGATGGACAGGAGCCGGATGTAGAACTCTCCTGAGAGACACAGTCAGAATACAGCAAATACAGAGGCGAATGCCAGCAGCAAACCACTAAACTGAGAACAGGACCCCCGTTGAAGGAATCAGAGAAAGAACTGGAAGAGCTTGAAGGGGCTCGAGACCCCATATGAACAACAATGCCAAGCAACCAGAGCTTCCAGGGACTAAGCCACTACCTAAAGACTATACATTGACTGACCCTGGACTCTGACCTCATAGGTAGCAAAGAATATCCTAGTAAGATCACCAGTGTAAGGGGAAGCCCTGGGTCCTGCTAAGACTGAACCCCCAGTGAACTAGATTGTTGGTGGTAGGGTGGCAATGGGGGGAGGATGGGGAGGGGAACACCCATAAGGAAGGGGAGAGGGAGGGGTTATGGGGATGTTGGCCTGGAAACCGGGAAAGGGAATAACAGTCGAAATGTAAATAAGAAATACTCAAGTTAAAAAAAATTAAAAATAAATGTCTTTTAGTTCTGGAGTTCATAAGCTTTAGGGTGCAAGAAGGTACTTTCATTTTACTAAATGATCACTATCAAATTGACTTCTAAATATACATATACCCATAGACCTGGTTCTCTCTCAACCTTTGCCATAGAAGCCTCTTTTTGCAACTGACTCTGAAAATTGCAGAGTGTTTTCTCAGCCCCATATTGGGACACATTTATTTCCCAACTGCCAGGGCCAACACCATGGCTTAACGAGTATTGTGAATAAGAAAACAGAAAGAATGCAGGAGTTTGATGGTTATAGGGCATGAGAGACATTGTTACCAGACAGGCATAAGAACTGGTAAGGTTGAGTTCAGACCCTTGGAATCTCAGAGAAGATCTCACCAGGAGTCCAGCTGCCACTCCATATCCATTTCTGTACCTGCTCTGGATCACATAATCCCAACTCCCCATTGAGAGGACCAGGGCAATCAGTCTTGTCAGAAAAACACTTGGAGGCCTTTGGCATGCAAATAGGGCATCAGCTAACGTCTCAAACTAGACAATAGGAAACACCTACCCCTAAGTCCCACCCCATTCCTCAATGTTCATAAAGTCCCTGTCCACATACAAAGAGCTCATCAGTTATTTCACCAAAGACCATCTGAGAGTGGCTGGCATTTGGGGATGAGTTCTCTCTCCTGAAGCATTTATTGTTATACTTTGGACAGGCCTGGTTGGCCAGGCTCACACTGGCACAACTGCTGTCCCTGCCACTGTCACTGTAGCTGTTTCATTGGCTGATGAAAGACCCAGGACTTTGGCTATGCAGGCATCCAAAACTCCTTACTTCTCTTCTAAGAGCTATAACACTTTCAGCATTTCTGACTGGACCTGAGCCCCATGGACCCTATTTGTCCTAGTTTAGCCTCACCCTCCAGGCTGACAGTAGGTGACACATGGTGAGCGATGTGGCTGACTGTCGTCTCTTGGATATGGTATGACCAATACATTCAAGCTACAGTTGCCAGTTAAAATTTTGGCCTAGATAGGGTAAGAAATCTACAGGCCTTGCTTCTTACTGAAGAGTCATTAGTAGTGTACAATTTCTGGGAAGGGAGAATCATGTCCCATACCACTTGTGTATGGACAATACTAACTGTACTTAGTGGAGTATTTAGACATGGAGTTGGGATCAAATTGTGTGGGACTATAGGGAGAGAGGGAGGAATGAGTTAGAGGGAGCTATAAATGATTATATTTCATTATATACATATATAAAATTCTCCAAAGTAAAGATTATGTAAATACATTGCTTTAATAGAGAGAAACTAACAAAGTTGACTTCTTTATACTATCAGTGATGACAACCCTCACCAATTCTTTCTCTTAGGTAGAACTGCTAATTGAATACGAAGCATAATGATGTTCTGTGGTGGGAATCTTGAGCCTGAGGCAATAACCTTCTTCCAAACAGGCTTAGGAAAATTAAGAAAATACATGTACAAGAGATCATCACATCTGTCCCACTTTAGGGCAGTGGCTATTTTGAATCTCAAAGAAACATATTTACTTTCGCTAAACTGAGAACAAAAATGCCCACAGGGAACTGAACTACCCAGCACCACAAATTCTTTCAAGAAATAAGGCTGTTCCCCAGTTTCATTTCTTTATTCTACAGAGACCAGTGGCCGCCTTTGCTCTGAAGTGTGATTTCCATTCTTTGTCATCTCACTTCCTGAGCAATGCTAAAATTAGACCATGTCCATTGGTGGCTGTAGTTACCTCTGGAGTCAAAGAGTGAGAGCCCTTCTCTGTTAATAATAAAAGAGAACATGACTTATTTCAGATCACTACACTGTTCTGCTACTTCTGCCAGCTTGACCAATACTGGGGAAGAAGAGGGAAGGGATTTGGTTGAAAGGGCACCTGCTGTTGAGCTGCAGTGCATCCGTGGTTTATGTTTCTGTTCTTTGATGCGTGCTTTCAGCAGCTATTGCTGGGAACCCCGTGTTGAGAAGAATGCACAGTCAAGTTGGGAGATGGTTCCTGTTGCTGATGGCTAAATTCCAGGTCCACTGCAGCTCCTCTGCTGCTGCAGTTCCCCAGGAGAATATTTGCTAGAAAGAGAACTAATGCATTCAAATAGTTTAGAGATATTGCTGAAGGATCCAGACCTGGCTGGGGGTGAGTTAAACCTCACTGCAAAGCAAAAAAGGCAGTGATGAACTGTGGTGGGGATAATCGGAAATCCCACAATGCTGCATTATTTCTTAAAGTAAAAAGCTACTCTCACAGGAGTGTTGTTGCCAGACGTCTTTGAAAGGACTTGAAATTTTTGAAACCCTTCCACACTTGGTCTGTTTAGGAATCCCTTCTTTCTTCTGCAGTGCTGCTCCAACATTTCCCCTTATCCTAGTGTACAATATTAACATTTTCCCCCCTGGATTAACCCCTGGTCATTGAAACTTTCAAATATTAACCATATTTTAGAAATAATTATATTAGCCATAAGCACATTTTATCTACCATTACACTTCACTTTTCCTCCTTATGGCAAACCCCGTAAAATTAATCAGTACTCACGGTCACCAATTTCTTTCTTGCCAGATTCCTTCAAATCACTGTAAAATGTCACAATCACCACTCTGATCTTCTGGGATTTCATTATGATATACTGTTATAGTTTTACCTGAATTGATTTCTACTTCATTTTGCTTTTGGAAAGGCAATCGATCTATTGAGATCTAGACCGTACTAGGAAAAACCTAGGTCATTGGGAGCTTGTTCAGGAAGGGTATATTGTACCTTGTGTTTTGGGGTTCTTATGAAGTAAGCAGATTCCTATGTTACTTTCTCAGGTCATGGTATAGTCCCTTGCCAGGGATTCAAACCTAAAAGATACAACCAGCTGTGAACAGCAATCTCTGAAATTATGCACCCAAATAAACCTTCCCTATGATACTGTGTCAATAAATAGTGATGTTTTTTGACTTTTCACATTATATTTTTATAGCTAGATATGACATACTGTGTAAGTAAAGGCTCTCTAGATTGGACTTTGATATGATGATAGCATGAGGAGATATTTCTCCCCATGAGATTAGCCTTTACATTTTAATGAGCATGTAACTCTGGACTGTGAACAAGTGACGCTCAATTCCTCAGTAGTTGGGTCAGGATAGCTGGAGTAGCCTCAATTGAGGGATATTCCTTATTACATGTTCTGAATATTTCTTGTCTTCCTCATATCAGACACTGCATGAAAGGCTAATTGCAGGTCAATATTTAACTTTCCTCATGTTGGTTAGAATCTAATAAAATCCTAGCAGTTAGCCATCTGGTTAAATAGCTTTGTTTGAGAGAGGACGTCAGAAACAGAAAGCTCTGAGGGTATTCCAAAATGGTACACTTCCCTATCACCTTGAAGGGAATATGAATGGTTCTTTTTTCATTCATGACTAGAATAGGTGGATTATCAGAGGATGAGTCTCACAAAAGTATGGGGCACACTCTGATAAACTGGATCTCTCCTGGGTTTTTATCTCTCATATTTGTACACGGTGAGCCTCCAGCAATTTTTCAATTACAATTTAGCTTTTCCTTTTCTGGAAACATTTCCCACAGAGATTTCTGCCCATGAGCTATTATTTTATGCATTCACTTGTCAGATTTAGGGGAAGCGTTTTGCCTTGTGACCTCATTTCTACTGCAGATATAGAATTGTTAATATCTTAGATTTTCAGCTTTTGTATTAGACTTAAATGAGTACCGTAAACTTCTCTTATGTTAGATTAGAAATTCTAAGTCAGAAAAAAATATTGGCTGAAAACCTGTTGGATTATTTTCGGGACTTTTATAGTATTTGGATATTTGAAAAGACAAAATAGATTTACAGATTTGGAAAATCCCTTATTCAATCAACCTATCTATGCTCAGGAAATCTTAATAGTTGAGCATGATGTTTTATAATGAATGCTGTAGTTTAGAGTGATCTTGAATCATTTTTCTAGGAATTAATCTTAAATACTCAATTTCCTTATTGTGCGCAATTTTGAATAATTGAATCATGCAGCCTTTTTCCACTCAAAATATTACTTGTAAGGAAAGGAAATGACTCAGTTTAGAAACATGGTACCAAGTCTGACAACCTAAGTCTATTACAACCATATAAGTGGCAGGGGAGAAATGACTGCTGTAAGATGTTCTTCCGTCTGCACATGCACACAAACACACACACACACACACACACACACACACACACACACATATTAAATAAATTAATAAACAAAGAAATAAATTTTAATTCTACTTATTGAAATTGGGTGATTAAATAAAAACAATTTACATTTTTTATAGCAACCACCTCATGATATAAGGTTCATAATATTTTTATTGTAAAGATTAAATTATAAATGCTAATATTTTTGCAATGGCCTCTCTGTGATGTTCCTTTCCCTGTGCTTCTTTCTGAGTTGATAGAAGAGAAAGTGTCATATTAGGCAGAGTGGCACATGCCTGCAGTCATTCCACTTGGGAGACAAAGACAAGAAGATAAATACTTCAAGACCATCTTCATGTAGAGCACGTTTGAGATCAGCCTAGGTCACACCAAACCCTGTCACTGAAAAAACAATGACAAAAGAAGAGATAATATCTTTAGATAGGCATGGAGAGCTTGAAAGGGATCAAAGAGCTGGGACGGAAGACTGGCTCTCAACATGGATAATAGAAGAACATCATTCCATGGCATAAATTTTAATATGCTCAGGGGGAAAGTATGATTACAACATCTGCAATATATTCCTCTGAGTTTGTGACTATTTTCTTTCCCATGTAGTATGCCAGTCACTTTTAATCTCCACCAAAACAGAGTTGAGTTTTTAATAGATATACAAATCTGATTTCTAATATTCATTCCACTTCCATATGACAAGTAGTAAAAAGCAGTTAGCTAGAAATGACCATATGACTTGTACTTATCATAATATTAGCATTTAGATAGTTAAATATTATCATTCTGTTTGAATCTTATTGTAGAATATGATCTTATTCTTCAGATACACTCACTGATGGTAAAGGCAGCATAGATTATAGCTTCCTCTACAAAACACTGAAACTTTACATTGTATTATTAAAAATGCAATTGATTCAGGAAACATTTGTGATCATATTGAGTCTCAGTGTGCATTTAATCTTTAAAACCACTCAGTCTCACCATCAGACTGAATAAGGGAACCCCGTGGAGGAGTTAGAGAAAGGACTGAAGGAGTTGAAGGGGTTTGCAACCCCATACAAAGAACAACAATATCAACCAACCAGACCCCCCATGAGCTCCCAGTGACTAAACCACTAACCAAAGTGTACACATGGGAAGACCCATGGCTCCGGCATCACATGTAGCAGAGGACGGCATTGTCTGGCATCAATAGGAGGAGATGCCCTTGGTCCTCTGAAGGCTCTTTTTCCTAGTGTGTGGGAATGTCAGGGTATTGAGGTGGGAGTAGGAACATCCTCAAAGAAACAGGAGGAGGGAGTGGGGCAGACCGGGAAACCGATAACATTTGAAATGTAAATACATAAACTATCAAATAAAAAATTAATAAAAACACTCAGAAATAATCTGCTCAGGTTTGGAGACAGTCTGTACCCTGAGAAGTTTATTTGGCGGAAGCTTGTGATATGACTTTCAGAGATGGGAATCTAGGAGCATATAAGGACATAGAGCTTTCATCCTCATTAGTGAATTAGCAATTGCTTTCTTATGAAAGTGAGTCAGGTCACATGACACTTGATTAGTTTCCATGAGAACAAGCTGTTATAAAGTGAAGTTGTTCTGCACAATTAATTCCTTTGTGATCACTCAGTTTCCTTTCTATTTCTCCCCGGTGTTTTCATGACACCATCATTGAACTATTTGGACTCCCCCCCCCCCAATTTCTTAAATGACTGGCCAAGTGAATGCCTTTATTTTATAGACAATCAACTTTAGCTGTCTTGTTACAGAACACACTTAGGCATGAAGGTGGTGTGGAGGAATGAGAAACTGTTATAGCAATACCTGGAAATGAGGAAGTGGCTTCAGTACTGGGTAATGGGCAGAGGTGGGAAACATTAGTATATCAAGGATTATAAGATTATATGAAGTGGTTCTAGAAGGTAAGAGCTAGAACTTCTAGAGTTCTGAATGGAAGCCAACAGAACACAAAAAGAAATGTGCGCAGTTGTAGTACTGCTGGCACAAACCTCAGATGGATACATGGATTGTGCTTTTGGTGATACGAGGAAAGGATTTCCTTGTTTAATCAGCACAGGGGAGTCAGCTGCTTTGTGTTTGTACTCTAGAGTATTATAAGAAGCCCGCATTTTTAATCAAGATACTTTGCAGAAATTTTTGAACATCAAAACATTCGATGATTGCTTGGTTACATTCAATCCTGTATTTGAATGAGTAAAGAAAGGAATGGCTTGAAAAACTGTAATTAAAGGGGAAGCAAAGAGATAGCTGTGTCCCATGCAATTGTAATATTTATAGCTGGGTGAAGAAAAGAGCAAAGAAAACAATAATGTATAGGTGAAGTTCAAAGAGATGAGGTTAAACTGGAGCCTACGGCTGGGCATCAGGACAATGTGACAGAGAGAAGGAGGTTACTCCAGTGACACTCCTTTATTCATAGGCCCATCAACCTAGTATGGAAATGGTCCATGATTCTGTCTACAGGCTCACTGACCAAGGATGCTTTGTGAGTCTGACCTTACTTTGTAGGAAACCAATAAGCAGTCGTCATCCCAGCTATGGATCACACCCAGATACAGCTGTTGCTGCTGTTCCTAGGGAAGAAAGCTTCACACTCTGATGATATACACAACCAGAGTGAAAGGACTACAGGATTATTATTAATTTCACTGAAATTTCAAGGATGCCTAAAATGTAGGCATGTAGTTAGCATTGTCACAGGGAGTCTCTTCTAAGAGATATGGAAGTCAATTGTCCATGGTATTGAATAATAGCTGGGAATTTCCACAGGGTCCCAGCTCTAGCACATGGCGTCAGGTATGTGAACTTAATCCAGCAAATGCACAGAGTCCACCATGTGTGGAAGAGAAAATGCCATAGCTGCAGCTCTAAATTCTGACACATGACTTTTCAGGCTTTGACCTTACTGGGGTCCTGTAATGCTTTTGTATCATTCGGTGACTTTTGTTTTTCATTTTGGAACAAGAATGATTATTTTATACCTTTGGATGATTATATTTCAGGATTAGAAAACTTGGTTTCCTTTTTGCATCTTACAAGTATACAGATGTAAAGTTTGCCTTGAATCTCAGCTGGACCTTGAATAGCTCATGGGATATTGGAAAGGCTTAAAGCTTTGGACTGTTTTGGGGGAAATAAACATAGCATTGTGAAGAGGATGGGCAGTTCGGAGCAGGAGCGAGATACTTTGGTTGAAGATGATGATTGTGTCTTAAAAACCTATGTGGTAGGAGCGTGGTCCCCAATATGCTGATGCTAAACTGACTGGAACCTTTGTTTTCAATTTTTATTCCTTTATTTTTGAAACAAAGTCCCACTACATTTCACACAATAGCTTTGAAATCTCAATCTATTCACAAAACCTCCCAAGTAACTGGTACCATAGACGTTTACCACCAGACCTAGATTGAGATAGTAGAAACATTACTGAAAAGACCTAATGGGGTAGAGATGGATATAAGTCTTATGAAGTTAGTTTCTTTTACAGCTATAAGCAAGGTAGGAACCTCTTCCAGATCTTTTCCTAGCTACACCGTCAAGTCCTCCTATACCCACTGTCATCCTTTTGATGCCATTTGCCAAAGAAAAAAATGTTTCATTAGATCTAAGCCAGTGATGTTTCCGTTTCTTAAATCTTAACATTGAGACAAGCAAGTTTCTTTTTTTTTTAAATAGAGCACATAGTCAAAAGTTTTTTTGTTATAGTTGTAGAATATTAATTTAGGCACCATGAACATTAAAAGGACCTCTTTCACATAAAATTAGTCCTATTAGGATAAAGTCCAGAATGAGCATATCAGACTATAATCGAATTTCAATTCAAAAAATAACTTTGGTGTTGGTATTCTTAAAACTCTAATCCCATTTTTCAACACCAAAAGCATGGTATAAATATTACTGAAAACTTGAGAAGTATGTTTATTCAGGTGTAGATCTTTTATGAAACCATCCCACTGTATTATAGCCTGTGGTTTTGCCACAAAACTTGTCAAACTATGCAAATAGAGAAGTTAAATACAATAAGTGTGTATTATCTGCTAGTCTTATTCTTGAAAATGGACATTTCAATCTTGTATTATTTAGGATGTCCATTATATGAAGAGACACCATGGCTTTAGCAATTTTTATAAAGGAAAACATTTAATTAGGCCTGGCTTACGGTTCAGAGTTTTAGTCCATTATCATCATGCAGAAGCATGGTGGCAGACTGGATTCTGAGAGATCTACACTGGATTGGCAGGCAGCAGGAGGAGAGAATGACACTAGGTCTGGCTTGGCCATTTAAAACCTCAAAGTCCCCCAACTCTTGCTGTCACTCAGTGACAAACTTCCTCTAAAAAGGCTACATTTGCTCCAAGAAAAGGACATAACTCCCAATAGTACCATCTTCTGAGCCTATGGGGGGCCATTTTCTTCCAAACATCCATCTATCTCTACAACGTATTGCCTGTCTGTGTATCTCCATTTTGGTATCTAGAAAACACATAAGCAATCTTGAACATTTTATTACCCAAGTCAAAAGGGAAATTTTAAATTGTCATTACAATTAGAAATTTAATGCGTCCTTTAAATGAGAAAGAAGTTCTAAGTGCTTCTAACATTCTAAAATCAAATAAAAGTTGTTTATATCCTTTTTGGATATACTGTCATTCTCTAAGCCTCCAATGTTTTCATGGAAAGAAAACTTGCACAACTGAGTGTAAATGGTCTTTTCTTGAATGTGAATTTCTCATTCCTTTGAGTGCTTTATTATTTTGATACCCTGTGATTATGCTTTAATTAAATAATAATTTAAGATAAATATTAAAAGCATTCTAACCACAAATTAATTATAAGACAACATACCTGAGGTAGGGAATGTATTAGTAAATACAATGGTATAAGACAAGACAAGAACCTTTGAATTTTGCTGTTCATATTCTGTAAAGCAATCTGAGATTCTGGAAAATTTTCTTTCTGTTAAATTTTATTATGTCTAATTTTGTCATTAATATCTTACTTTTTTGAAAAATTGAATCCATATGTGTATAACAATTGAACTGTGTATGAAATGTGATTAGCTTTATTCCTCTATTCCCACACAACTACTCCTATTTCCCCAACACAATCTCTAACTTTACCTCTTTTTCCCTCTTTTTATAAATGACTAGGCTCAGTTAGTGCTCAAAAAATGCATTGGTGTGTGACCACCATTGGTGGATTTTTCTCCTTTCCTGCTTCCTGTCTATCATGGTATAAGCAACTCTGTCACTTTGTGTACTCTTTGCCAAAATGAATTGAAAGCTCAAAAATCATAATCAAAACAATCTATTCTTCCTTCAAGTTCATTTATATCAGATATTTGTAACAGTGCAGGATGTCACTAATCAGCTTATTTGATTATAATTCCAGTATTGGAAAGGAAGGAGACTACATAATAAAAACACTGAAAAAAATGGTTTTTAGAACATCAAGAAGAGACACCAATCATGTTTTCTATAGGAAGGATTGTGACAGTGATACAAACCACAATTTATTGATCATCTAATAAGTGCCCATCCTCTGTTGTTTGTTCTAAGAATATTAGTCTATATTTCTAATATTTCTGCAAGGTAGCTATGATTACCTTCATTTGACAGCGAAAAAAAACCTAAGGCTCATGGAGTTTATCTCATTGACTAAAGTCTCACAGCAATAAACTCAAAGGCTGACTCTTACCTCAATATTTCTTTCTAAAATTTTTCAATAAAGCTATATTATTGTTAGACTATCAATAATTGTATTATCAAAGCTTCTCTTTGGCCATGAGAAATTTCTTTGATTTGTTCATATAGTCACATACTTTTCCTAATGCCAGATAGCTTTCCAGTAAAGGGAAAATATTAGTAATTTTTCTTTTTAGATTTTATCTGTAAATTTCCAGAATTTAATTTACATAGGGGTTTCAATGTTATTAAATTCCTGCTATGCATTCCTGATTCATCCTCATACCCACCTAACTTTGTATATTTTTATTTTTGTTGTTAAGTTAAATTTGTCCTGTCCTAGTATTTTCGAATATGTGGCCTTCCACTAGAAAGTGGTTGGTTTACCATGGGCTGCAATCTAAGCGGAAACTGTTTTCATCTCTCTCAGTAGCAGACAGCAATAGTTTCACAGCCTGGGGTGGGTTTGTATGCCAATTCCTCTCTTCATGCTGGTATTTGTTCTGTATTGGGCATTCTTGGTTTATTTTTTTATATGCTGGTGGGACCAGAGTGAGTTCATATGAGCAGCTGCCCTGCTGTCTCCACAAGATGTTTCTTTGTAGTCCCCATTGCCTCAGGCTCTTAGACTTTCTTCTTTTGAAATCATCTCTGAGCCACAGGGGTGGATGGATGGGTAAAATGTATATATGTTCCCTTTAGGACTAAGTATCCTGCATTATGATATTTGTTGGGCCTTGACCAGTTGGGCTTACTGTGTTAATCACCATCTGGGGCAAATAAAAGCTTCTCAATGAAGGTCAAGAGATGCACTGATCTATTGGTATAGCTGTAAACACTAGGAGTTGGTTTATGACACTGCCCACAGCATATTTACTCATTCCAGATATTCTGAAAAAAGTTGAAATAGATCATGTATATAAACAGCCTACGTACAATTAATAAACTGCATACAGTTTATTATAACCATTAATGAGTACTATATTAGTTGCAACTATATTTTGAATAATAATCAGTTATCATCCAAGAGGTTGAAATAATAAGCTGGGGTTGCCACTCACACCTGCAACACATGTGGTCAAGCCATGCTACAAACTCTACTAAATGTAGGTCTATTAGTTTGAAATTATGTTTTATATTAAGAAACACATTTAAAGCAAACAAGTTTGCACATATTACCCAGAAGATATAAAATAAAATAATTAGTAAATATTGATGATGGTATATCTTTCTTGCAAAAGAGTTTTAAAATTACTGTCTTTGATAAGAATGAAGCATTTTCTCACACATTTTAGAATAGGAACTGAATAAATGCTCATCTCTCCCTTTGTTTTTCCAATCTTTATATGGCCTCTCTGTTGAACCTCAAAACCTTCCAGTGTATGCAATTTACTTCAGAAATTTCTTTCCTTCATTTTTCCTCCTTCCCTTCCCCTTCCCCTCTGTCTTTTCTCTCTTTCTTTCTCTCTTTCTTTCTCTTTCTTTCTTCCTCTCTTTCTCTCTCTTTCTTTCTTTCTTTCCTTCTTTCTTTCTTTCTTTTTCATTTTGAGAGAGTATCTCTACATAATACTGTCTATCCTAGAACTCACTATGTAGACCAGGGTGGTCTCAAATTCACAGAGATCCACCTGCCTTGGGCTCCTGAGATGAAAGTGTGCTACTTCACAAATTTCTGTCATCTTTCTTCCCAGTGATTTCAACCTTCTCTAATGTTTACAAGGAACTGATATAATACTTAAAGATGGAAAACCCAATGAAATCTGCATGCTCCTCAGTCTACTTGGTACTGCTCTCATTTTTATGTGTAGCTTTGTGGTTATACTTTACAACTCTTACACTGGAGCCATCTTTTCATATCTACATGTGTAAAAAATGGGGAAGTCATAATTTTACTCTCTTTCATACTGTAGCTCATCTTGTATACTTGGCAAATCGACCTTTGAGTATCAAATAGAAGAATTATTTGTCTCTAATCTTTTCTCCCTGTTACTCCCCCTTCCTTTAGGATAAGTATAAGGAGAATGTGAAAGGAATTAGACATATGTAGTGGTCTTAAATAAGGTATGAACCCCAATAGCCTCATGTGTTTGAATGCTTGTCCATAGGGAGTGGGACTTTGTAGGAGGTGTGGCCTTCCTGGAGTAGGTGTGGCCTTGTTGGAGGAAGTATATCACTGTGGAGCTATGCTTCCAAGTCTTAAATGCTCAAACTGAGCTCCGTGTGGTACACAGTCTCCTTCTATGGTTTTGGATCAAGATGAATTCTTAGCATCTTTATAGCATTGTGTCTGCCTGCATGTTACCATGTTTCCCACCATGATCATAATGAACTAAACCTCTGAAATTGTAAGCCACCTCCAATTAAAAGTTTTCCTTTATAAAGTTCCCATAGTCATGATTTCTCTTCACAGCAATGAAACCCTAAGAATATGCATATATAAGAGTTTCATCAAGTGAAGTAATGTCCGTATATCTCTGATATAGACAGAGGAACTTTTTTGGAGGTGGGGGAAAGTTTCAATAATCCTAAACATAATAGTTCTAAAGCACAAATGATTTAAGTTGATTTCCCCTCTTAATTTTCTTTTTGAATCATTCACTATAAATGTGTAGAAATACAAGTAATTTTGTATATTTATCTTATATTAATTCATCAAGTTTGCATGATATAAGATGAGTTGTATGATCAAGTATAAGAGCATTATGCACATTGACTCATAACCCAGGTATTTAAAAAATGTATTTTAGTGAAAAAAGGGATTGTGATCACTGTTAAATCATTACTCAGAAATAAAACCTCATTTAGAAAGTATTTCAATCAAATGTCATTTTTATTTGTTAAATAAAACCATAACACTCAAGCAGTTTTCAAGTCAAAACGAGTAAATAGATTTCATAGTTGAAAGTAATGCTTTATTTTGATAGTGTAGCTTTTTAAAATTTTTTCTTAAAAATGAAGTTGGAAATGTTGTATTTAAAAATGGGGCAAAGTGCTTATCTAGCATTCACAAGATCATGAGTTAAATATTCAGTAATGAAAAAATCCAGTAATGAAAAATAAAAACAAACAAACACCAATATTAAGCCAATAAAAGTAAGGAGATTATTAGTAAAATCAAATACTTGGAAAATATAGATTATTTTCTTAAACACTATTTGATACTACTGAATAATGATCAAGCAAGTTTATGTTTCTATTATTGTGAAGCTAACTTTTAATGCTATACTATCTTAAATTTTCAAACATTCCATGCCTAAGTTTTAAATATAGACTTTGAAAATCTTAGTCATTATTATTAAAATCAAGTTATGAAAAACCAAGTCGTTAAGACTGTCCATAGAACAATCTATATCGACAAATAAGAACAAAGTATTAATAAAAAACAGTAAAATTCATCAGATTTTATGATAATTTAAACAATATACCAGGATTGTGAATTGGAATTCTGAATATTTGCTTATTTATTGGTTTCTTACACTTACCCACATAATCTATTTGTTTGAGTTTAAAATTCCAGAGGGATATGCCAGGGACCTGGCTAAGGGAACACCCCCAGGAAGGAAGGTTCAGCTTAATATGACAGTGTAAGATTCTTTCTCAGAATTCTTTTGGCTTGGTGCCATCCTATACGCTATGAACAATGTAAGATTTGTTTAACCTACATTTTGGGGTCCTGACTCAGAATGACATGCACATTCTATTCCTTTTCCTTCTCTTGTTTTGTTGAGATGCTGAATAACGGCTAGGTATGCTTTGAAACATCACAATTAATGTTGGACTTCCTTGCTTTTATCTACAGCACCCCTCTCCCACACTATGGCTTCCTGCTACCATGTAGATGACTTCTGAGTGTGCTTTCTGTCTCCATTCTCTTCCTCTGGGCATCTGTGAGATTTACACTGTGCCTGCTTTGGGGTTTCCTCCTTTAAACTCTGATAAATTAACCTCATATTTTAGTGTAACTCGTTCTTTTTCTTAAGGAGACTGAGAAAGGGAAGACCCTGGTTTCATCAGCAGCCTATGATGGCTCTCCCATGTCTTTCCCAGATCTGAAAGTACCTCCTCTTGCCTTTTAATTCTTTAACAAAGAAAACAAACCCATTCCTGCACCTACCCTTAGACAGAATCAATATTTTTCCTACTTGAGTACTCATGAGAAGGGATAATAAGACAATAAATTAAAATTTAATATGATGTTTAATTAGTATTAATTGCATGTCAGAGTCTGGGAAACAGTTTCAGTAGAGCAAAGATTTTTGTACTCTCAGGCATAAAGGATTAAGCAGTGAGCTAACTGCTTAAAAAATCAATACAAACACTATACACCTGCTGTTAAGCACCTGTGGCAACCAGGCTCCTCAAACATCCTAGTGAATGAGTGGGAAGTTGAGATGACGAACATTCTCGTATTGAACAGGATTGCTGTATGTCAAAGAAGCACACACAGTAACAGAGCTTGGCCACACTGGGCAGTGGTCTGTGATTTTCTTTTCTTTTCTTTCCTTTCTTTTCTTTCTCTTTTAATTTTTCTTTTTGTCACCGATAATGCTGAACTATTCGCAGTGATGTGAGTCTTGCAGATATCTGGGAAGGCCCCATCCTGCTCAATATGTTTGCTCTGAAAGAATCCTCTTTATTCTTCAACTACTTCATTTCTTCCCTCAGGTTCTTCTCAGTTCTCTGCTTAGGATAAATAAAACACAGGGTATTAGTAAAGTTGCAAAGAACACTCAATGGCTAGGGGCTCCCATAGAATCCTGACCACTATGAAACTATAGTATAAAAGGACCACCAACAATAGGTAGCACCTCTTCAGAGCTGAGAATGCTGCCAGGGTCTTACTGGTTTGGAATCTGCTTTTTAATAGATTCTTGATACATCCTGATGTAATCGTTTCTGTGCCTTTTGAAAGCATGCTGCTTCTAGTCATTCCCTAGGTTAAAAAAATCTAATCAAACCAAAAGTACAGATACGTTTCTAATTTATAATATTAAAATGAGAGCAGACTCTCAACCCTGTTGTGTTATGACCTCTCATTTTGAACAGTGACTATGGAAACTCCAACACAAGGTACTCTAACAAATAGAAAGATATAGATACAAATCTTGATTTTAAAATTAACTCAGAGACGAAGGTCTCAAACTATTTTGATTAGTTTATATGAATTTGACTTATTGATGCTCACAATGGCATGAACAATGGCTTAAGAAGATATATCACATAGTACTCAGAGGTCCTAAGGCAGGAATTTGGGAAACTTCCCATGTCTCAAGAAACAGACTGGTTCTGAGATAAGGATGAAGCTAGTGGTCACAGACTTTCATCACAATGCTGCTGGGGAGGTGCATTTTTCCAGCACAGACAGACATTTCCCTCGGGCTGCTAAACATTGCATATCAACTAGGCTTCTGCAAATGATACCAACAAGACAAGGAAAGTGTCATCTTTCATACCTCCATAAGAATGCATGACTGCAAATAAATTTTCAGAATACATGCCATTTCTAGCCTTTGATATAGAAGAATTTAGTGACATAATGTGCTTGCCACAAAGCTGATATGAGATATATGAAGAATCTGTAGACTCTGTAGAAGTATGTATTTTACATGCTTAAAATAGTATAATTATTATACAATATGTTATAATTATTATACAATACAATATAATTATTGTATTATTTCTTATGATGTATGTCTACCCCTACTATTCATTAGACAAGCCAAAAGAATGATTTGCTAAAAGAGCATAAGTCTTAAAGTAGCCATCATATTTTCTAGTTATAAAACTTAGAAGAAATAGTTTGATCTGTCCACACTTCATTTTCCATTACAACAAAGAAATTAATATTATCTGCAATTTAAGTCATATTTTCTTTAATTTCTGAATGAATAAAAGTTGATTCCAGTGTAAGTAGTTAGTTTTGTAATGATATTTAAAGAGCAGCGGAAGAGAAATACAACCAGGTAAGGAAAGAGAGACTGGTAAAAAAAAATGACGTTATAAAACCACTTATTTACAGGTAACTAGAACTTAAATCTTGATGGCAAATTCTTGAAAATATGATTGGTGGAACCAGAGAGAAGACTGATGTAGTCAAAAGAGAAAATGCAGCCACCCTCTAGAACGGACCTATAACGGACAAGAAAAGAGGTTTCGTCTAGATTTTCCAGGAAGAATATAGCCCTAATTTTGTATTTTGTATATATATATGGTCCTAATTATATATAAGTATATTTTTATAAATATATATATATAATAATGATATATATATATACACACATATGTATATACATATAATATTAGCCTGTAAAATTGACTATGAGCTACTGAATTCAAAAACTATTAAACCAGTTCATGACAAACAGATGCTAAAAGCCTAGTCAAGGAATGAGGAAATGGGTGTTCTAACTGGCATTGTCCATCCAGTACCAGGATAAATGAGATTCCTAAACTGTTGTGTTATATGTCAATTATAATACTGTATTGTTAATGTTACCTCTCCTTCTTTTTTGTTATCTATCAAACTCATACTGTTCACTCAGATCCAGATGAATTAGCATCTTTGTTGAAGTGTTTTTCTCTAAAACAAGCAGAACTGACTTTGTGGACTCCACATACATTTCATTGAAATACTGCTTTTTCATTAAGCTTTTGAATGTTTAGTATTATGACTAGTCTTTTGAATCTTTGGGTTGTCTTTAATACATTCTACATTTTCATGTGTTTTGTCTACCATGGTCTCATGTGCAGCATGTCTGAGATTTAAGCCATAGAAAAATTTAATAAGTAAATGAGCTCTCATATTTAACATGGTGTCCACTCAATTGGAGACTATTTTATAATTATTTGAAACATATTACAGCATTATATAGGTTCTTATTACCATATTTCACAGAATTCTAGATCTTTGTCTTATTTTCACATCAGCAACTTTTCTAAAAATCTGAACAGAGGCTTTCATTATTCAATGCCATCCAAATTAAGAATCTAATTACTGGCCAGGCTGGTCTACATAGGAGTTCTATGCCAGGCAGGACTACTTAGTGATTCTTGTCTCAAAAATAAGCAAACAATATCAACAAGAAATTCTGTTCTCATTAGTCTCAAGATACACTCTACCCCTTCAAGGAAACACAGATGCAGAAACCCAACAAGTACCTGTAAAAAGTAAGAAACTCCTCATGGATTACATATTTATTTGTCTATTAAAAGAAATACTATGCTGCTACCAGCAGACAGGCTAGCACAAGGCAACAAGGTATATACTTTAGTCTTTTTTTTCCACAACATTTATAAACTCTACAAAGCAGAGAACAGCTGTTACACTGGCAGTCTGCAGTTTATTTTGGGCAAGTAGGGCAGAAGGGTGACTAATGTGCACTGTAATGGCATTATAAGTGACTCACTGGAGTGCAATTATCAGTGGAGTTGCCACATGCCTGGTTTATGATTAGGTTAATCTGTTCTTTAGTTGATTTCATTCTGTGTCTTCTTCTGGCAAACTTGAACATTTTGTTAGCTTGCCTGGGGACTCCAGTTATTGACTTTATTTCCAGATGTCCCTTGGCTAAATTTCATGTCACTTTTATTTCAAGTTGCTAATTTCTTTGGTTTGTGTTTGACCGCATAGAACAATTTGCCAATCGAATCACTGTGCAAAGTTCAAGCCATATAAAATTCCCAAGCCATCACATGATGTAGCAGGAAGGACCTATCTAGACAGTCTCTTCTCTCAGTGCTTTTCTTACTTAACTCAGTTTTCTGTTGTCCTTGGGATACTGTGGCATTAGATAACACTACATTGTGTATATCAGAGAGCACATTCCAAAGACAGCTCATAGATGCCTCTCAACTCAAAAATGACTACTTGGTGCATCCAATTGATAGGAACTATCTTAAAAAGGCAACCAATACACTCAAATCTGTTTGTTTGTTTTTGAATATCCCTATTTCTTTTTGAAACAAAATAACAGCAGCAAACACACACTCACACAAACACAAAGAAAAAAATCCTAAATTTTCTCCATCTTGCAATATAATCATATGCAGAATGATTTTAGATTTTAATTAATTACTAATCATCTAGATAGAATTTTGGTTTATCTTTGTTTTGGTTTACATGATGATTATCACTTGGTCTCTTTCACTAGTTCATGTTTTGCATGACTTCCTTCTTTGAAACATGGGCAGAGTCAATAAGCTGGTCCTAAAAACAGAATAGAGTGGTTGAATAGCAGTTACCATCTCTTCTGAATGCCTCAATAAAGTTAAGTGATCCTAATGAGGAAGATTCCATATAGCAGTGACTGTGAGGGTTTGTTCCATCCAGAAAGCAATTCCACCAGCAATGAGCAAAGTCAAGTTGTACCCAGGCTTATCATTGACTGAATACTACCAATGCGTTTGTGAACAGGGAAGTGTGTTTCCCCAACTGAGACCCCAGATGAGACTGTAGCTGGTCAATCTTTACTTTGTTGGTGAGAATATAATTATAAAATTCAGTTAACCTAGGCCAAGGATCATGAACAAAAGCACTTAGGATTAAAAGGTTCCTTTATAAGAAGTTCTGGCTTTATGGCAATTCTTGAGGATCAATATAGCAATAATCAAAGGTTTCTATAACTCAGATACATTAGCTTTTCATTACAATGATTCATATGTAAGATATATACACATAAGTACATATTTTAAATTATTGTTTCACAGCCCATTCTTTAAATTAATAATAATCATGCTTCTTATGTGCAAATTTGAATATTGAGTAACTCTCTTCTGTACCGTTATCTTCATTATAATAGAGAATAATTATATCTTGAAAATGTTATGATTATGAAATCATATAATACATGGGAAACAGAGGCTTATAGTAAATATTAATTTACCTTTTTATATTTCTTTCTTTTCTAAACCATCATTTTGTTTTTCTCCTAGTATCTGATTGTGCTTCCTTTCTTTCTTCCCATTCTGTTCTCCCCAGGTGTGCCCAGCACTTTTTGTCCCCTCCTGCCCTCCTTCCTTTCCTTTATTCCTCCCTGTTTCCATACACATTTCTCTTTCTATAGTGTACTTTATACTCATCTCCATATATCCTTTCCCCTTATTTTATTCCAGCTTGTGAATCACTCCCCTTAGAAAGATTTCTTCCCACCAATCATGCTTTCAGTCTTTTTCCTATATACTTATAACAAAATGCTTAAATATAAATAGAAACTAATTTAGAATTTTCTTATCATCTTCAAGGAAAGAACACATTTATATAAATATGTATATATCTACACAATTATATTTATACTTCCTTGTGAAATGTGGCTTTATGCTTTGATGTTCCCTGTTTTCTAGTGTCACTGTCACTGTACATTTTAGGTAAGATGCGGGATAAAAGCTTTGAATAGGTGACATTTCTTGTACGTGCTATTTCTGGACTTCAGATGCAGCACTGCTGCCATTGTTGATCCCTGAACTCTGTAAGTAACTCACTTTTCCTCACAATTTTAGCACCATGTAGATGAAGTCTGAACTATTAGTATTGGAAATTTTTAAAGCAATGTGAATATAGTACAAAATACCAGGTAGATTTGTTCCCTGTCAATGGAAAATATGAAAAATGTTTTCCTTGTAACCATTATCCACTTACAATGTTCTTATTTACACATTGAAAGAAACCTATGTTAGTACAGAAAACTCTATGGTTTATTTCTTGTGACGTAAATGTATTTCTCAAGTATAATATAGGTTAAATCAAGCTTGTTTATTATATTGCATCTAGGTGAAAAGAGGTCAAAGATATAAATTGTACATTCCACTGAACAAATATAAAATGCCAGTGTCGTGACTATTCACAATTCAATTATGTACTTGGTAGTTGTGACCATTAAGACTTAATGCAGCATTGACACCTATGATAATCATATTAGAAATTTTCTTCTCTCTCTCTCTCAAATGCATCCTATTAGATTTTCGTGAGATTCTTCCAATGCAGCATGTAAAATCATAATTACATGGAGAGATTAACTTTGGAGGGAAAACAGATGTATCTTTAAACATTTTTTTGGACTCACTGAATTTTTTAGAAACGTATTTTATATTCTTGAGTACCTTCCCTCTTGTGACAATCTGTTGCACCCTGCCTGAGTGCAGTTTGTTTCATAGATTCTGAACCTGTGCATATGCTAAATTGAAAGGCTATAGAGAAGAGACCAGGGAAAAGAAGCTCTACTTTATGTTCAGTTGTTCCTAAGAGGCTTTTCAGGACTGTGAATCTATGGCCTGGAATCTGGTTATTTATCTCTTCTTCTTTTGTAAATGGACACATAACTCAGTCACATTTTAAAATAAATATTACCTTTACCTTTGACTGCTGCAGCTATTGTCTATTTGATTCAAAGAATATGAATGCACTTGACATCCTAAACAAGAATCAAAAATAAGGTTCATTCTTGACCAAACAGAATAATGTAAGAAAAAGGCTAGTTTTATCCAAATACAAATAATATATATTTTCTACCATTAATAGAACCTTTCTTCAAAATTGGCCACATACTTGGGCATCAAGCAAGTCTGAACAGATTAAGAAAACAAAAACAACAAAACAAAACCAACCAACCAACAAACCAACCTGAAAACAATTGAGTCACTAGAGACTAAAGATGGATATCAACAACAAACTCATGGACATTGAACAGCTATCTCCCTACTGAACAAAAATGGGCCAAGGAAGAAATTAATAAAGAAAAACCTTTTTTGAAAATTAATTTTATTTATTTACATTTCAGTCATTGCTCCCCCTCCTGGTCCTCCCCACACCATTCCTCACACGATTACCCCTACCCCTTGCCTCTGAGAGGGTGCTCCTCTTCTATCTCATTAACCTGGGTATTTCTCTTCCCTGGGCCTTCAAGAAACAGATAAACCATCTAAACAACCCCATAATTCCTAAAGAAATAGAAGCAGTCATTAAAAGTCTCCCAACCAAAAAGAGCCCAGGTCCAGATGGGTTCAGTGCAGAATTCTATCAGACATTCATAGAAGACCTCATACCAATATTATCCAAACTATTCCACAAAATTGAAACAGATGGAGCACTACCGAATTCCTTCTACGAAGCCACAATTATTCTTATACCTAAACCACACAAAGACCCAACAAAGAAAGAGAACTTCAGACCAATTTCCCTTATGAATATTAATGCAAAAATATTAATAAAATTATTGCAAACTGAATCCAAGAACACATCAAAATGATCATCCATCATCATCAAGTAGGCTTCATCCCAGGAATGCAGGGATTGTTTAATATACGAAAATCCATCAATGTAATCCACTATATAAACAAACTAAAAAATAAGAACCCCATGGTTATTTCATTAGATGCTGAGAAAGCATTTGACAAAATTCAACACACGTGCATGATAAAAGTCCTGGAAAGAACAGGAATTCAAGGCCCATATCTAAACATAGTAAAAGCAATATACAACAAACCAGTAGCTAACATCAAACTAAATGGGGAGAAACTCGAAGCAATCCCACTAAAATCAGGGACTAGAGAAGGCTGCCCACTCTCTCCCTACTTATTCAATATAATACTCGAAGTCCTAGCCAGAGCAATCAGTCAGTGAAAGGAGGTCAAAGGGACACAAGTTGGAAGGAAAGAAATCAAAATATCACTATTTGCAGATGATATGATAGAATACTTAAGCGACCCCAAGACTTCCACCAGAGAACTACTTAACCTGATAAACGACATCAGCATAGTGTCGGGGTACAAAATTAACTCAAACAAATCAGTAGCCTTTCTCTACTCAAAGGATAAACAGGCTGAGAAAGAAATTAAGGAAATGGCACCCTTCACAATAGTCCCAAATAACATAAAATATCTTGGTGTGACTTTTAACCAAGCAAGTGAAAGATCTGTGTGACAAGAACTTCAAGTCTCTGAAGAAAAAAAATTGAGGAAGATCTCAGAAGATGGAAAGATCTTCTATGCTCATGGATTGGCAGGATTAATATAGTAAAGATGGCCATTTTGCCAAAAGCAATCTACAGATTCAATGCAATCCCCATCAAAATTCCTACTCAATTCTTTATAGAGATAGAAAGAGCAATTTGCAAATTCATTTGGAATAACAAAAAACCCAGGATAGCAAAAACTATATTCAACAAGAAAAGATCTTCTGGGGGAATCACCATCCCTGATTTCAAGCAGTATTACAGAGCAATAATCATAAAAACTGTATTGTATTGGTACAGAGACAGGCAGGTAGATCACTGGAACAGAATTGAAGACCCAGAAATGAACCCACACACCTATAGCTACTTGATCTTTAACAAAGGAGATAAAACCATTCAATGGAAGGACAGCATTTTCAACAAGTGGTGCTGGTTCAACTGGAGGTCAGCATGTAGAAAAATGCAAAATGATCCATTCTTATCACCATGTACAAAGCTTAATTCCAAATAGATCTAGGACCTCCACAAAAAACCAGATGCACTCAAACTAATAGAAGAAAAATGGGGAAGAGTCTTGAACACATGGGCACTAGGGAAATTTTCCTGAACTAAACACCAATGGCTTATACTCTAAGATCAAGAATCGACAAATGGGACCTCATAAAACTGGAAAGCTTTTGTAAAGCAAAAGACACTGTCATCAGGACAAAACAGCAACCAACAGATTGGGAAAAGATCTTTAGCAATCCTGCTTCTGATAGAGGGCTAATACCCAAAATATACAAAGAACTCAAGAAGTTAGATTCCAGAGAGCCAAATCACCCTATTAGAAATGGGGTTCAGAGCTAAACAAAACATTCTGAGGATTATCGAATGGCCAAAAAGCACCTAAAGAAATGTTCAGCATCCTTAGTCATCAGGGAAATGCATATCAAAACAACCCTTACACCAGTCAGAATGGCTAAGATAAAAAAACTCAGGTGACAGCAGATGCTGGTGAGGATGTGGAGAAAGAAGGATACTCCTCCATTCTTGGTGAGATTGCAAACTGGTACAACCACTCTGGAAGTCAGTCTGGAGATTCCTCTGAAAATTGGACATTACACTACCTAAGGACCCAGCTATACCTCTCTTGGGCATATACCCAAAAGATGCTCCAACATTCAACAGAGACACATGTCATGTTCATAGCAGCCTTATTTATAATAGCCAGAAGCTGGAAAGAACCAAATGCTCTTCAACAGAGGAATCAATTCAAAAAATATGGTACATCTATACAATGGAGTACTACACAGCTATCAAAAACAATGACCTCATGAAATTCATTGGCAAATGGAATGAACTGGAAAATATCATCCTGAGTGTGGTTACTCAATCACAGAAAAACACACTTGATATGCACTCATTGATAAGTGGATATTAGCCAAAAAGGTCAAATTACCCAAGATGCAATCTACAGACCACAAGAAGAAAGATGACCAAAATGCAGATGCTCACACTCCTTCTTAAAAGGAGGAAAATATTCATAGGAGGGGCTATGGAAGGAAAGCTTAGAGCAGTGACTCAAGGAATGGCCATTCAGAGCCTGACACACATGTGGCCCATATATATACAGCCACCCAAACTAGATAAGATTGATGAAGTTAAAAAATGCATGCGGAAAGGTACTGGATATAGATCTCTCCTCAGAGCTTGTCCAATACAGAGGTCAATGCTAGCAGCAAACCACTGTACTGAGAATAGGATCTTCTTTGGGGGAATTAGAGGAAGTATTGAAAGAGTTGAAGGAGCTTGAGACCCCATAAAACAACAATGCAACTAAACCAGAGCTTCCAGGGACTAAACCACTACTATACATGGACTGACCCAGGGCATCAACTGCATATGTAGCAGAGAATAGCCTTGTTAGGAAGCCAGTGGAAGGGAAAGCCCTTGGTCTTACCAATATTGGACCCCCAGTCCAGGGAAATATGGGGGAGGGCAATAAAGGAAATGTATAGGGGAGGGGGAGATGACGGAATGGGGGCTTATGGACAGGAAACCAGGAAAAGGAATAACGTTTGATATGTACGTAAAGAAATATATAATAAAAAATTTACAAAAACAAACTAGACATGAAGAAAACAAATTACCCAATTAAAAAATCCACTGAAACATAATTCTTAGAATCAGATCTAAGAATGATTTGAGAAACACTTAAAGATATATTCAATGAGGGTATTGTAAATAAAACCTACTTTGAGATTTCACCAATCAAAATGGTCAATATTAACTAAAACAAATGATAGCCCATGCTAATTAGTATTTAAAGGAAACACTTTGGCATTGCTGGTGAAACTGCAACACTATGAAAATCAGTATGGCAGTTTCTCAGGAATTTGGAAATAGATCTACCTCAAGATCCACAGGATCTTGGTATCCAGAGGTGTATCACCCAAAGGCTCGTTCATCCTACAACAGAGCCATTTGTTCAACAATGTTCATTGTTGCTCTATTCTTAGTAGTCTGAAATTGTAAACTGCCTAGATGTCCATCCACAGCCAAATGGATAGTGATACTTTTACAAAATAGAATTGTCCTCCACTGTGAAAAAATTAAATGTTGAAATTCAGACATAAATAGGTGGAATTAGAAAAGACACCCAGTAATTAGGTAAACAAATGCAGAAAGACAAATACAATGTATAGTCTCTTATGTGTGGACACTAAATGTGTACTGTTCAAGAAAAAGCAACAATCAATCTGATCCCAGAGTTTTGTATAGATTAAGAGATCAGGGCTTGGGAATAGATTTCCCTAGGAAGGGAAAATAGAATAGACAGTTGTGGATGGTTGACGGGATGGTTAGAATTGGGAAAAGGATGGCAGATGAAGTGTGAAAAAGTGAATACAAGAAGCTAAAACTAAGGGCCATTTTAGGGGGCATATGGAAACAATATCATAGAATCTTCTTAAATATGTAGATATAGAAATGCTGTGTAAATTAACTTACCAGTAACTGAGGAGACAGGACTTCATCTCAACATTTCTCCTTACCAAAGTATACTTCCAGTACTGGGAATGGGTTACATATCATTGAATTGTTGACCACAGGGATCCCACAGGATCCCCTAATCAATGCAGGATAAGACCAAAGCTATTTGTTAGTCTCTGCAAACTGACGGTAAGATATTATTCCTGAAGAAAAACCCTACACAACTCATTGACCAAGGACAATTCAAGTTGGTGCCTACCTACAGCTTTTATTCTCATGTTTCCCGGTGCTGGAAGGTACTTTGCATGTTATCATAGGAGAAAGATAAATACCAATGGAACTACAAAACCTGCAACCTAAAATACTGATCTCCAGTAGGATGTGCTTGTGCCATAGTGACACAAAGCTTATGGGAATAACCAATTTGTATCTGACTAGATTTAAGGCCCACTCTATTGCATGGAAACCAACCATAACACTGTTAGATGGCCAAGGCCGTGAGACTGGTTAGACCATGGACTAGAAGAAAACCATATACTACTGTACTGCTATTGTATCCATAAATGACCGTTAATGACACTCTGCTGTACTTTTAGATCAGTGCCTTGCTTAGCCAATATCAGAGAAGCATCCTCCTTCAATATATGGAAACAACGCAGAGACCACAACAAGATAATAGGTAGGGAGTGAGAGAGCCTTCATTCAGCAGCAGACGAGGGCAGATGTGGAAACTCACAGCCAAACATAAGCTGGTGCCAAGGAACCCTGTTGAGGAGTTGGGGAGAGCACAAGTGGGTAAGTCTGAGGGATCAAGGATACCACAAGACACAGAGAAACAACCTGAGCCTGGGCCACAATCCTGGGAGCATGGAGGAAGCTGAACCCTAGATCCCATACACAATTGCAGCAAATGTGCAGCTTAGTCTTCATGTGGGTCTTCTAACAGTCGGAGCAGGTTATGAGACTGGGATGTCTGGGTCTCTGTTCACTGCCATTGAATCCTCTCCCTCCTCCTTGATGGTTTGTTTGGCCCTTAGCTGTAGAATATGTTCCTAGTTCTGCTGGGACTAGATGCCTCCGGATGGGATGGTCCCCAAAGGAGCTCCTGTTCTCTGAGAAGAATGGGAGTAGGCAATGGAGGGAGGAAATTTTAAGGATAGGACTTGGAAGAGAGGACAGAAGGGGCCTATGATCAGGATGTAAAGTGAAAAAAAATAGAACTAGGTGTCTCTAGTACGTCCTAATTAATGTTTGCTTTAAATAACTATTGGCACCATTGTATACATTCTTCTATCATTTACTAGTCGATCTATTCAAAAGTGATTATTTCCATACTCGACGAAAAATTTTGTAGCAGCCATCACTCTGCTCTGGAACATTTTTGTTTCTGTCATTTTTGTAACATAAAAATATTTTTTCGCAAATGTGGGCAACTTACTCATTTAATGCTAACTTACATTTGGAATGTGTTTGTCAAGCACTTTTGCATAAATGGGAGTCAGCTTTGCCCTCCTCTGCATAAGCATAATGCATGCAAAAACCATTTACTTTCAATCTGCTGCAGTTTAGATTCATCTGGGAAGTTTAAAAAATAATATAGATCTCTAGATTCCACCTAGAGGCTCTCATTTGTTTTCCGCGTTGGGTTATAGGTGTCATTAATATTAATTTCTAGTTGATTCTAATGTGCAAATCAGAATGTGAACTGCAGCCTGTATGCTTACCAATTATAAAAAGTTCACAGGCTCTGTTCATAAGGCAAGAAATAATTGAATACATATTCTGCAATCATGCTATACAAACAGTACTTTATACATTTTTACTGCTATTTTCTTAATACTCTATTTTACTAATGCTAATGTATTTCTTTTAGTGTTTAATACATTCTCCACTATACAATGAAAACTAAGTTTTACCTTTATACTTATGTTTATATTTATGGATTAAAATGTCACTGTACCGGATTTGTTAGGCTTGAAACATTTACAAATCAAGAAACAGGTTGAACTATTAGGAGGATTTAAATGCCTCTAAAATTAAATCAAGACGCAAGTAACTATCATAGCTTGTCATGAAACCTAGTTACATCAAAATAGACTACAGGCTCCAGGCAAATGGTTTGGATTTCATATGATCATTGTCAGTGGGAGCACAGTAGTCCCAATTTATTAATTGTTTTTATTTTCTATCTGTCTTTCCTTCATTTCTTACCACAGTTCCATCTATCTTCCCATTCCCCCATGGTCCTTCCATCCTCATTGCTCCCTCCTTTGTTATATTCCACTCATAAAAACCTTTCTGAGATATATGTGTTTCTTCTACTCCCTACCTCTATATGTATCTTCTATGCGTCTGCAGATTGTAGCTTTGTTATCATTCATTTAATGGCTAATATCTGGATATAAATAAATATGTACCATATTTGTTTTTCTGTATCTGGGTAACTTCATTTTAATAACTGAGCAATACTCAATTGTACAAACAAATGACATTTTCTTTATCCAGTCTCCAGTTGAAGGACATATAGTTTGTTTCAAATTACTAGATGTTATGGATAAAGCACAATGAACATGATTAAGAAAGTGTCCTTGTGGTGGGATGAAGCATCTTCTTAGTGTATTCCACAAAGTTGTATAGCTGGGTCTTGAGGTAGATCAATTTCCATCTTTCTGTGGAACCACCACACTGATTTCTGTAGTGGGTGTACATATTTGCAATCCCACAAGTAAAGGCAGTGTTCCCCTTGCTCCATATTCTCACCAGCATAAGCTGTCAAGTGTATTATTAACCTTAGCCATTTCGACATAGGATAAAATCCCAAATTAGTTGAGATTTGTATTTCCCTGAGAGCTAAGAATGCTGAACATTCCTTTAACTGTTTTGCAACCAGGTGAGTTTCATCTATTAAGATATGTACCCACTTTTTTCATTGGGTTATTCAGTTTTGTGATATCTGGTTTCTGAAATTTTTATATAATTTGCATATTAGTATTATATTAGATATAGAGTTGGTAAAAATCTTTTCCCCATTCTGTAGGCTGTTGCTTTCCCTAAATGACAGCCTTTTGACCTGTAAAGGCTGATTAGAAAGTTATCTCCCATGCCTATGAATTCAAGAATATTCTCCACTTTACATTCTATCAGATTCAATGTATCTGATTTCTACATAGGTTTTTGATCCATCTGAACCAGAGATTTATGTAGGGTGATAGGCATGGATCTATTTGCATTCTTCTACATATAGATATAGATAGGTGTATGTATATCTATTTACCTATATATACCCTGTTTGAACAGCACAATTTGGCCATTCTTCTATTGTGTATTTCTTGATTGTTTATCAGAAGATCACATGTCTATAGGTGTTTGGATTTATATCTACCAAAATTGCATTTCAATTCTTAACACCTATGCTCCAAATACTAGAGCACCTGCATTTGTAAAAACAAACAAAACAATAACAAAATAAAACAAGTGAAAACTACTACTACAGGTTAAATTACATATTGACCGGTACATATTTATAGTAGGAGATGTCAATACTGCACTCTCACCAACAGACAGATGATCTAGATAAAATCTAAACAGAGAAAGGCTAGAACTAATAGGCATTATAAACTATATGGACTTAACAGATATTTACAAAACATTTCACCCAAATGCAAAAGAATATACCTTTACCACAAAGTTGGCCATAAACTTGTACATAGAGCAAATTTCAACAAATTCAAGAAAATTGAAATAACTTCTTGCATCATATCAGACCACCACAGATTAAAGCTGGACAACAATAACAACAGAAACAACAGAAAGCTTACAAACTCATGGAATTAAACAAATCTCTACTGAATGAGGAAAATGGGTCAGGATAGAAAAAAGGAAGGAGATTAAAACTTTCAACAATTGAATAAAAATGATATACAATATACCAAAGCATGTGGGACACAATAAAAATGATCCTAAGAGGCAATTTCATAGTACTGAGTACCTACAAAATTGGAGAGATCTCATATCAGCCACTTAATACCACTCCAACCTCTAGAACAAAAAGAAGGAATCATGCTCAAAAGAAGTATATGTTAAGAAATAAACTATGGATTGAAATTAGATACAAAGAAAACAATACAAAGAGTTAATGAAAAAACAGTGGGTTCACTGAGAAAATCAATAATAATGCCAAACCTTATCCACCGTCTTAGAGTATTATTGCTGTGAACAGAGACCATGACTAATGTAAGTTTTATAAAGGACAACAATTAATTGGGGCTGACTTACAGATTCAGAGTTTCAGTCCATTATCATCAAGGTGCGAGCAGGGCACCCTCCAGGCAGGCATGGTGCAGGAGGAGCTGAGTTCTACATCTTCACCCTAAGGAAGCGAGGAACAGACTGAGCATCCTCAGGCAGCTAGAAGGCGGGTCTCCAAGTCCACCCCACAGTGACACACTTCCTCCAACAAGGCCACACCTTCTAATAGTGCCAATCCCAGGGCCAAGTATACGCAAACCATCACATCCACATTAACTAAAAAGGCAGAGAGAATATTCAAAATTTACAAAACCACAAATAAAAAGTGGGACATAACAACATACATCAAGAGAATCCAGAGAATCATAAGCACATACTTTAAGAAACTATATATCTGATTTTTAAATCTAAAAGTAATAGTTTGCTTGATAGGTACCACCTAACCTTAAATTAAGGTTAGATAAGCGATTTAAACAGACCTCTAACCCCTAGTGAAAAATAGTCATTAAAGTCTCTGCTTCATCTCCCCTCCCCCAGCCCCCTATTCCCACACACATACACACAAAGCCCAGGACAAGATAGTTTTAACAGAGAATTTTAGCACTTTCAAAAAAAGAGTTAACACAAACACCCTTCAAATTATTCCACAAAAAAGAAACAGAAGGGACATTGTAAATTCATTTTATGAGGTAACAGGTCTTTCTTTCTAATTAAGAACATTTCACATGACTCCTCAATTTTTCTGTAAGAAGGATGGACAGGGTGGGCAGGAGCAGAGTGTGCAGGCTGATGGTCTGAGTTTAATACCTGAAGGTTCACATGGTACAAGACAAGACCTGATACCCAAAGTAGGTTGTCCTTTGACCTAAACCTGTGGGCCACTTCAGATGCCCACCTGTACTCACTCATACACACACATTACAGGCACAAGTACACACACACACACACACACACACACACACACACACACATACATATATACAACAATAAACAGATCCATAACTTTAAACTGTATCAACTTATCTGATCCATAATTTTAAAAAGATACATTAGTACAGTAAATATATAAAGAAAAACAGAACTGTAGAACAAACACTTATGAGTTTAGTCTTATTGCTTTATATCTTTTTCAAAATCCATCCAAAAAAAGAACCATGGACCAGGTCATCTCTTATGTCAGTGGTACTAGCTAAATCCAACAGTATGCTTAGTTGTGTCTACTAGATAATATGAAAACTTCCTGAAAATAATAAAACAATTTATCCAATATTTATAAAATGTCTATTATTTCAAAGAAAATACTGTCTAAGGTGTTTTTAAATAAGTTTTTTAAGAGTGGTCAACACCAGTAAGAAAAGCCTTTGCATTCCTCCAGGTTAGCAAGAGGTTTAACATGTGGTTATGATAAGTTGTTGGTATGTTCACACCTTAGTATGAGGTCAGGAGTGAGTAACTGTGTTGCCATCAAGAGGTAACATCAGTCCAGGAATAATAAATTCCATACTGTCTAGCAGCAGAGTATTTCTGGATTTATCAGTTCTATAGGTTCTTGCAGCTTTTTGTTATATAACAGGACTGGTGTGTTCCTGTTCCCAGTGGACAAACCCAGGTTAAAGTAGATCAAGCTGATATAGCCAACCAAATAATTTTTTTCTGGCTATTGAGGGCTTTCATAATGATTCCTTTCCTAGTCACTGACATAAGGCACAGAGGATAATATTGCCAATTTCCCTAGATTCATTTACATGCTTCTAGATATTCTTGCCTCAAGTTTACTATTAATCTCAATCTAACTCCTCAAATCTACAGATTCAGATACAGATGGATGAGTGAGTGAATAAGTAGATGGAAAGGGTTTTACTTCAAGTCTACTTCTTGGCTTCTATAAAAGTGATGAACACATGTACTGCTCCACTGCTCGCAAGGAGTTTTCATCATTGCTGTTATTAACGTATCAATTTCAAAAGTGAAGCTGAGAGAAACTGCGATATATTTTTACTTACACCAACAAACAAGGATGATACATTCTGGAAGGAGGACAGGATTTGCTTTTTCTGTCCTTTGATTAAAGATGCTGCTCTTCCCAGCCCTTTAAATCTTAAGTATGGGCATTGAGAGAGGTTCAGATACTACAGAGACAGATGATTGGTGTCTGCACTGACTATTTATACGTTTTGCTTTTGGTTTCCAAAGCTGCACAGGCCTGGAGACAAATGAATCATTTGTTGTATGTGATAGATTGATTCTACTTCAGCCCTCCAGATTGATTTCAAAGAGGTGATGATCTCAGCTTGTGTTGGACATCACTTGATGTCTCAGTCTAGGGCTCTGGTCCTCTCCTGGGCCTAAGGAGCACTAAGTGAATGGCAAGTTCATGGTTTGCTTTTAAATCATTAATCCAAGAATGTAAGTGACAACAAACATGGAATCTATATTACACGTCTGTTGTAATTTGCAGACACTCCAGTAGGCATCTCTAACCATAATCACCTCCATATCAACAGGGACTACTGGGTTCTTTTTGGCAGAACACTAAGGCAGTCCATACTGAAAACTGGATTCCACCTCAACCCTTAAATTTCTATATCATATAGTAAAGGGGTGACACCTAGTCATAACTGGGTATCTGTCTTTTAAAATTCACTGATGGAGTGGAGACATAGCTCAGTTGGCAAAGTGCTCGCCATGCAGTCCTGAGACTACTCCAGTCAATAGGATGCATTGATAAAAGGCAGCGTGGTGGGTCATATTTATAATCTTGGTGCTGGTGAGATGGAGACAAAAGGTGGATTCCTGGACTCACTGGATTATCAATTCATCCAGTTTGGTTATTTCTAGACCAGAGTGGGACCTTGTTAAAAATCATAAAGAAAATCGAAACAAGTTAAATGGTACCTGAGGAATGACAATCAAGACTGGTCCTTGCTATTAGTATACACACACACACACACACACACACACACACACACACACCATTTAAACAGGTAAATCAAGCAATGTGCTATTAGCTATTGTAATGATAAGGTGTAATAAGACCCTCTTCATGGAGAATATGTCCTTCAGATAATTAGATCTTTAAAATTTTATTGATAATTCTAGACAATGAATATGTTTATGGCTTATTTTCAACCGCCTGACAGGCAATTCCTTTCTAGGACATTCAAAGTCCTTGCCACTCATTCCTGCTCAAGTAAAATTGATGTGCCATCAGTGTAATGGACCAATGTCATGTTCAACAGAATGTCAGACAACTAAGGTCTTTGCAGATTATGTTACAGAAAGTAAAAACTTGAGTCATGTAAGGGAATTTTAAATTACTCCTTTTCTTATGGACATGAAGTATTCTTCTTTCATTACTAATAAGGAAAGGTACACTTGCTTTAAGTGGAGCTATGTAAAGAATTCCTGACCTACAATGACATGCTTCAGTAAATAAAACAGTTTTCGTAGTGACTATAATTGGTGTTATCTTATTGTAAGTTTTTAACATACCTTTATGTGGTCTGATAAAATACCTTTATTTTATTTTGTTCTGGATTTCAAAGAAACAAACAAACAAATAACAAACAAGCAATCAAACAAAAACCAAAAATTTATGGTGGATGTTTGGAACTGGGAAACCTAATCCTATTTTCTTTAAAGGTTATTAGTCTGTATTCAAGATACAATATTTATTGTTATTTAATATTTCCTGTGGGGCTATAATTTCAAAAAGAACTTCCTATAATAATCATTTTTACTTCTAAAGTCAGTGAAGACTAAGAAAATTGTGTCAGTATGCTCAAAACCTATTGTCTTAAATACATTTCTGTTGCTGTGAAAATATACCATGACCAAAGCAACTTAATAAGAAGAACATTTAATTTTGGCTTATTTACTATTCCAGAGGGTGAGTCCAGGAACAACATGGTAGGGAACAAAGTAGCAAGTAGGCAGATGCTGCTAGAACAGTAGATTATTGCTTACATATTATTCAAAAGCAAGAGTCAGCTAAAGAGAGACTGAGCCTAGCATGGTCTTTGAAACCTCAAATCCTACTCTAATGCCACACCTCCTTCAAAAAAGCCACATTCTTCCCTCTACTTGACCAACTAGGAACAAAGCATCTAAATAGAGAAAAATAGATCTGTGGGGTCTATTTTTATTAGAACCAACGCACCCATGAAAAGGACTTGAACCTCCTTCATAATGCATTTCATAAGCCCAGAAGTCATTGGAGATCTTGACTAGTTCAAGTCTAGAATTTTCTTTTACTCTATATATCTAGTTGTCCTATTTTTTCAAGAAATTTCAAGTATAATGTGGAAAATATTTGTGAGGTATCAGTTATATAAAATATGGAGGCACTACCAAGTCCTTAGAAAACACATAGACAACATAGAGATACACACACACACACACACACACACACACACACATACCCTCACTCACTCACTCACTCACTCACAAAATACAACCTACTGAGCCTCTTTAGTGTCACTTGTATGTACTGGTCTTTAGGGCTGACCTCATGGTACTTTATTATAATTTAGAGGCCGCATCCATGGAGAAGAGTAATTTTCCCTCTCTCAAGTAGTTGCCAATTGCTTAGAGTCATCATCATAGTACTGGGCTTGATAAGATCCATCCTTCATCCATGTTGACAGGTCAACTGATATTGCAATATTTGTATCTTATTTAAGCAGCCATGTTGTTGAGATTTGATGGGTATACTTTGTGTATTTCTAGAATCACAGTCTTGCACCAGATTTCCTGGAACACTGGCTCACTCAATCTTCTACCTTCAAGTTTGAACTGTCATTTGTGCTCCCTGAGCCTTAGGTTGAGAAAAAGATGGGCTAGACAAACCACAGGCAGCTGTTGTCTGTATTGTGATATCTCAAATTATTTTTCGCTGGCTTTGGTTTAGTGCCTTTCAGTAACTGGGCAGCATTCTATCATTAATATACAACTATAAAGACAGTCTACTGTTGACTTTGATGTTTATGTGATGTTACTGATTCGCTAACTTTAAGGGCATGGTACTCACCCACAACCTTCACTGGTAACTAGAATGCATTTTAAATGGCTGGTAGAATTTGTTCATGAATAGGGCAAAGAATCAATATTTTTCTTTTATAAACTTGTATATGGGAACATTTAATCTCAGTAGACAACGTTTAGCATTCAGTTCCTTATTCACCATTTTCCTTATTATAGAAGGTAAAGATATACACGGATTGATTTCCATATGTGTCATTCTTAAAAATACAGTAGCTAAGGAACCATTGCCACATAGCCAGGCAGGTAAGACATCCTCATTAACCTTTTGCCTGACAAAGGTTCATTTTATGCATGCTTCTAGCATGCTGAAACCTGATCATCCTATTGACACTATTGACACTACAGAATTCAGTTTAAGGCAGGTTACCCTATCAAATTTATACTCTGGAGATCAGGCACCATTAAGAGTCACCGAAACACCAGTGAATTCCTTGGCCATCAATTCCTCACAGCCTTAATAATAGTAGTTTCCCTTGGGCAATCTCAAGTGTTCAGCTTACAGTGGCTGTTAGTTTTCTATATCTGTCCACACACAGGAGGATAATGGTTTTGTCTTACCAAACTTTAAGGGACTCGTTTCCGTAGTAACTGTGACAAGTTTCTAGCATCCATGCTACATTGATAAATCTCATTTCTAGAAACTGTTGAAATATAACTAAAAATTGCATCTATATAAAATTAAGTAACACAATATAATAAAAAATTACATATTTGTCTCTAGGCTTTGTACAACCTCCACAATATTTTCTCCATCTTCCTTTTTTTCCCTTGGGGAAACCTTCTCTTTGCTTGTGATTACAATATTTCTACCATACTTAAAATATTCAAAGTAGTTTAATTCAAAATCCATGATTATTCCATGTAAAGGAAGCAAAGAGATGGATGCATCGTGTCCTTTGTGTTTTGTCATAGCATACGCTATAATGCAGCAAATGTAGAATGTCTTTACACTTTTCTTAAGTGAGATGTAGAGCAGTGCTGTGACTTAGCGTCCGACTTTGACAGGGACACTTCACAGATGATGTGATGTACGTCCATCAGGGGACACATGCTACCCCGGAACTGCTCATGTTCACTGACTACATCCACTCCTTCCTTCCTTCCTTCCTTCCTTCCTTCCTTCCTTCCTTCCTTCCTTCCTTCCTTCCTTCCTGTAGAGAACTGTAAAATGTATAAAATGACTCTGTGCTAAATCTAAGATCGAATCCTTATCTTGGCAGCAAAGCTATTTTCCAAAAAAAGAACAGCTTTCTTCTTTTTCAGTTGCGCATTACACACAGGAAGGCAAGAAGAGAGGAAGGCTTCCATTGATCTAAATAATGTTTACCTCACTGTTTTAAAAACACAAACCAGGTCAGTTATTCTACATTAACCCATATACTTAATCACATGCAATTTGCTGTATGTAGGTAATTTTTGCTAGTAATCACATCACTATGATCCCATTCAACAGCTAGGGAAGGATTAAGGAATGGTTTCATCCTGCATCATACGTAACAATCTCCATAGTCACCTTCCATTCCCCTATCTTAATAATGTGATTTATACTATCACTCCTAGAACCCGGTAGCTAAACTACGATTGTCTGTTAATTGATTTGGAACAGAGATTTTCTATGGCGAATAATACCTCCAAATTCAGATGTAGTTAAAAAGGTTTCTTTTTTTAAAGTAAGAAACACTATTTCATGAGCAAAAATATATTAGAACTTCTATGATCAGAGACGTGAACAGCACATATTCATGAAGTCCCATGGTTGCCCTTGTATTGTGCCCTCTCTTATACAAATAGCCATCATTATATTTTTATGTAGCCCACATTTCTTGCTCTGTGTATTGCCCAAGTGGCAGCATGACATAATATTTCCTGCAATCATTTTTCAATTAAGTAATAAGTCTGTGATATTATATTGCATACAAAATCTGTGAATTTACGTTACATAATTACTAAGATATTTCTCATTAATTTTTTCAACCAATGTATCTTTTATTTAATCAATATTTTGAAAGTAGAAGAATGTTTAAAATTTACATTGTTGACATATTTAGTAGGACACTATTAGTAGTACTTTTATTTCATGCTTTTGAACGACTTTCTCTTCTCTTCATGATTGTTGTTGCTGTTGGTGGTGGTGGTGGTGAGTGGGGGAGCACATATGCAAATGTGCTCACATGAGTGAGGATTTCAAAGGACAACATTGGTTGTTTTTCCTCAAGAATTATATATTTTATTGATTGTAATGGTGTCTCTCTTTGTCTTGAGGCTCCTACACTCAGCTAGACTGATCTGGAAGCAACAGCAACCTGCCTATCCCTTCACATCAACACTAGGCTTGGAAGTGCAGGCTGGAACAATCTATTTCTTTGTGGGTTTAGGGATAGAACTCAGCTTCTCAGTGAGGGCTTTACCTACTTAATCCTTTGTTTACGCCTGAATGCTGAAAATTTATTGATGTAGCTTATGATCAAAATGACTAAGTACAAAATCAACATTGGAGTATATATCATGATATAGTGTATACTTTTATTTACTTAACTTTTCACTACTTGGAGCACATAAACGTACATGCATCATTGGCATATTGTAGTTTTTCAGGGCTAAATTCATTATTTCAGAATGGGAAGAATTTCTATGTTTTTATTGGTTTCATGTAAATTATAAATTTGATAAACATATTTCTTGTTATTTACCTAACCTAGTTGATGAAAATTGTAATGCATTTCTTAAAACAAGTGAATGACCTGAGAAACTTCAAAAGTTCTCCTACCAGAGATAGTGACAATATCAGTCCTATTGACAAGCAGCACAGCATGTTTTTAGCTATCCCAAATATCTTCATTTAAATCTTCCTCAGCATGAGCAGTTTATACAAGTTTTAATTTAATTTTTTTAACCTAAAGTGTACCTATTAGCATGCCACAATGTTATAAACAGATTAGAATCTAGAAATCATAAATAATTTGAATAGTAATAGACCATTAACCCATTAGATGAAAAATTTGTAGTTATCTATACAATTGGATACACTAATGATGATTTCTTAAATTTTTCTAATACTTATTAATTTTCCCACCATTTTGTCTATTTGATCCTTACAATGACCCTCCACAAAGAAGACAAGGTAAATCAAGGATCTCGGTGTGGAAACTGCCCTAGAGAGAAAAACCTTCTCTAATGGGTAGACATCTCCCTAGCTTGAGTACATTCACTGTCTCATTCTATTTGCAAGCAAGTAACCAAGCAAGCAAGCAAGCAAGCAAGCAAGCAAGCAAGCAAGCAAGCAAGCAAGCAAGCAGGCAAGCAAGCAAACAGGAGCTCCAGTATTATTTTGTGAGAGAACTTAGAATTTACATTAAGCAAATATTATTTAGATTTTTTTAAATTTATTTAATACTTAATAATAATTCTTTGGTTTCCGGGCAAACATCCCCCTCCCCTCTCCCCTTCCTTATGGGTGTTCCCCTCCCAACCCTCCCCCCATTGCCGCCCTCCACCCAACAGTCTAGTTCACTGGGGGTTCAGTCTTAGCAGGACCCAGGGCTTCCCCTTCCACTGGTGCTCTTACTAGGATATTCATTGCTACCTATGAGGTCAGAGTCCAGGGTCAGTCCATGTATAGTCTTTAGGTAGTGGCTTAGTCCCTGGAAGCTCTGGTTGCTTGGCATTGTTGTACATATGGGGTCTCGAGCCCCTTCAAGCTCTTCCAGTTCTTTCTCTGATTCCTTCAACGGGGGTCCTATTCTCAGTTCAGTGGTTTGCTGCTGGCATTCGCCTCTGTGTTTGCTGTATTCTGGCTGTGTCTCTTAGGAGCGATCTACATCCGGCTCCTGTCGGTCTGCACTTCTTTGCTTCATCCATCTTGTCTAATTGGGTGGCTGTATATGTATGGGCCACATGTGGGGCAGGCTCTGAATGGGTGTTCCTTCAGTCTCTGTTTTAATCTTTGCCTCTCTATTCCCTGCCAAGGGTATTCTTGTTCCCCTTTTAGAGAAGAAGTGAAGCATTCACATTTTGATCATCTGTCTTGAGTTTCATTTGTTCTAGGCATCTAGGGTAATTCAAGCATTTGGGCTAATAGCCACTTATCAGTGAGTGCATACCATGTATGTCTTTCTGTGATTGGGTTAGCTCACTCAGGATGATAGGGCTCATCTTTACTGGTGTATATTTTTGTGTTGGACTCTATCTATAACATCTGTGGACAGGTAACCACGAGGACAGAACAGAACATCAGATCCCATAGAACTAGAGTCACAGGTATCATGAGTACCCCATTGTCAGTACTCGAAACTACCTTGCATCTTTGATAACAAAAGCAGGTACTTTACACTGCTGAGCCAAATATCTTTCCAGCCCCCAAGCCAGTATTTCATTCATGAAATCTTCATGAATGAGATAAGAGAAATCTGAGAACTCAAGCGCTGAACGCTGACACTGAATTTACTCCAACAGCAGACAACAATGTCTTTGGAGCAAAACCAGTAAATAAGCAGAAGTAAATTGCACAGATGCACAGACACTCAGAAGCTGACACAGATATACATTCTACATCAGAAAGGAGAATACTAAACCACATCATTTCCAGTTGAGACTGAAAACCACTGCACATAGCAACAATTCTGGACTGCAAGGCCACCATAGTTTCCTGTGGTCATGGAGCAAGTGGAACTTCTGAAGATGTTCCGATGCTATGGCATTTTAAATTGATGTGTAGAGACAGATTGTGCCTCGCTTACTTTCCTGAGGGAACATGGAAGTAAAGGCACCTCAAGAAAAGCAGCAGATGCAGCAAATGGTGGCTTTATGAGGTCATAAATCGGGGTAGATTCATGTGAATGCTGTGATGAATCTCGTGCCTCATGGCAGATGTAAGCAAAAGGTTTCTATACAGTTTTACTTAGGTTTTATACTTCCCTGTCATAGCCCTTTCTACCCTATAGCAAAAGGCTCACTACTGACAGGGGTGGTTATTTCTTGTCATCCTCTCATTTTCATGGCCTATGGGACACACACACACACACACACACACACACACACACACACACACGCGTGCACATGCACAGTACAAAGCACATATGTTTCTCCTAAACACTCCTTAGTTTTAGCCTAAGTTAGATTTGTAAACCCCATTCTTCCCAGTATAGAACCTCAATAAGAAATAAAATCCTTAGAGACACAGATGTACTGTGGTAACTACAAAGAAATCTAAATCTACACATAAACAACAAGGAAAAAAGAAGTATAAAATATTAGAATAGCATAAAGGCTATAAAGAAGGGAAAGGCATAATAGTTATGAAGAAATCATTTAGAGAAGTTAATATATGTAACAAAGCCTGACAAGCAACAACATAAAAGACTTTCTGAATTTATTCCTAAACGGTAAAATCATTAAATTCCAAACAAATTCCATTTAAGAGATTGATGTTTTTAATGCACTGTAACAGAAGACATCTCTTTTACCGTGGGGAGAGGGATCTTGTTGAGTCTATGTCCAGCAGAAAGACAGGCCATCAAATGAGGGATGAGTTGCTATCAACAGTCAAACTCTGACCCAAAATTCTTCCTGTCTGAAAGAAATGCAGGGATGGAAATGTAGAAGAGCCTGAGGAAAAAAATGGTCCAGCAACAGGCCCAAAGTGGAATCCAGCTCACGGGGAGGCCCTAAGACCTGACACTACTACTGTTGCTATGGGGTGCTCACAAAAAGGGACCTATCATGACTGCCCTCCAAAAGACCCACCGATCAGCTAAAAGAGTCAGATGCAGATATGTACACCCAACCAATGAACAGAAGCTACTGACCCTTCAGGTTGAATTAGGGGAAAGCTGGAGGAAGCTGAGGTGGAGGGCAACCCTGTAGGAGGACCAACAGACTCAATTAACCTGGACCCCTGAGATCTCTCAGACAATGATGGATTACCAACCAGGCAGCATACACCAGCTGAGATGAGGGCTCCAACATGTATACATTCCAGGGTCTGGGTTCACTTAAAGAAGATGCACCTAACCATCAAGAGACTGGAGGGTACAGGAAATTTAATAGGTCTTGTGGGGTGAGTAGGGTGGGGACATCCTCATGGAGATGGGATTGGGGGTGGGAGTGCGGAGGTATCAGATGTGGAACACTCTGAGGGTAGAACAGGAGGGGAATAAAGTCTGGAGTGTAAAATAAAAAAATCCTGATAAACATATTCACTACATATAAACTAATGTGTGAAGAGTAAACATAGAAATAAGCAAAGTGAAAATTATAGGGTGTGTAGAACCTTTCCAATGACGAGGTTAATATTTCTCTTCTGAGGTAAATTATCCTGTTTTTTGTACTAATTGGATGGGTAATTCACAGCCACTATGGCATAATGTATAATTTATGATATTTTATGTTACTTATTTTAACTCTGTTTATCCTATATTATAATAATGATAAGATCAAAGAGAACTATTTTTGTCACTGTGTGTGTGTTTGTGTATGTGTGTGTGTGTTGAATATTTCTTCACCCATCACATTTTATTATTATTTGGACAGTTGTTTGATATTTGACATCACTTTCAACTGATAGTTAGACATGATCATTGAACACATCTGTAATTTCAGAACTCAAGATGCTAAAGCAGAAGGAACATAAATTTAATGTTAATACAGGCTACATGCGAGCTGGTATGAGTAGCAGAGTAAGGCCCTGAATGATGGCTAATCTTGGTTATCAACTTGACTACACTGGACTTAGCTAAATTTCAAGCATTTGGACACAGCTGTGAGGTTTTTTCTTTGTTGGATTATGTGAGATCAGATGCTTAACCCTAAACCTGGACCTCAACCTCTGGTGGCAGCCCACATAAAAAGATGAGGAAGGAGAAACTTTTGCTTTTTGTCTGCTTGGTCTCATTCTCATGGGCAAGTTCACTTGTTCAGTTTCTGAGGCATTCACTCATTCACTGGTGTTAAGAACCTACATCCTTGAAAATACAATGTACACTGAAAAATCAGAAGTTTTCCAGAACTTACCTCAGATGCCCAGAACAGACTGAAACTGCTGAGGCATCAAGTCTCATGGATTGGACAATACAGAATCCTTGGCCTTTCCAACAGGAGGAAGTTATAATTGGACCACAGTCTGTAAGTCACCCTACTAAACCTCAAATGTATATGAGTTTAAGTTAAAACATATTTTTCACAAAATCTTTCCTCTATAACTTATTATCATATTATTATTATCATATTAATCAAATATAAAGCAAACGCCTCAGCTATTGCCAAAAAATTGGTAAGCATGATGTATTAGTGAGAATACCTTAAGAATTATAATTTATATAATTTATAAGAGCATAGGCAAAAGGTTATCTATAAGAACATGGGTTTCTTACTAGTGGATACACCAATAAAGAATGTCTCTCTTACTCATAGCAGACATTAACTACCTAGAGGCCTAGTGAACCTCTTTGCCTAGCTACCATAACTGTGTCTAGGTCCCAAGATGGAGCTCATGACTACTTCTCTGCCTTCCATGACAGGATGTTGACAAGTCCAAACTTGCAAAGCTTTTGTGCCTATAATAACAACTTCTATGAGTTCAGTGCTATAATGGTGATGTCATCTCTGAAAGATGTCCAACACCATTCCACTGTCTATTTGGCACTTATTATTTCTGCTTACTATCTCCTTCATGATGCCTCTAAGTCTTGGAGGAGTGATATGAAATTCCCATGTTTGTCTGAGCTCTCAACTGTCCCAATGCTCAGCCTTTTGACTAGTTATGGGCCTATGCAGTTACCGCTGATCAATGTGTAAAAAATCCCAGAAAATCTGACAGTAGCATCAGTTGCCAATAACTATATTTATAAACAAAATAATAATGAAAAAGAACAAAAGAGAGCAAGGTAGAGAGATAAAAGAAAGAATGGAAATAAAGGGTGGGAGAGAAGGTAGGAGAAGGGAAGGAAGGGATGAGAGAGGGAAGGAGGAAAGAGAAGAAGAAAAGAACTATGTGGATAGAAGAAAAGGATCAAAAGGAACATAATGAATATTAAAGAGAATAATAGGGATGAATAAGATAAAATAAATTGTATAGGAAAATGACACTATGAAATCCATTGTGGTGTATAATTAACATATTCTAATAAAATTTTGACTTTTAAAAATAATAATGCTTTTAATTTTAGTGCAACTTTCCCATCAGTTTACTTACTTATGAGTACTATGCTAATGACCTACTCTTCAACCTTTCTTAAGAAATTTCACTTACCTTTAAGATCAAGAAAATAGAGGTTCTTCTGAAAAGTACAAATAATTCATTTGTTCTTAAAATTACCATTTAAATATATTCCCCCAAGCAAGGACTTCTGAAAATTAGAGGATATTCAGTTACACAAAAGAAAATACTTCATAATGAGACTAAATACCTTCTTTTAATTCACCTATTATTTTAAAAAAACACTCTTTATAAAAGCATAAAACAAAATGATTGTGGAAGTTTCCCTTACAAAGAATTTTCATACTGTCAATGGTTATAGTACCTCTATTTTTCATAACACAATCCAAGAATCCTTCATGTATATCCAAATATATGAATTAAAAAGAGTCTAGCTAGCTCCAGAAAAAGAAGTGAATATTTGACTGGATGTACATCTGACTGCAGAATCAGCATGAGTTAGTTAAAGATAGTAAGCTTTTCTAAGTTTCTTTCTGCGATTATATCGGCAGTTTTTCTTTATCTCATGATAAAACACAAAGGATCAGAAGACATTCAAGCATCCCTCTTTGAGCTCTTCTTGTTCTTTGGCGTCTTTGGGTCTGTAGATTGTAATATGTTTATCTTGTACTTTGTGATTAATATCCACTTATAAGTATGTAATGTGAGAGCTCTTTCTGCGTCTGGGTTACCTCACTCATATTTCCTAGCTCCATCCATTTATTCATTCATTCATTTTATATCCTGATCACTGGCCACCCCTTGGACCCCTTCTCATAGAATTCCTCCCCCACCCCTTTTACCCTTCTCTCCTAAGAGGGTGGGGGTCCCAAGTATCTGAAGAGCTAGGTGCCTCCTCTCCCACTGAGGCCACATAAGTCAGCCCAGTTGGGAAAATGGAATTCATAAGCAGGCACTAGCTTTAGGGACAGCCCATACTCCAGTTGTTGGGGAAACACATGAAGACTGATCTGTACATCTGCTACATATATGCTGGGGCCCTCATACCAGCAGGGTTTGCTCTTTCGTTTATGGTTCAGTTTCTGGGAGCCCTCAATAGTCCAGGGTGGTTGACTCTATTGGTCTTCCTATGAAGTTCCCACCCTCTTCAGGAACCTCAATTCTTCTCCCAAGTCTTCCATAAGAGTCCCCGAGCTCTGTTCAATGTTAGGCTGTGGGCCTCTGCATCTCTTTCAGTCAGTTGCTGAGTAGAGCCTCTCAGAGGACAGCTTTTCTAGGCTACTGGATGCAAGCATAGCAGATTATGTTTAATAGTGCTTGCCCATGGGATTGGTCTCAAGTTAGGCTGATTAATGAGTGGTCATTTCCACAGCCACTGTTGCATCTTTGTCCCTACATTTCTCGTAGACAGGACAAATGTTTGGTTAAAAGTTTTGTGGATGTTTTAGTATCGTTATAAATTCACTGGGCATCCTGCCTGGCTGCAGGATGTGGCGTCCTCAGATTCCATAGCGCCATTGCATTGATTCCTGGGAATAGCTCCCATCTCAAGTCTTTAGCACATCCTAAATATAATCACACGACCCCCTAACCCCATTTGATGAGTTGCAAATTTCCATTCAGTACCATGGCCATCTGGTCTTATCATCTGTCTGTCCACACACCTGATTCTGACCACCTCCCATTCTCCTCCCATCCCCATCCACTCTCCAACCCAGTTGCCTCCCTTTATCTGCCTCTTATGACTATTTTATTATTGCTTCTACATGAAATTCAAGCATCCTCATTTGGGCCTTTCTTTCTGTTTAGCTTCTTTGGTCTGTGGACTATATAATGGGTATCCTGTACTTTATGGCTAATATCCACTTATCAGGGAATACAAACCATGTCCTTTGGGTTTGGGTTACTTCACTCAGGATGATATTTTGTATTTTCATCCATTTGCCTGCAAAATTCATGTTGCCCTTGTTTTTAATAGATGAATAGTATTCCATTATGTAAATGAAATACATTTTCTCTATCCATTATTTGATTGAAGGACAACTGGGTTGTTTTCAGTTTCTGACTACTACAAATAAAACTGCTATGAACATAGTAGAAAATGTGTCCTTGTGGTATGGTGAAGCATCTTTTAGGTATGTACCGAGGAGAAGTATAACTGGATCTTCAGGTAGAACTATTTGCAATTTTCTGAGAAAGTTACAGAACAGTTTCCATAGTGGCTGTACAAAGTTGCACTCTCGCAGTAATGGAGGACTGTTCCACTTACTCTGCATCCTCACCAGGTCTTAATGTCCCTCAAGGTTTTTTGTTCTTAATCATGCTGATAGATGTAAGATAGTATGTTTGGGTCATTTTTATTTGCATTTCCATGATGACTAAGGACATCGAACATTCCTTTATGTGATTCTCGGTTGTTTGAGATTCTGTTGAGAATTCTCTGTTTAACTCTGTACCCCACTTTCCTTTTTTCTTTCTTTTATTGGATATTTCTTTTATTTACATTTGAAATATTATCCCCTTTCTCGGTTTCCCCTCCAGAAACCCCCATCACATCCCCCACCACCTGCCTCCATGAGGGTGCTCCCACACCAAACCACACACTCCCTCTGCTTCCCCACCCTGGCATTCCCCTATACTGGGGCATCGAGCCTTTCCAGGACAAAGGGCCTCTCCTTCCATTGATGCCCGATGTTACATATGCAGCTGGAGCCATGGGTCGCTCCATGTGTACTCTTTGGTTGGTGGTTTATTCCCTGGGATCTTTGGAGTGTCTGGTTGGTTGATATTGTTGTTCTTCCTATGGGGTTGCAAACTTTCTCGGTTACCTCAGTCCTTTCTCTAACTCCTCCATTGGAGACTGTTCTCAGTCCAATGGTTGACTGAGAGAATCTACTTCATTTGTCAGGCTCTGGCAGAGCCTCTTAGGAGATAGCTATATGAGGCTCCTGTCAGCATGCACCTCTTGGCATCCCCAATAGTGACTGGTTTTGGTGACTGGATGTGGGATGGATCTCCACGTGTGGCAGTCTCTGGATGGCCTTTCCTCCAGTCTCTGCTCCACACTGTGTCTCTGTACTTCCTACTGTGAGCATTTTTTCCACGAGGAGAGGTTTAATGAGAGGAGAAGAGTAGAAAAGTGGAGAAAAGCCAGACATGAGCATGTGGATGGAAGGGATAGGGGATGGGGAGAGAAGGAACAGGAACGAAAAGGGCAGAAGGGCAGAGAAGAGTAAGATATAAGCAAAAGAGCTCCTGTGAGTATTTTGTTACCCCTTCTAAGAAGTACTGATGTATCTGTACTCTTGTCTTTTTTCTTCTTGAACTTCATTTTGCACCCCATTTTTAATTGGGTTATTTTGTTTGTTGGTATTTAAATTTTTGAGTTGATTATAAATTTTGGATATTATCCATTTATCAGATGTAGGGTTGGTAAAGATCATTTCCCAATCTGAAAGCTGATGTTTTGTCCTATTGACAGTGTACTTTGCTTTACAGAAACTTTCAGTTTCAAGAGGGTCACATTTATTAATTGCCTGTTGTCTGTCTGTGGAATTCATTTCCCTAACTGGGCTTCCTTGTCTGGCTGAAATGGAAGAGGGAAAAAATTCAAATAAAATAAAGTTTAGTTACAAAATAGAAAAGAGAAAAAATGAACAAAAGGATAAAGAATAGTTATTCCCATGCCTTCCTGTGCACATGCTCAATTTGGCATTACATATGCTAAAATTGGAAGGATACGGCAGATATTAGCATGGTCCTTGTGCAAGGCTGATTTGCAAATTCAGGAAGCATTCCATTTTTTTCAAATGAAGTAATTCTTCTGCAAGACATAAACCACCTTCTGTCAACATTATCCTGGCTTGCCCTTACAGCAAAACCGGTGAGGATCTGTCATAGAAATGTCAACTTGTCTTGAGCTTTCCTGCTAAGACAAATTAAGACTCTTCAGAAAAATAATCAAATAAGAAGGATGAAATTACTATAGAATTTTAGTGATAAAAGAGTATCAAGGGCACTGTTGGTAAGAGGTATGAGAACACTGAGTATCCATGCCAAATAATAAAACTGAATTCTGTGTGATGCCCATATGCACATTAAGGTGAATTAGAGTAAAGGCTTATCTGGTAAATCCTAGAAGGAAACAATGGACAAAAGCTCCATGATACTGGTTTTATCAATGATTCTTTTAGCGAGATACCACAGTAAAAATGAAATAATAGCTATCCCAATCAAACTAGTAGACCATAACAACTAAAACACATTTGCCCAAGAATGAAAGCAACCTGCAATTGTAAATGAATCTTAACATACTATTGGACAAACTGTACAAAATTAGCTGATATAAACTTAATATCAAGATAGATAAAAGTTCACCTAACTAAACAAGAAGCAAATTGCATGATTTAAAAAAATGGTCAAAGAATTTGGGTGAAGAAATAGCTAAAGAAGACATGTAAAATAGCCAATGTTGTACAGCATTATTAATCATCAGAGAAATAAAAAATTAGATAAATTGAGATACTAACTCCCATATATTAGCAAAGCTACTGAATAGGAGATAATTGATAACAATTATATCATTAATACATTATGGAGGAAGCAGAACCCTTACAGCTTTTGCTGGGAATGTAGTGCTGTTTGGAGGTTACTTTGGTTTCATTTCATTGCTATCATGAAATATTTTAACCAAATGGAGCTCAGGGAAGAAAAGGGCTCATTTGGGTTATCCTTACAGGTCACATTACATCACTGAGAGAGAAGCCAGGGCAGGGCAGGACTCCAGAAGGAATTCAGAGGCAGAAACCATAGAGGAATATTCCTTGTTGGCTTGTTTCTTCACAGGCTCTTTCTTAGAACCTTTTCATACAGCGCCTGACCACCTGTTGAAGGGATAGGGGTCACTTTGATCTTGACAATTCCTCATTGAGGTGTTCTTCTCAGAGGACTCCAATAGATGTGATAGCAACAACTGTGGTTTGTGTGCAAAAAACTTGGTCTATAATGCATTAGAAAAAGAGATGCCTAGATCATGGGAACACAGCATCAAAAGGTATTAATGCATTTTGCACATTACAGGATTACTTATTTGAAAAAAGTGGCATCCTATACAATATATAAGTTTTTGTGACTTGGATATTAGTTACATAAAATTAATTAAGTAGTATTACTATAGACTAAATGGTAAGACTGCTGTTCTTTGAACACACAGATGGGATTGAAAGACATAGGAGGTAAGAGGTAAGTGAAACCTAGGAAGACAAATAGTGTATGTTCTTGGATATGAAATCTAAAACAGTTTAAGTCATCAAAAGCAAGGAATACAGTGGTGCTTGTGAAGGCTTAGGTAGTGATAAAACGAGAACTGTTATCCAAAGGGAATATGTTTGCATTTATAAGATGAGCAAACCTTGAGAATATGACATACATTATGGATTTTAAAAGGTATTCATTGAGAAATTTGATTGTGAAACCAGCATATATATATGCATATATATATGAATTGAATATATTTAATGCGTATTTATACAATGTGTATATTCAATTTCTACTTTACAACTAGATATTTTGAAGTTAAGATAATAAGTCCTCTTAGGGTTCAAATGTCTAGGCTGTGTTGTCTCTGTGGCACAATCTTGAATGAACAGAAGTCACCGGGGTTCTTATTTGTGTTCAGTGAATGATTCATTATTGATGTGCTTGGATGAGCAAAAGCCACCTTTTTACATTTGACAAAGAGCATTTGGCTCAATACCTGGCACAGAAAATGATGTCCTAAATATAAGTGTTTATCCAGAAGATATACCAATGAAATAGCAAGACAGAGAGAAAACAAATGTAATACCATGGCACAGCATGTTCATGGAGGTTAGAGGACAATTTTCAGGTGTTAGTTCTTCCTTTCTGCCATGTGGGACAATCTTGGGAACAGGTGTTTTTCCCAACTGAGTCTTTGTGCTTGCCCTTAAACAATTTTTTCACCAAATCCACTCTGTGCTGTAAAATATTCTGAGATGAAACATGCATGTAGACACCTGTATGTTGTGCAGTTCCATGACTGTTGAACTATAATTTTTTTTACTAATTCGAGCAAAGGTTTTTAATAATAAGTGTTTGTTAAAAATAAATATTATGATAACAATAGTGAGATGCTCTTCTGTAGCACATATTATGAAATAAAACATTGGGATATTAGGTATCTGGGTAGAGGTAGCTGTGTGTGTGTGTATATGTGTGTGTATACTTACATATACATAAATATACGGGTAATAAATGGAAAATGAACATGGAAAGAATTTGTGATCAATATAACAAGTCTCATTAGAACTGAGCTTTAAAATTTTGAAGAATTTGCAGAAGGATTTCATTATATTTTGAGTCTGGTTTTGCAGTTGTTCTAGCTAATTCACTGTCCTAATTTCTTGTGAGTGCTGGGATTACAGACATTTGCTACCACACTAGGCAGGTTTTATTTCTTAATACAATATCACATTTTGTCACAGAGAAACTTTATAATTCTCAGAGATGATCAAAACAGTTGGTTCTATGGGAACTCACTTTGAATTTTCTGTCTCTGCCTTTAATTTGATCTCCTTTAGATACGTTTCCTTTTTTCTTTTTCTTTTTCTTTTTTTTTTTTTTTTTTTTCGGAGCTGGGGACCGAACCCAGGGCCTTGCACTTGCTAGGCAAGCCCTCTACCACTGAGCTAAATCCCCAACCCTAGATACGTTTCCTAATGGTGTTGTTCTCAGAGACTCCTAGAGCATAGGAGATTGTGGATTAAGTAGAGATAAGTTTTGTCACCTGAAAATATATAATATTTGAAATATTTGGGGTTCAAATGATTTTTTTTTCTGAGAAGCCATTGGAATTGTCACAGGAGATAGCAAGAATGAATTCTAATTGTGAGACTATGTGATTTTCCAAGTTGATTTAGTGATATGAATTATCTCCTTTTGTGGTCCATGTGACTCTGCAAACAACACAGATTATGGATCTTGCCTTTGGTTGCTCATTAGAGGTTAAGCCATTATTGCTGAAGACACCATACACTTAGGTCAAAGAATCTGAAGTCTATTCTGAAAGCTTCCACCATTAAGTCTAGCTTTCATGATACTAGAAAATCCTATGCAGCCTGCCAACGGAGGGAAGAAAATTATAATCCTACCCAGCTGTGAAATAATTACCAGCATTGTAAGATGTCTGCAAGGGTGTGGTAAGTGGCTCATATGTTAGTGGTAATGACCAGCTATCTAATTGGACCCAAGGCTTAGTCAATGGGCGGGGAGCCATAATTAATAGAAAACTGGCCAACATCCCCTGGCTAGTGGGGGTCATGGTCAAATAGAATCTATTGTCATTTCAATGCAATAGCAAATTATATATATATATATATATATATATATATATATATATATATATATATATATATATAGTATACCCAGGTGGGGAATGTCCTGAATGGCCATTTCTTCAGTCTCTGCTCCAAACTTTGTATTTCCTCCTATGAATATTTTTGCTCCCCCTTTTAAGAAGGGCTGAAGCATCCTCATTTTGATCATCCTTCTTGAGCTTCCTGTGGTCTGTGGATTGTATCTTGGGTAATTCAAGCTTTTGGGCTAATATCCATTTATCAGTAAGTACATACCATGTGTGTTTAATTGTCATTCGGTTACTTCACTGAGGATGATATTTTCTAGTTCCATCCATTTGCCTACGGATTTCATGAATTCATTGTTTTTGTTAGATGAGTAGTACTCCATTGTATAGATGTACCACATTTTCTGTATCCATTCCTGTGTTGAAGTATATCTGAGTTATTTCCAGCTTCTGGCTATTATAAATAAGGCTGCTAAAATCATAGTAGAGCACGTATCCTTGTTGTATGTTAGAGCATAATGTAGGAATATGCTCAGGGGAGGTAAAGCTGGGTCCTAAGGTAGTGCGATGTCCAATTTTCTGAGGAACCTCCAGAATGATTTCCAGAGTGGTTGTACCAGTTTGCAAAACCACCAATAATGGAGGAGTGTTCTTCTTTCTCCACATCCTTGCCAGCATCTGTTGTCACCTGAGTTTTTAATCTTAGCCATTCTGACTGGTGTGAGGTGGAATCTCAGGGTTGTTCTGATTTGCATTTCCCTGGTGACTAAGGATGTTGAGAATTTCTTTAGGTATTTCTCAGCCATTCGATATTCCTCGGCTGAGGATTCTTTATATCTGTAAACCCCTGTTTAAATAGGGTTATTTGACACTCTAGAGTCTAACTTTTTGAGTTCTTTGTATATTTTGGACATATTATATTACCACTCTATCAGATGTAGGATTGGTAAAGATCTTTTCCCAATCTGTTGGTTGCCATTTTGTCCTAATGACCATGTCCTTAGCTTTACAGAAGCTTTGCAATTTTATGAGGTCCCATTTGTTGATTCTTGATCTTAGAACATAAGCCTTTGGTGTTTGTTCAAGAAATTTTCCCCAGTGCCCATGTGTTTGGGACGCTTCCCCACTTTTTCTTCTATTAGTTTGAGTGTATCTGGTTTGATGTGGAGGTCCTTGATTCACTTGGACTTGAGCACTGTACAGAGCAATAAGAATGGATCAATTTGTATTCTTCTACATGTTGACCTCTAGTAGAACCAGCACCATTCGTTGAAAATGCTACCTTTTTTCAACTGGCTGGTTTTAGCTGCTTTGTCAAAAAATCAACCAAGTAGAAAGAAAGGGGGCTATACAAAATATCAAGTGAGCATAGGTGTCCGGGTTCATTTCTGGGTCTTGAATTATATTGCATTGATCTATCTGCCTATCTCTATACCAATATTATAGAGATTTTATCCCTATTTCTCTGTTATATTGCTTGAGGTCAGTGTTGGTGATTTCCCCCTGAAGTGCTTTTATTGTTGAGGATAGTTTTCACTATCTTGAGTTTTTTATTATTCCAAATGAATTTGCAAATTGCTCTTCCTAACTCTATGAAGAATTAAGTTGGAATTTTGATGGGGATTGCATTGAATCTATAGATTGCTTTTGGCAAAATGGCCATTTTTACTATTAATCCAGCCAATCCATGAGCATAGGAGGTCTTTCCATCTTCTAAGATCTTCTTCAATTTCTTTCTTCAGAGACTTGAAGTTCTTGTAATACAGATCTTTCACTTGCTTGGTTAAAGTCACTCTGAGGTATCTTTTATTATTTGGGGCTATTGTGAATGGTGTCATTTCCCTGATTTCTTTCTCAACCTGTTCAGCATTTTAGTAGAGGAAGGCTACTGATTTGTTTGGGTTAATTTTATACCAAGCCACTTTGCTGAAGTTGTTTATGAGGCTTAGTAGTTCTCTGGTAGAACTCTTGGGGTCACTTAAGTATACTATCATATCATCTTCAAGTAATGATATTTTGACTTCATTCTTTCCAATATTTATCCCTTTGACCTCCTTTTGTTGTCTGATTGCTGTGGTTAGAACTTCAAGTACTATATTGAATAAGCAGGGAGTGAGTGGGCAGCCTCGTCTAGTCACTAATTTTAATGGGATTGATTCAAGTTTCTCTCCATTTAGTTTAATGTTGGCTACTGGTTTGCCGTATATTGCCTTTACTATATTTAGGTATGGACTTTGAATTCATGATCTTTCCTTTTTATCACAAAGGGGTCTTGAATTTTGTCAAATGCTTTTTCAGTATCTAATGAAATGATCATGAGTTTTCCCCCTTTGAGTTTGTTTACATAGTAGATTACGTCGATGGATTTCCGTATATTGAACCATCCCTGCATCCTTGGGATGAAGCCTACATACTCACGATAGATGGCTATTTGGATTTGTTCTTGGATTTGGTTTGCAAGAAATCAACCGAGTAGATAGAAATAGGACTATACAAAGAATCAACAAAACTGAGAGCTGGTTATTTGAGAAAATCCACAAGATAGATAAATCCTTAACCAGACTAATCAGAGGCCACAGAGAGTGTATCCACATTAACAAAATCAAAATTGAAAAGGGAAACAACTACAGAATCTGAGGAAATTTAAAAAATCATCAGATCCTATTACAAAGCCTATATTCAACAAAACTGTAAAATCTGGATGAAAAGAACAATTTTCTAGACAGATATCACATCACAAAGCTAAATCACGGTCAGATAAACCATCTAAGCAACCCCATATCTCCTAAAGAAATAGAAGCAGTTATTAAAACTATCCCAGCCAATAAGAGCCCAGGACCAGATAGGTTTAGTGCAGAATTCTCTCAGACCTTTATAGATGACCTCATAACAATACTGTTCAAATATCCACAAAATAGAAGCAAAAGGATCACTACCAAATTTCTTCTATGAAGCCACAATTTTGCTTATTCCTAAACCACACAAAGACCCAGCAAGGAAAGAAAAATTCAAATCAATTTCCCTCATGAATATCGACAGAAAAAAGTTTTTAATTGTATATTTGTACATGTACATATGTATGTATATAAATACAGCTACACATATGTGTTACAATAATAAGCAGAGATAAGACACACACAAACACACATACACATAGCAACATAACATGACAAAAATTTGAGGGAATGGACTTCTGAGTGGCTGGAGAGTGGAAATGAAAGACAGAAAATGATATAAACTATCTTTTTATGAACATTTATTAAAACAAAAAAATTAAACAAAATAAAGGCACTATTGAGTGTGCGATGATGTCATTTCTTGGGTGAAGGCAGCTACAAGATAGAACAAGGTCTGTCATTGGACAATGAGGAAGGATGGGCAGGAGAAATGCTTTTAGAGGGGAGACTGTATCGGGAGAAGGAGAGAAGCAGCTGAGAGAACATTGAGGTGGATGTTAAGATTCCTCTCTGCACATTTACAGGTTGTTATGAATATTCTTAAGGGATGGATTGGTACAGGACTTTGTATGTCTAGATGAGCAACTTATACATTATCAAGTGGATCAGAGGTTATTGTGTTGTGTGTTCTCTCATGTGGCGATTTAAGTTCAAGAGAGTATGTGGTGTCTGGAGACATGTGTATGTCTGGCGTGGTGGCAACCTGCCTTGGGAACTAGATGGGTAGAGAGATTGTTGCCATGCTCAGAGAAAAGCCATTGGCAGCGTGATCTGGGATAGAGAAAATCGAGTGAGAGGCTTTGCAGACTGAGATGAAGATATCTACCGGATATCTTGGGGCACTATGGTTCCAGATCTAGTGTGGGATAAAAGACATTATATTTTATGTAATTTTATAGCAACAACTGAGAGTTTACAGCACTTTAAACCTCATGGATTACCTCTTGTCAGGAGTAATGTAATACTGAAACATGTTCAGTTCTTGGTCCACAAGTAGTGGATACTGTCTTAATTATGCTTTCTGTTACTATATTAAGTACTTCGACAAGAACAACTTAAGGGAAAAGGGTTAATTTACTTTGTACCTGAGGTTACAATTCATATCTGCACAGACTTTAAAGAGCTTGTTATATCCATAGTCAAAAGTAGAGAGATTACATGGACTCTTTGGCTTACACCTATTTTTCCACTTTTACAAGTTCAGGATCTCCAAGCTGGCAGTGATACCAACCACAGTCAGTGTGGTCCTGCCTCAATTAGTATAATCAGCGTTATCTCTCACAGACATGCTCACATAACATCCAGATCTAGACAATTCTTCATTGTGACTCCATGTCCAAGTGATTTTAGATTGTATTGATTGGTATTTAAAAGAAACCTTCACTGATATCAAATCTCACATACATGAAAATTAAATATTGACATATCAACACATCCACTTTTCATAAATTATTTTACTACCCATGCCTAAAGTTTTCCATGCTTGAAAACAAAGATCTTTGCTGTAGATTCTCCTTTGCAGGACTACCACTAGATAAATATTAAACTCTCCATCAAGCATCATGAAGAGTATTAAAAAATAGGTCTTTGCTTATCAAAGAGTAGAAATGAACTGAAAGAATTGTTTTAAAATAAGTCTGTCTATATAATAAGAAACCTTAACTGAGTATTTGGGAAATATATACTAATGGCATCTATAACATGGGACTTTCTTCTTCTGAAACTTTGTAAGTAAATAAATGCGAAGTCATTATCCTGGAAAAATTGAATCTGAATATACCCAGCTTGGGTTGAAGATGGAGACAGCCTTCTTATTTTTTTTTAAGGATTCCCTGGGCAATTGCTATGACCACTCTCATTTTTGAAACAGAATTTTGACAAATATCCTCCAGGGCAATGTTCTTAGCCCAGAGCTCATAGTGAGCATTGTAGGTCATTATATACTAAAAAAGAATGGAGTAGTTTATCTTAGCACCTGTTTTCCAGAAAGCATAGTAATTGAAATAACCATACTAACAATTATTTAATGCATTCTCTTTGCCAAGGTCTGAACTGGGAGCTTGGATATGTCTTACATTGTTTCCATGATTTTTCTTTTGTTATATGAGAATGCTCAGATGAGAGATTAAGAAACATCATTAAGGGGATGGCACATGTAGGAGGCATGAGAGACTGTGAGGCCTGGAGTGTGAACATCAGAGGCATGCGTGTCATGTCTGCACACAGGCAAACATACGCTACAAATGCAATGGCTCTCCCCATTGTCATTTACAGATTAATTCCCTCTGATGTGATTCTAGAATTATCTGGAAGAATAAAAGTATTAGATTGTCAAGAATTTTTTTAAATAAAAAAATCATGAAAGAATAAAAAAAAAGAAACATCATTAAGGGAATGTAGGGTGATATCATGAATCACATACATAAATCTGTAAATTTCATTTTTTATTTCTGTTATCCAAGATTTCAATGCTTTATCTCCAAAATTTTTAATATAAATTATCAGTTATTTAGTAGTCTAATGAGGTTATATAATGAGTAATGAGGTCTTATAGTGTTTACTATTTATTAGCGTAAGCCAGTTATCATCTCTTTGATTTACATCAATTACACATATTTACTATACTCTCCATAGCAAATAGGTAAACAGACACCCCATGGTCTCTGTTCTACATTAGGACACTGAGGCCAGAGGGGTGAAGAGACCTGTTCAGGTCTAGCTAGTGTCCTCTCTTTAAAGCAACAAAGAACTATGCTTCTTCTTTCATTTATTACCTAACTATCTCAGTTTGTCGCTTCTGTTTCACTTTCATTGATAATGTCTATGTGACATTTTTGTGAACTCAACACTCTCTGTAAACATGTATTAAGAGAATTTTAGTGAAGGATTGTCTGATTCAGGTTGACAAGTAAGCGTATTTGTGTGTGTGTGTGTGTGTGTAGGTAGGGGTAACCTAATTATGTTATTTGTGATGGAAAGCCCCTCCCAATGTGGATGACACCATTCCCTGGATAGGCTTTTCTGAACTATATAGAAGTGGATGAAACAAGCTTCACACCAGCATAGTGATTTTATTAAGAATGTCCCCCATAGGCTCATATATTTGGATGCTTAGTTGCCAGGGAGTAGCGCTATTTGAGAAGTATTAGTGTGCCCTTGATGGACAAACAGCATGAATGCATTGGTTCTTTGCCTCCTGCTCTTGACTATAGTTGTGATTTGACCAATTTGACTAATTGTCTTAAGTTTTTGCCACAGTGACTTCTCCAGTATGATTATACAGTAACCTGCAACTTGGAGACAGTTTGTTTAAAACAGATATTTAGAAGTTTGTATATGGCTAAATCATGAAATTATTTACTGATTTTCCCCTTTACTTACAACATTTAAAAAGCAATTTCTAGAGGCTAGACATATTGCTTGGTAAGTAAAATACTTGTTGTTCAAGCATCAGAACCTGAGTTTGGATTCCTAGCACCTATAGACATCTGGACACCAAGCACTAGAACTCAGAGATAAGCAGATATTTGGAACTCAATTTCAGGGAGAAAATCAATGAAGATTTTCAGGTTCGATCTTAAGTTCTATCTCAAAAACTAAGGTAAGCAATTGAGAAGACACTGGTATTATTTCATACACATGTGCATAAGCAACTACATACATATGCACACACCAACACAAACATATACAAATACACACCACACAAATATGCAAACATGTACATGTGTACAAAGGAAAGTCCACATTTTATAGATAAATGTTCATAATTTTAGTTCCTAAAGCTTTTTTTATTTATCTACTGCTTGAAATACATCATTCAGAAAATGTGAGATGGGATCTTGCTTGTACAAAATTATACATATTTTATCATTAATTTATTAAACAGGATTTTTCTTCCTGGTTTGTGATGGGTTCTTTATTAAATACTGAAGTCTTTTATTATATTCCTTCATTTCATCTTAAAGTCTCTATTTATATGATTATAGGTACTGTAAGGATTTCAAGTATTGTAGAATATGTAGGTGTCTTGCTAATGTTCAGCCGGGGCCAATAGTCTCTTCTAAGAAAAGGAAAGAGTAAAAGGTAGTTATAAAAAATATTTATCTGTGTATTGTGGCAAGGACTTTAATCCCAGCATTCAGTTCAGTATGGTAAAGTGAGATCCAAGAAAATCAGGACTACATAGTGAAAGCCTGTCTTAACAAAACAAAATGCATCAATCAACAACAACAGCAAAAATGACAACAAAAACAACAAAGCAGCACCAGAAGACATGGATTAACATTGTTTAAAATGTGGGCTACATATCTCTGAATACTCCTTCAGGCATGGATTCAAATGAGCACATAGTGTCTGTACAGAAAGAAATGTTCAGAGGTCTATAATGATGTAGACTCCTAATAATGCACAGAATTGATTTTGTTTCTCAGGACCAATTCATCTGTGAAAGCTAATTTAAGAAATATTAAAAAAATGTTGGTTTTTCAAACATTAATGTGTACAAAGTCATAATAAATTCTCAATACAGTCTTGTCATTAAACTGAGGTACAATAGTCATGTAATTAACCATGATTAACTTGATTCACACTTTGAGTTAGGTTATAAATATTTTTGTTATGCCTAGAAAAATCATGTTATCTTTTCAAATATTGATTGAGCACATATTATGGTAAGTGCTGGGAATTAAAAGATGAATGGATCATGGCTCCTGCTTTCTGCAAATTCAGATTCTGAAGCTGTTAAAATATGTCAATAATAATCATAGCACACTCTGTTTAAATAGTAATAATGGATCACCCTATCTTGAGTTAAGAGAAAGTTAGAGGTGTTAGAGAGCTCTCAGCAGTAATGTTGGCATGAAATGTAATAAAATTCTACAGAAAACAGAGGCATGTGACAGTGTATTACACACTTGAAAACAAGCTTCAAAACTATAATATTTTCCAAGCTTAATATCATATACTATGCTTTTAATATTCAGTAAAAATATACTCTTCAGCAAAATTTATATCAGAAACCAACACAATTGTCAATCCTTATTTTCTCTATTTTAAACCTTACTCAGATTTTAGTAGCATTTCAATTTTTTTTGTCATTTTATAATACTTGAATCTTTTAGATGACAATTCATAACACAGAAATAATATTGTACTAATTGCTCTCCTATTTGTTATAGAGACCTGTAAGTCACACATTAGAGACCATCAATATTTGGAATATTGTTTTTCTCCATCAATTTTATTCTCTCTACTTAATCATAAAGGGACTGGAAATATGTCTGTGTACTTTGAACCTGAACAATTAAAACTTTTTAACCAAAAAACTAAATTCCACAAGCTAGAACCTAATGGGCCTCTACCTGTCTAACATTGTAGTCTAGGCTGAAGGTAAAAATAATTACTGAAAATGAGAACAAAAAGACTGAATAAGAACTCTTTCCCTTCTGGCCTTAATTAGACCACAGGAGTGTGCTGATGAAACATACACAAATGTCCTCTATGCAATTTGCCTCCAATGGATAAATCAATATTCTATTAAGACTGTAACATTTTAAGTCAAAATTTCTTGTTAAAAATGTTCTTTCCTTTTTTCGTGTGTATGTGTATTCTATGTGTGTATGCCCCTTTGTATATATATCGAAGCACCTGTGTGTACATGTGCATAAGTGCATATGTGTGTGTGCATGTGTGTGTGTGTGTATGTGTGTATGCATATGAAGGCTTGGATTTGACCAAATCCATCATCTCCTTGATGGATTGTTTTTCCTTCCTATTCTTTGTAAACTCAGTCTCAAGCAAACCCAGAATTTGATGATGTAGTTAGTCTCAATAGGGAGACATTACTAGTTAGTCTCTGGGGCTCCAAACTCTGGTCCCCTTGTTTATGAGGCAAGAACTTAAACTGCTGAGCCAGTGCCCATTAAAAAAGTATTAATGACTCCATTGATGCCTCTAATTATCACAATGCAAAACTTCCAAATAGAACAGAACATTCAAAAGTCAAGAAAAAAGACCATTCACTGTTGCTAAGTAACAAGGGTTAGCTTATAGTTTTAGTTCCACAAACTGACCTTTGAATACACTCATTGATAGAATCAACAGTGAAGGTGGACTTATGTGATGGTATAAATACAAGTGAGTATCCTCAAGCAATATTCTGTCCTAAACATCTACAGGGTGATTGGTTGTGATAAGTACATGCAGTGCACAGTACAAATGTTGACACAAGAAATTCATAGCGTACCGTGGGGGGGGGGTTGTTTGTTTGGACTTTTGGGTTTTGTTTGTTTGTTTAATTTTGAGTAAGAGTTCCATTAAGTAACTCATGCCAATTTGAACTTGTGATTTTCCTTCTTCAGTTTCCCATGTGTTTGGTCTTCATAACGATCACTTTTATTAGTAAGTCTGCTTATTATCAGATGATAAGGGTTTCCTTTCTGGACACACGTGTTTTATTCTCTTCCCAACCAAGTTCTATAAATGACAGATTTCTCAGGTTGGCCTGACCTACTCTAGTCTGCTTGAATTCTCTATTGCCTTTTGGTGATTATAATACACTGACTGTGGTATTTGATACTTCCACAGTAAAATGTTATTTTGCTTTTGATTTGTTTTCCCGTTCATGTAAGAATTTAAACACAGGTGCCTCTGATGCAGTAAGCAAGATATTTCTAAAAGCAGACAGCATGGGTAACATTTGAAAGGTCATGTCATACTCTAAGTGAAGAAGCAGGGGGATATCAATCTCCAACTCCCAACTGACTTCCTAAAAATGAACTACTTTTGAGAAACATTCTCCTGTATCCCATACTGACCAGCAACTTGACTTCCTAAAACTTGTTGTTGTTGCTGCTGTTGTTATTATTATTATTATTATTATTATTATTATTATTATTATGAAACATCGGCCTTATATCCCAGGCTGGTGTGCAACTTATTGTGTAGTTGTATAGTTAAAAATGATCATTAATGCCTGACTCTGCCTCCTGAGTACTGGGACTACAACAACATGTGATACCACACCTGGTTTTATGTGATACTGAGGATTGAACTGGAGACCTAGTATATGATAAACAAGTTCTCTGAAAATTAAGAAGTTATACATATATGTATTTGTCTATGTGCATGTATATGTTTGTATGTGTATATGTATAGAATGTGTATATATGTATTATATATGATTATATATTAATGTATATAGGATTACACTTATAGGAATATACATTCTCAATACATATACACACATAGATTGACAAATCTATATATAGAGATTTTATATAGAGAGATTATATATGTTTATACACACACACACACACACACACACACACACACACACACCAGATCACTTTCTTCCTTTTATTCCCTTTAAAAAAGTAGGGTCTTACAATATTGTGAAGCCGCAAATTCAGCTATAAATGAGGTCAGTTTTCTACTCCTAGTCCTCATGCTTTCAATTCCCACCATGTTATACCTCTTCAAAAGTAACTTAAATATACTAAATCCTTGTAAACATAAGATCATAAGGTGCTTTGGGGATATGGAGCTAGGCTAGGAGAGTAAGTATCAGGCTTCTAAGGTGGGATTTGAGTAAAGAAGAAACACAAACTCATAGTAAACCCATTCTCCTTTTTGCTGAATCTTTTCTGTAGGAATGAATAGAGTTAGTCATCATAAAGTCCAGACAACGATGTGCCAAAATACCCCTACAATGATTTACACACAATACAATACCCCTAGTGATCTCAATGGAATATTAAATGATTATTGAAAATCAAAGTTTTAATACTTTTTCCATTGCTAAAATCAGGCGGGCAGGTCATATATCAATCATGTGCTTTCTTAGAAACTCTGTTTTAAAGTAGGAACATGTCAACATCTCAGTGTAGGAGTACCATGGTACTTTCTCTAGGATTGTGTACTAACACAATCCTAGATTGTGATACATGGACAGTGCTCTCAATATATTCATAATATCATTAGGAAAGCACACTCCAAAATTAAGAGAATACCTTTGGAAAAAAAAGTACCTGAAAAAGTGAAAGTAATGAGTTTTGGTCCCTAGAGGGTCATTTGCATAACATCTCTTGATAAATTGTCTCCGTTTTACTTGGAATAAGAGAACCCCAAGAACAGGCTGTTATGAACATCCCCTAGCTTCATGTTACTTCTAATTGTTTTCTCTTCCTGGAAAGTCCTCTGAGAGATTATTTTAGAAGCTGACTGCTAAATATGCTTAAGCCTCATGAAGACTGAAAGCAAAAACTATTACTTGTCTACATAGCTGTTCCTCCATCCTCACTCCCTCTCATTTTCTATGCTTTCTGCTTCTGCATGTAGATTCCTCCTCATGCAAGACTCCCTGGAATCATTCTAGGTAAAGCAGCCAATTGAGTCTTTTCCAGTGGCTTATCAATAAATGAAAGCAAAGAATCAGAAATCAACATCACCCTCTCCACAAGGAAAACTAAAGAGGATTCTAGACACTAGGAAAAAATATAATTAACACTCTAAGTTTATTATCACCAGGTTTTGCTATTCTATTTTCTTTGAATTAAAATATCCCCATCTTGAAGGAGGTGTCAGTTCATAAGATTCATCAAGTGAAAGAGACTTATCAGGCTTACTAAATTACAAGAGGCAAGAAGGAGTAAATTCAGGTTAGAACTGTGCTGTGGAGCCCCTCCTGGGATGCAATAATGTAAAGCTTTGGGAAGACTCAAATAGTGAACATGGAGGAAGACTAAGGCAGACATTATAGAAGATACTCCTAAGGCCTAATCTTTAATACAGAGGGAAGAAAATAGCATAATTTGTCACACAGACAGGGACAGTGGTTTTGCTGAGCCAAATCACTGGGCGTGGCCTTAATCTGGTAGGAGAAATTTCTGACAGATTTGTATGACATAGATCAACATGTACGTCAGGTTTATAAAGGGCTAAAACAACCAAAGGTGCATAAGAGAAAGCCAAATCACTTAGAAAGACTTGTTCAGTCAGTTGAGAGCAATGGTGGCAAGGTTTTGATTGAGATTGTGTTCCTAGACAACATATTAATGAAGAGACAATTGCTATGTTAGTTAATATCTGGAACATATTATTAAAGCTTGAGCAACTGTACATGAAGACAATGATAAAATTGTGCGGATGGAAAGGAATTCGTTTGTTTTAGGGATTAGTAATCACTCCAGAGTACATGCCTATTTCTTCCCTGAAATGGAGTATGCATACTTGTGGCAGATATTTTTTTCCTAGTCCATATTCCTTTTAGCATCTAAGAATGATTGATGGACAGGTAATCACCACACATTAGCTACATTCCATCAAATCCTAGGAGGCAGTTCTAGAAGCAGACCTGGCAGGCAGAACATAACCTTAGTCCTCCTTGTCCTTTAATCAGGTGGAACAGTATAGGCCCACTTTAATAGAGTACTATAGAGAGTGAAGAAATGCAGGGCAGTGCCACAGCAACCGTAGTGACATATCAAAGGGGAGCAGATGACTCATGGACAGTAGCTGTTGATTATGGAAACTAGATGGGGTAGTGCCTATGAGCCATTAATGGCATATTTCACTACAATATTAAACTTGATAATGTTTTCCCCTCTTCACTTTTTTTTTCTTGTTACAGACACTTGATCCCATGACAAAGTGATACTTATTTAGAGTGGACACAAGTAGGCCTCGAGAGACACTGTCCACCTTTTATAAAATGCTTCGTTATACTGTTCAAGGACCTTTCTATCCAAAGTTTGAAAACAGTCTCATAGGGTGGTAAAAATAAATGCTAAAGTTTTTGAGTGAAAATACTTTCTTGGGTGGAAAAAGATATGTTTAGAAGACATAAGATTATTGGAGAAAATACCAGCAGCATGGGTGTGATATAGTTTGTTTTAGTTAAGGTTTCCATTGCTGTGATAAAACTCCATGACTGAAAGCAACTGGGGAGAAGTTTACTTCATTATACAGCTTGTACTACCTCATTCAGGGAAATCAGAGTAGGAACTTAAGGCAGAAACTGGGTGAAGAAGCCTTGGAGATGTGGTACTGGATTGCTCTGCATGCCTTACTCATCCTGGTTTCTTATAACACACAGGATATCACCTCAGGGTAACAATGTCCACAGTGAGGTCAGTTCTCCCACATCAACCATCAACCAAGGAAATGCACTGTAGGAATACCCACAGGCCAATCTAGTGTAGAAAATTTCTCAATTTAGGTTCCCTTTTCTAACTCTGTCAAATCAACATAAAATTAGCCAGTCCACATCCTTGTGAATTCTAAACTAGAGTAGCCCCTAAAGTTTCAAAACCTACAAGGCTAGTATAATTGCATTGGGAAGCATTCCAGAAATAAAAATTAAGATGCTATTGGTAACGATATCACATATTGTAGACTGTATGACTTGCAGAAATCAGATTTGGACTGATGACTCCTTCAATGATGGCTAGCTTTCCTAATAATTTAGGTCCCACATAGGATGCTTAAGGAAAATTGGCAACAGACTTATTCTGTTATGGATCTTGCATACTATGCTCTTAACATGTCAAGCAAGATGTGGCTGCTTAAGCAATAGTGACACACCTATTATAGCTAAACAATTTTTTATTTGGATTCAAAATCCACTCTTCAGGAAATATTATGAAAATATTAGAAATTTAATGAGATGATAAATTACACAATCAACCTATATTTTCTATATAAATATATTGTATTATATATCATACCTTATATAGTTAATTAGTCTGCCATAGGCATACTCCCACATTATATATACTATATTTAATTTAAAAAGTCCATAATATTACATAATACCACTACATATATTGCCATATAATATTTGTGACTATTTTGTGAGAAATTATCTTTAATAAGTAAAATAGATGCATTATTATATATTATAATATATTTTAAGTTAATTATATTATTAGTTAATTATATATTTTAAGTTAGCAAGTTATGTTTTTGTACACATATACATGGTGAAATTACTATAGCCATACCATTGAAGCGTAATGAAGTATTAATCTCTTCACACAGTTACTTACTTTTTGAAGTAAAAGTACCAAGAAGATACTTCTTCAAAAAATTCTTAGTATGTGTCTTAGTCAGCATTTCTATTCCTGTAGAAACATGGCCAAGAAGCAAACATGACCCAAGGAAGGGTTGATTCAGCTTATTTCCACGTTGTTGTTCATCACCAAAGGAAGCCAGGACTGGAACGCAAGCAGGTCAGGAACCAGGAGCTGATGCAGAGGCCATGGAGGGATATTACTTACTGGCTTGCTTCCCCTGGCTTGCTCAGCTTGCTTCCTAATAGAACCCAAGACCACCAGCCCAGGGACGGCACCACCCACAATGGGCTGGGTCCTCCCCCTTGATCACTAATTGAGAAAATGACTTACAGCTGGATCTCATGAAGGTATTTCGACAACTGAGGCTCCTTTTTCTGTGATAACCCCAGCTTGTGTCAAGTTGACACACAAAACTAGCCAGTACAGTACGCAATCAAATCTTGTAATATTAGTACTTCAACTGTTTGCTGGATTTCTAGATCTATTCTTCTACACAAATAAAAGTTTGAACAAATTGCTTCATGTCTACCCATTTTATTCCTTCTCTGCTTGGGTAGCCACAAGTCCACTTTGTTGCTTCCATCTGCTTGACTGGCTTTGTTGTTGTTGTTTTAAAAACCTATTTATTTGTTTTATGTAATGACTCTACTTTAGCTGTCTTCGGACACACCAGAAGGGGGCATTGGATCCCATTACAGATGGCTGTGAGCCATCATGTGGTTGCTGGGAATTGAACTCAGGACCTCTGGAAGAGCAATTAGTGCCCTTAACCATTGAACCATCTCTTCAGCACTGACTGTTTTAAGATTCAACATACAGCTGAAATTGTGCAGTATCTGTCTTTCTATCTCCCACTTAGTCCCCTCAGAAAATGCCCTTCAAGTTACTCTACACAGTTCCAACACCAGTGTACATTCATTGTTCAGTCTTTGTGATTAAATGGGACAGCAAGTATAGAGGTCAGTTAAATCCTAAATATTGGATGATTCTGTCTACTTCATATTAATGTAAGGAAAATTCTTCATTAAAAGGGCATGAGAGTAGATAATGGGGGTGGAAGATTACAGTGGAGACTGAGGTAGATGTTAAAGGTACAGATGGAGAAGAAATCAGATGAGGAAAATAGATAAATTGAATTCTAAAAAATACTTTTAGAAGTTTAAAATCTGTGGCATAGCTTAACAGAAAGTTTACATCATTAAATTTGATTATCGGAGGAGTCTTTGAGTTCAGATGCTTGGCACTGCCAAGTATAGCATTTTTTATGGGCGTGAGATAATTATAAAGTGAAGCAATATAATTAGCCATAGGTCAAAAATGGGGCCTCAAATAAAACTATCTAGCCATAAATTCTTTCATTTAAAATTTAGAATGTGTTTTGCTATGACTTTCCCTGTAAAAATCTTAGAAAAATAAATAATCGTTTCCATGAATAACTCTCATTAAAATGAAATAATAATTTCCTAAGCATTTTTCTTAGCAAAGCTAATGATTTAAAACAGATTTCCCCACAAAAGAATAGAAGTAAAATCTGAAAGACTTTGTAATGGAGAAGTATATAAAAAAACATATTTGAATCACTCAAAAACAACTTGCCGATGATAGTGTAGTTAGGTATAAAATAAGAAGTGTCCTCCATCTTTCTGTCTTCATCCCTCTAACTCACTCTCTGAAGGTAAATTTATGTTATTAGAGTTCCAAGGTCAAGGGAGGAGTGGCCTCACTTATGAATAGTTAGCACTCTCACATTTTGAACTTATATTTATTATTTTAACTGTTTGTGTTCTATGTGGTCAACTTTTCATCACTTGACAAAAAAACCTTTATGGAATTTGTCTTTGAAATTTGTTTTACAAACATCATTCAAAGCAGCTGGCTGCCTGTTTACCACCAATGTCAAATGAATGTTATCTCTGGGAAGCCTTATGGTGAGAAAGAGTGATATTTAGAAGATTTGCCTTGTTTCAAGGTATCTTGAGGTTATATTTGAGACACTGAGCTCCAAAGTACATTTGACTTCAATACACAGCATCTTTTGTTTCTGTAGAATATTAACAAATTTTATTTTAAAACATTAAGTATGAAACATTAATGAAATATAATTCTTAGAGCTAAGCAAACATTTAGTTATTTTTCTTTGTTTACTTAAAATTTATGTATATAATATATGTATATCTACATAAAGTAGGAATAAGAAAGCACCAAAATCAGAAATAGCTTTAAGATCACTTAACATTTAAAGAATTTTACCCTAGTTACTGCTCTGGCACATAGGTATATAAATTATTATTTTTTATTATGATTATTTCCCTGAAGACATCATTCAAAGCTTTCAAAAAGAGGCAGCTTGTCATTTCTTTTTCTATATGCAAATGTGATTGTATTTCCCAATCAACAATTCTGTATGATAATGGCATCATTGCTAGCTGGGAACCAGAGGACTCCCAGGGTGGTTATTGTCTCTGAAAATTCCTCTGGTACTCTCAGAAATAATATGGCATACTGTTATTTTTGTATGTGAAGATTTTGTCGTTCAAGCAAATGCTAAGATCCGTGATGAGATAGCTGTCCCTCATGTCTCTCTAAAGGTCTTTGTGGAAACTTATCCATGGTCATAGTTGCGTACTATGTGGCCATAAATGGAAATTTAAAATATCAGCAGCTATTTTTTAATACTAGCTCTCACATAGCAAAGCCATGTGAGGAAACAGGTTTAAGCTGAAGTGAGTGCAAGAGATGTTGAATGGAACTGTTTCTGATATTCTGCAGTCATAGTAAAAGCTAGCTGTAAACTAAGTTGACAAGAAGCTCTAAACACTTCCTGTGTTGAAATAGAAATTTTTTGTCTCGGAGGTGCACTGAAGATCTCTCTACCATTTCCTCCTTTAGAAGAAAGAGAGATGAGGGTGATCAAAAGTGTCAAAGGACGCTGGGACACTGGTACAGAATTGGAAGTGATTTTTTGGTTTGCTTCCCATGATGCTTTTCTCTTTCAATCACGGAAGAGTAAAGCCTCCTTCTTCCAAGGAAGCTATGTGTAGGGCCAGCTAACTAGAACCAGTTAAGACATCCTTTGATTGGTTGTTTGCTGAGCTGCAGTTTTTATGAGCCCAATATGTGCTGTGCGATGTTTCAACAGAGAAACAATGAATCCGTTCTTTCTGACCTTATCTCCTCTGACTTTGGGTGCTCTCCATTTACTGTGTACAAATATTAAGGGGTTAAAAGAAATCTGCAAGATCCATATCATGAGGGCTAGGAGGCCAGGATGAAGCATGATTGGACAAAAGACAGAAGCAGCTTCAATTCTACCCTTTGTCTCTTTGAGCCTCTGTTGGTATGAAAGAATTTCCACAGTCACTTGGTATTTGATATAAAGAGAAAAAGAATTAATGAAGCAGGAGAAAATGTAGAGCTGTCCAAACAGTGATCCTATAAAGCAATGGAATGCCTAACATTGACAAAGGGAAACCAAAGGGATTCCTAGCAGGACCATGAGATCAGAACCGCCTCAGCTGAAGGGATCAACAATGGTAGTCTGGAATATAGATAGTACTCCTGGAAAACAACATAACATTATCTCCTTAGGACCACCTAATCCCATATAAAATAAAAGTGACCACATTTCAAAGTTCAGGGTCACAGTACCAGAGATAATTAAGATAATTAAGAGATAGATTTCATCATTTTTTTTTGTCTTTCCTATTCACCACTGACTAATGAAGAAAAAGGATTAAAAGGGATAGTTTAGAGAAGGTAAATATTTTGATTCAGGTATGGGGCTGTTGTAGAGTGAACTAAACTTTAAAATCTGGCAGTCAGCATAAAGATTTATAATCTTTTCAAGGCAAAGAAGAATGCTTTATCACAGAAAATTTGAAAGAATGATTAAACGATAAAACCACACGGTGTTAATAAAATCTAGCCTAATAAAGTCAATATCTTCTTCTCACAAGAGTTGCCATTAGCCTCTTTCAGCATTAAGGGTGACACAGGTGTCCTTTGACTTCTTTGTTTCTCTCCTGAACTAATATGACTTATCCCTTACCTGCTGTAGACTATCATATCCTTAGTTTTCAAGACATATTTTCTTTTTCTTTAGAGCTGAGAACCGAACCCAGGGCCTTGCGCTTAGTAGGCAAGTGCTTTTGCTACTCCTTCAGTACACTGATTCTCCTCAGATCAGTCATTGGTCCAATTAACTATTCCTAGGGTAGAAAGTCATAAGGCAAACCAAAAATAAAACCAGGGGTTGGTAATGTTTTCAGAGAGGGAAATGGCGGATTGGTACACTGGCTCTTACTCAGAGTTCCATTTACTGTATTATAGATTTTGATACCCTTTGCTGGATGGAGTCCATTTCTAAAATGTAGAACTTTCTTAAACTGCAAAGTTACTTCAATCATATCAAGGTGAAGCATAATACATCTTTAAACTGCTTATTACCTGTTAGTGGAGAGGAAGTCTTGTTCAGGAGGTCAGATGTGACATCCATTCTTGGTTGGGAAGAAGAAATGAAACAGGTACAGTAATCATTCTTCAAATTACTTACGGTTAAGTAGAGTTTCAGGTAAATGAAAAGTGCAATTGCATTAGTGATGTACTTGTTTCTCCAGGTGGTGCATGAAAACTTATATCTAAAGCTGAATGTCACTAATAGAAAAACACTGCACCACATGACCTCTGACTGGAGATTGCAGTGTTATGAATGATAGCTCACTCACACCATGTCCTTGAGAACGGCTGAGGGCTTTGCATTTGATATGCAACTGAGGAGACACAGATCCGTGCTGGGCACTGTTTTCCTGTTACTTGGCAACAGTTTCTTTTCCCTCTTAGCAACAGTGGAGAGAAAAGCTTTTGAAAACTGAAAAGACCACAGAACAGAAAAGTCAAAGCCTTTCATATATCCTGCAGCTGGAGGGCATATCACAAGATGCTGGATTCCTCTGTGGAGAAAATGAAGTACTCTTGTTATCTAGTCATGATTATATTTCTATTGAAATGTAACCACAGCTTCAGTATACTAATTATCTAACAGTTCCACCTTTTACCCCACAGTGAGTTAGGTATTTTGGAAACAGTTCTCTCAGTCAATTTGCATTCACATCATTTCTTCCAACATAGGACTGAAAATAAAATGAGGTATATCAGGAAAGGCACTGAATGCCAGGTGACCTCTCATGACTTGCTTAACCAAACACATCCTGGGTTTCACATAAAAGGAAGCCAATAGAAAAACCGAAGCTCTAACAAGGAAGAGAAAGGCAAAATGAATTAAGTGGATGATGTCTACCATAGTTGTTGGCTTCTAGACAAATATTTACTCTTCTCCATCTTTGCAGAAATGACAATAATTTTTTCAAAGTGATGCTTAAGTCCACAGCAGTCCCAGCATTTGAAAATATCAGTTTTTCCTTGACAAGTGATGCCGTGTGACTGTACATATATGCATGAAGACACACATGTGTATACCAAGTAACATGTGGTTTTCAGTCTTTTAAATTTTCCATTCTCCCTTTACTAGAAAACCCATCCCACAGGAGGCGGCAGTGAGCCAGATGCAAAGTTAACAAGCAAAAGAAAAGAAAAGAAAAGAAAAGAAAAGAAAAGAAAAGAAAAGAAAATTTATCCCATGTATTGTAAGAGTCACTGTCACTTCTGAGATGATAGCACAGTCTATTATAGTATACAATATTGCTGTATGCTGTGTTACAAAATGATGGCCTCTGAGGGCAAAGTACTGAGTCCACAGAACTCAGTTCTGTATTAGGACTCTGTCAAAATCTACAGTGATAAATAGAGATGTTAATAGCACTGTAAAGTTTGCTATAGAGAATGAAGTAAAACATGAAATAAAGGAAAATTGTAGCATGTTGATGAGACTATGATGTTGGCACTCATGGGACCATTATATGTCCATGTTTTCATCAGTTGATCTTTCATTGAGAAGTAGTGTTGATGCTGCCTGCTGTTTTAAAACAAAATCCCAAATGTTCGATTTACTAGATGAACTCAGGAGTTAGACACTTTGCTGAATGTCTGTTAACTTAGAGGCAGAGAAAGCACCCAGATGACCTTCCCAGAATGAACATCCCAGAATGAAAATGTTTCTTCTCTATCCAGTTTTAAATACCCTTCCACTCAACGTCCCTCCTTTCTACTTCCTTACATTCACTCCCTGTAAACTGGTGGCTTGCTTGACCTCTTGACATGTCATTAACTTTATTTAACTTGTGTTTAGAGAAAGCTCTTGAGTTAAAGGTATGTGCTAGGGCTGAGCTACACCACAACAAGGTTTCACCAGTTCACAATCTTGGAGTTTGCAATGTGATCAAATATCCTGCCACAGCTGCCAATCTGGGTAAATGTTCTCATGGTGTGCCAACCTCACTTCTAGTCTACTATTATGCCAGAGTGTATCTGTCCTCTGTATCTGCCATTAGCTCCTTGTAATAGCTTGGCAAACCAACTGGGCTCAGTGGGGTGACTTATGAGATTGCAAATGACTTGTAGGTAGACTAATAATGAAAGGAGACCACTAATGTATGTTTTGATTAGTAACTTGCAGGGAGCTCCATGGAGGAGTCATTTTTCTGTCCTACAAACTGTTTCCGGCTTATACAATCATCAGGAGGGTCCTCATGACTCATAACTCCCTGACTTTCCTGAATCTTGCAATTTTTGTTAGCTTCTTCAGTATTACAAATTTTATTTCTCTCCATGAGGGTTTCAATACAGAGGAAATCTCTCCTCCCTCTCCCAGCCTGACACTGGGTTTTTATAACCTCTGCCCCCTTCCCTACTTCCCACTTCAGTACTTGTCATTCTTTTATTCTCTTGTCGCACAAACAAGAGGACAGAGACAGAACGTTGATACCAGCAGCGCCCTAGTGGGCATGCTCAGTTGTATAAAAGGTCCGTGCCTCTGCACCACAGTCAGTTGTCTCTTACTTCCAATGATAAACCAGTTCCCCCAGGAGTCACTGATATCGCTCAACATTCTTTTGTCAGTTGTTTTAAGCACAAAATCTGTTGATCTTCTCTACCATGACTCCAGTTCAAAAAGAGTTGCTAATGATGAGTATAGTTCTGTATATGTTTTCTCAGGCATTTGTACCTGGCCATGCTTTCTAACTCTTTTTTACCAGGACCCCACTTTGAGAATCTGTGAGATAAATTTCTTTACAGTGAAATAGCTCCAAGATGAGACTTATAAAATCCAAACTGATATTTTCTCCATTCATGTATAGGATATAGAAGTTCACTGATATGTATAGACTTTGAGTCTGGGTAATTTCGATATGTAATTTCTTTCACTTGAAACGTCTTCATGATAAAAGTTAAATTGTATTTTTTTTAAAAAAAATACTAAAATACTTTCTTCATAACACAATTTAGATGGTCAACAATTCAAAATATTTGTTTTAGGGCCAAATTAACTTTAAAGTTATTGAGAACCATGAAACAGCAGATGTCTTTACTGGTACAAATAGCATGGATAGGTTTGCTCCTTATTTGTTGACCTTAGACTAACTTTGCACAAAATTGAGTAATTTATAATTTAATTCCATTAAAATATTAGTGTTCATTACAGGCTATGCTCATTTCTTTAGCCAATTTTAACTAGAATGACCAATGTTCTCTAAGCATCATTTTCCTTACTGTTTAAACTTATATTTCCCCCCCCCCCAACAGCCTTTTCTAGTTGAGTAATAGATGTTTTATCAAAAGTGTAATAGATGTAACCAGATGAGACTAAATAAAGAACATCTCATTCACCAAAGTGAAAGTTGAGAAAGGGTGTAATATCTGTCTTCTCTTGATTGGTTTTCACACACACACACACACACACACACACACACACACAAACACACACACACACACATGCACCATCATACATATGTCTATGGATTCACTGCTTTTTTGGTATGTTTGATTGAAAATACGATGAAACTATGAAAATGTGAACTATATCAGCACCGTCAATCACAAGTCTCACAAACTAAGTTACTACTTCTGTATTTTGATTTCTGGGTTCTTTGGGTCTGGTTCATTTTAATGTGTATTGTTTTTTCACTTGCAACTTCTTCATAATAACAATTTAGTAGACATATTTAAAATACAAAATTGCATGCCTTCCATAACACAGCTTGACATTTCTTTTGATGATACCAGGATCTTAGGATACTCTTTTCCACACAGAATCTCATTCTCAGATTCTCAGCATTTGACTTGGAGTCACACTGTTTCTCCCTCATTCTTCAGACCTCCAGATACAGAATGAATTGCACCACTGCCCTTTTGCTTCACTAATTTTCAAAGGACACATCATGGGAGGTATTAGGGACCTTTTTAAATTTTGAAAAAAATTATTTGTTTTTATACTCCAGATTTTATTCCCCTTCTGGTCCACCCCTCCTTCAACAGTTCCACATTCCATATCCCGCCCCCAGTGTCTCCAGAAGAATGTCCCCACCCCACCCACCCCACCAGACCTCTAGACTTCCTGGGGCCTCCAGGCTCTTGAGGGTTAGGTACTTCTTCTCTGACTGAACTCACACCCAGGAGTCCTGATATACATACATATATATATATATACATATATATACATATATATATATATATACATATATATGTGTGTGTGTGTGTGTGTGTGTGTGTGTGTGTGTGTGTGTGTGTGTGTGTGTATGTATATGTTGGAGGCCTCATCTCAGCTGGTATATGCTGCCTGGTTGGTGACTCAATGTCTAAGAGATCTAGGGGATCCAAGTTAAGTGATACTGCTGATCCTCCTGCACGGTTGCCCTCCTCCTCAGCTTCCTCCAGCTTTTCCCTAATTCAAACAGACAGCTCAGCAGCTTCCCTTTATTGGTTGGGTACACATCTCTGCATCTGACTCTTTCAGCTGCTTGTTGGATTTTTGGAAGGCAGTCATGATAGGTCCTTTTTTGTGAATGCCCCAATAGTGTCAGGTCTTGGGGCCTCCCCTTAAGCTGGATCCCACTTTGGGCCTGTCACTGGACCTTCTTTTACTCAGGCTCTGCTCCATTTCCATCCCTGTCTTTCTTTCAGACAGTAATAATTATGGGTCAGAGTTTTGACTGTGTGATAGCAACCCCATCCCTCACTTTATGCTCTGTCTTTCTGCTGGAGGTGGGTTCAAAAAGTTCCCTTTCCCCACAGTAGGGCATTTAATTTAGCCCTGCCCACTTTGAGTCCTGAGGTCTTTCACTTTCCTAGTCTCCGGTACATTTCTAGAGTATCCTCCCAACCTCCCTCCTCCTGAGGTCCCCTGTTTCCATTCTTTCTGCTGGCCCTCGGGGCTTCAGTCCTTCTTCTCCACCTAATATTAGATCATGTTCCCCTCTCTCCCTACACCATTCCCTTTTTTTCTCCCCTGTTCCTCCTTCCCTCCTTCCCTCCTCCCCTCCCTCCCTCCTTGTGGTTGCTTTCTTCCCGCCCCCCACAAGTGGGACTGAGGCATCTTCACTTGGGCCCTTCAGCTTGTTAACCTTTTTGAGTTCTGTGGACTCTATTTTGGATATTCTGTAAAAATTTTTTGGCTAATATCCATTTATTAGTGAGAACATACTGTGCATGTCTTTTTGGGTCTGAGTTACCTAATTCAGGATGATATTTTCTAGTTCCATCCATTTGCCTGCAAAACCCAGGATATCCTTGTTCTTAATAGCTGAGCAGTATTCCATTTTGCAAATAAATAAATCATATTTTCTGTATCCTTTCTTCTGTTCTGGGACGTTTGGGTTGTTTCAAGCTTCTGGCTATCACAAATAACGCCGCTATGAACACAGTAGAACATGTGCTCCACATGTGTGGCATCTTTGGGGTATATTCCCAAGAGTGGTATTGCTGGGTCTTTAGGTAGGTCTGTTTCCAATTATCTGAGGAACTTCCAAATTGATTTCCAGAGTGGTTGTACCTGTTTGCAATCCCACCAGCAATGGAGAGGTGTTCCTCCTTCTCCACATGTGTTGTCACCTGAGGTTTTGATCTTAGCCATTCTGACTGGGGTGAGGTTGAATCTCAGGGTCATATTGATTTGAATTTCTCTGATCACTAAGGACTTTGAACATTTGTTTAAGTGATTCTCAGCCATTTGAGATTAAACACATCTCCACTCTTGTCTATTTTCATTTCTTTTGTGGGATGTGGTGTGTACGTGTGTGTGTGTGTCTGTGTGTGTGTGTGTGTGTGTGTGTGTTTTCCTGTATGTATATTGTCTCCACACATATGCCTGTCCTTGTGTTTGTGTGTATTCCACAGCCTCAGATTCTTTAAAGAGCTCTAACCATTATAGTCATCAGGTTGTATTTATTCCTGTTTTAATGTTGAGACAACTCTATATCAACATGTAGAATATTTAATTAGATCTTACCTCACAGCAAGTACTAAAATTAACTAGATTAAGTACATAGAAATACTTGAAAAAGTAATCCATAATTATGAATTTTTATAGAAAAGATAACATTGTTGTGAATCAAAGAGAATCTCCAAAAGAGAAAATAGTCTATTAACATTCAGGGTATAGATACAACTAGAGCACATACAGTAAAACTATCTGATTGAAAATGGGCGAATGATTTCAAAAGAAATTTCTCAAAAAAAGGTACATGTGGACAATGTGTATATAAAGAGGGATAACCATACATATGTAAAAACAAAAAGAATGAGATATCACCTCATTTTGTGGTTGCTGCTGTTGTTGTTAAGATAAATGCTAGAGAGGTTATAGAGCAAAGAGAATCCTAGCATAATCCTAGTGGGCATGTAAATTATGAGAAATTATAGAAAACAATATAGAGATTACTCCAAAGAAAAGAAAAAGAATGATGAGGCCTACTTGAGGGGTAGGGGACACATGGGGCTAAGGATGGGGAAGATGTGAGGAATGAATACTTATGAGTGATTAGAATGACAAAAATGCATATATGAACATATATGAACATCTCATAATTAAATCCATATCGTGTGAGCTAATTCAAAAACTAATAAATAACCAAAATTATAATTGATTGAAAGGCTGCAGGACTTTTCAAAGAGAGGGTATCCAGTCAGTTGAAACCTGGTCATCAAATTTTGGTCTATAAAATAAATTGTCCATATTGGCATCACTCACTATGTTAGAAATAGTTTCCTTGTACTCTGTATTACTTTGTTTCTTTATTGCTGTGGTAAATACTGAATAAAATCATCTTATGGGAAGAACATGGTTATGTCACCTACTCATCCAAATCCGAATTGATTATTGAAGGAACTCAAAGCAGGAATTAAAGCAGAGACCATGGAAGAATGCTGCTTACTGGCTTGCTCTCCATGGCTTGCTCAATTTATTTTCCTATACAACTCAGGACCACCTGCCTGTGCCCATAGGGGATTGTGCCTACCCATGTAAATATTTAAATAAGATGCTTCATAGATGTCCCTGGGATCCAGTCTGATGGAAGCGATTCCTGAATTGAGAGATTTATTCTTCTGGATAGCTTTAGTTTGTTATAAGATGACAAAAAGCTAAATAGCACACCCTCTAATAATATATTAGACTGAGCAGAACTTTTACAAGTAGAATCAATTTACTATTTTCCCACATCATGTTCATTTGCCTAGAATGGCATCCGGTGACTGTCTGGCTAAGTCAGAGTCCAAGCTTTCCAGCAGTCAGAAGTATATACAGAGCTCTTGGCCCTTATCTCTCCTAGATATTGTCTTCCAGATGACATCAAAGGTGCAACTTGGAATCCAGGGAACTTTTGTTTTCAAGAACTGCTCTACATCCCTTTATTAAAAAACAAACTCAAGTAGAATTCTTTCTTTTTGTATTCACTTATACATTATATTGTTAATAATACCATCCTCAGTAGAGGTTGGACGAACCTGAGCTCAAATTTGCTGTGTCACAATTGACCTACAATATTAGGTGAGTGGTTTATAAAGTATTTCACTATATGATGATTCTGAGATTGGCATCTGCAGTATGTTTTGATACCTACAACAGTGTGTCTTGAGGACGTTAGGATAACAGATTAAAAAAAACAGCTTCTCTGCTCAGGTTCATGTTTTTCTTTCTAGACAAGGCAGGGATCTATTTTCTATTTAATAGGTGTCAATAAGAAACAGATATTTAAAAAGCTCAGAAAACTAGCACTTTGTTTCCCAGTTTCTTATGACCAGAAATGCTTTACAGCACCATTGTAAATTAGGAGTGACTTAAATACAAGGCAGAAACTTATTTAGCAAGGTAAGAATGAAATTTTCCAAATATTTGTTGTTTAGTTTTTAATTGTTTGAGAATTTCATATTCGAACACTGTATCAGTATCACTTCCACACGTCTCTGTCCCCCTCCAACACTTCTCATGCTTCCCAATCTGAAGATCTCTTCTTATTTTCCATTTATGTATAGATTGCATATGTGTGTGTATATTTGTGTTTATCACATATACATATACAACTCTTTACTCCATTTAGCATTGCTCATATGCACATGTGGACTTATTTATTGAAGTATCTAGTTGTTTTTGCTATCTGCTCACATTCCCCTTCAACAATATGCATCTTTGAACTTATCAGTAAAATAAAGAGCTAATTATGAATATAGAATTATGTACCTCTATGATTGCAAAAACTCTCATTGCCTGAAGAATATTATGTGTAAAATACTTACATTGATTTATGTTAATGTTTGACCTTTTTATGATTAACTAAGCCTGTGTGCAATTATAGTTACAGACATACATTTTGTTACCTGACATAAAACATGTATAGTTTAGATAAGAAAGTATGTGTCTTATACAGGTGACAAAAATCCAAACGAAAACAGACAATAAACGGAGAAATTTTTATTCATAAGCAGTTTTTATGCAATAATAATAGTGTTTGAATAACAATTTAGCAGATTGCAAAACTGAGAAGTTAAAGAAAACATGACACTGATCAAATAATTGAACTAAGCTTATGCAAAGAATTAATATATAATACTGCTTGGCATCTAGTACAAAGAGATTTTGATGCCAAATTTTGCAACATAGAATTGTTACCATTTTGGAGAATAGATAAATATCTATATTAATAAAAACATTGCTTTCCACTTTGAAATGTCATTCTTTTAGTTCATTGTATGCTAAAATTTAAAAGCAAAGAGGTTTTGGTGTCATACTTAGTGAATGTCACATTAATTGTGGCGTAGATACTCAGCCTATGACATACCCATTAGTAAACAGAGGAAAGCACACACACGAGAGAGAGAGAGAGAGAGAGAGAGAGAGAAAGAGAGAGAGAGAGAGAGAGAGATGTAAATATGGAGATTGTAGAACAAATTGTGGGAATTGCTGATTTCTTTCCTTCATGTGAGTTCTAGGAATCCAATTTATGTCATCTGGATTTGTGGCAACTACATTTAACCCACAGAGTCATCTTATTGATCCTAAATTAAAATATTTAAAGGATTACTGCTTAATAAATAACTAGGCTTTTATTTCAAGACCTTCAGCTCCTAAGAGGTGAAAACTGTAAGGATATACTTTATAATTTCATAAAGAAAACTGTTGTTTAGAACCACTTCTTAAAATTTTAAATAGCTTGCCTTTTAAGAAATGGGTGTTTATTACTTAGCAGACAACCAGACGACAGCAAGCTCATCGCTGATTGGTGAGGCTGCAGAGCAGAAAGTACAGCAGATACTCAGAACTCTCTGATAATGTGTTTTTGCAAGTTTGATTATTTCTATGAAATAAAGTAATCCTTAAAGATAATTTTAAAAGTTAGAACATCCAAAAGCATACAATATTGATGAATAAATATACCAAAAATAAGTAGTTGCTCTATACACTGAAAAGTATACCATAGTGCTGAGACACAGAATTGCCAAATAAATTGTAATTTAGACCTAGTTAGTACATGTAATATGAGACTCATTGAGTCATTCACCCGCTCCACCCCTATGAACACCCATAAATTCAGTAAACAAGAAAGAAGTATGTCAATAGGAGGCTTTGATAGACATGGATGAGATGACTCTGAAATGTTATTGAGATGCAAACCGTCTAATATGCACTGGCTAACATGAGAGCAAAGCTGGAAGGGTTGCTCTCCCATGACTTCAGAATTTGCCATGACGAAGCACGTGGCAGTAACACAGTGAAGAACACAGAGCTTCATACAGTCTGATAATGAGTTCAGAAGTACATTTGCACACATGTGGCCAACTGAACTTAGACAAAAGTGTCCTAGTGTCTGAGTCAAAGGACATGATCATTACAGCAACAAATAAATGATCAGTCACATATAAAAGAAAATCAGCCAAGACTTCCTTTACCCATTTAATTTAATGAAAATTGTCAACCCAAACATTAAAGGTAGGATAATCAAGGTTCTGAAAGAAAGCATAGCTAAGCAAAAATGTTCTTCAAAGACACTGAAAAAAATCACAGCAAATGAAAGATACTGTTGCAATTGTCTTTACAAAAGTGACCCAATTTTGTCCATCAAAGTCAATCACAATGAAAATGAACTGCACTCTCATCTGATTCCCATGCTCTCTACTAAGCTTTAGCAGATGGAGTAAGGCAGCTAGGGCAGATCTTTCATGGATGGAGTTAGTTTTCTTATGAATAAGATACTGTGTTTAGTCCCTTTCCATGAGGATGTATCTAGAATGCAGTATTTATGGGCAAAAAAACATACCCTACCCAGAATCACTGTATACTGGCCTGATCTTAAACTCCTAAACCTCTGGAAATGTGATGAGTAACTTTTTGTTATCATGAACTTCTCAGTTTATCATGCTTTGTTGTAGCAGCCTAAATTGAGTAAGACAAAGTGAAAATACAGATATTGGAAAAATGTTTATAATGTGTATATCTGACAAATTTTATCATGTAAACCTTTCAAAAAGGGGCATATATAAATGACAGCATTAGACAAATGCATAAAACCTTCATTGTTAAATAATTCTGAATTCAAATTATAATAAAAAATAACTTTCCACCCAAAAGATCTGATAAAAATTTTCTTGTAATAAAGGTTGATTATGAAGCCACAATTATTCTTATACCTAAACCACACAAAGACACAACAAAGAAAGAGAACTTCAGACCAATTTCCCTTATGAATATCGACGCAAAAATACTCAACAAAATTCTGGCAAACCGAATCCAAGAGCACATCAAAACAATCATCCACCATGACCAGGTAGGCTTCATCCCAGGCATGCAGGGATGGTTTAATATACGGAAAACCATCAACGTGATCCATTATATAAACAAACTGAAAGAACAAAACCACATGATCATTTCATTAGACGCTGAGAAAGCATTTGACAAAATTCAACACCCCTTCATGATAAAAGTCCTGGAAAGAATAGGAATTCAAGGCCCATACCTGAACATAGTAAAAGCCATATACAGCAAACCAGTTGCTAACATTAAACTAAATGGAGAGAAACTTGAAGCAATCCCACTAAAATCAGGGACTATACAAGGCTGCGCACTCTCTCCCTACTTATTCAATATAGTTCTTGAAGTTCTAGCCAGAGCAATCAGACAACAAAAGGAGGTCAAGGGGATACAGATCGGAAAAGAAGAAGTCAAAATATCACTATTTGCAGATGATATGATAGTATATTTAAGTGATCCCAAAAGTTCCACCAGAGAACTACTAAAGCTGATAAACAACTTCAGCAAAGTGACTGGGTATAAAATTAACGCAAATAAATCAGTTGCCTTCCTCTATACAAAAGAGAAACAAGCCGAGAAAGAAATTAGGGAAACGACACCCTTCGTAATAGACCCAAATAATATAAAGTACCTTGGGGTGACTTTAAACAAGCAAGTAAAAGATCTGTACAATAAGAACTTCAAGACACTGAAGAAGGAAATTGAAGAAGACCTCAGAAGATGGAAAGATCTCCCATGCTCATGGATTGGCAGGATTAATATAGTAAAAATGGCCATTTTACCAAAAGCGATCTACAGATTCAATGCAATCCCCATCAAAATACCAATCCAATTCTTCAAAGAGTTAGACAGAACAATTTGCAAATTCATCTGGAATAACAAAAAACCCAGGATAGCTAAAGCTATCCCCAACAATAAAAGGACTTCAGGGGGAATCACTATCCCTGAACTCAAGCAGTATTACAGAGCAATAGTGATAAAAACTGCATGGTATTGGTACAGAGACAGACAGATAGACCAATGGAATAGAATTGAAGACCCAGAAATGAACCCACATACCTATGGTCACTTGATTTTTGACAAAGGAGCCAAAACCATCCAATGGAAAAAAGATAGCATTTTCAGCAAATGGTGCTGGTTCAACTGGAGGGCAACATGTAGAAGAATGCAGATCGATCCATGCTTATCACCCTGTACAAAGCTTAAGTCCAAGTGGATCAAGGACCTCCACATCAAACCAGACACACTCAAACTAATAGAAGAAAAACTAGGGAAGCATCTGGAACACATGGGCACTGGAAAAAATTTCCTGAACAAAACACCAATGGCTTATGCTCTAAGATCAAGAATCGACAAATGGGATCTCATAAAACTGCAAAGCTTCTGTAAGGCAAAGAACACTGTGGTTAGGACAAAATGGCAACCAACAGATTGGGAAAAGATCTTTACCAATCCTACAACAGATAGAGGCCTTATATCCAAAATATACAAAGAACTCAAGAAGTTAGACCGCAGGGAAACAAATAACCCTATTAAAATATGGGGTTCAGAGCTAAACAAAGAATTCACAGCTGAGGAATGCCGAATGGCTGAGAAACACCTAAAGAAATGTTCAACATCTTTAGTCATAAGGGAAATGCAAATCAAAACAACCCTGAGATTTCACCTCACACCAGTGAGAATGGCTAAGATCAAAAACTCAGGTGACAGCAGATGCTGGCGAGGATGCGGAGAAAGAGGAACACTTCTCCATTGTTGGTGGGATTGCAGACTGGTAAAACCATTCTGGAAATCAGTCTGGAGGTTCCTCAGAAAATTGGTCATTGAACTGCCTGAGGATCCAGCTATACCTCTCTTGGGCATATACCCAAAAGATGCCCCAACATATAAAAAAGACACGTGCTCCACTATGTTCATTGCAGCCTTATTTATAATAGCCAGAAGCTGGAAAGAACCCAGATGCCCTTCAACAGAGGAATGGATACAGAAAATGTGGTACATCTACACAATGGAATATTACTCAGCTATCAAAAACAACGGCTTTATGAAATTCGTAGACAAATGGTTGGAACTGGAAAACATCATCCTGAGTGAGCTAACCCAATCACAGAAAGACATACATGGTATGCACTCATTGATAAGTGGCTATTAGCCCAAATGCTTGAATTACCCTAGATGCCTAGAACAAATGAAACTCAAGACGGATGATCAAAACGTGAATGCTTCACTCCTTCTTTAAAAGGGGAACAAGAATACCCTTGGCAGGGAAGAGAGAGGCAAAGATTAAAACAGAGACTGAAGGAACACCCATTCAGAGCCTGCCCCACATGTGGCCCATACATATACAGCCACCCAATTAGACAAGATGGATGAAGCAAAGAAGTGCAGACCGACAGGAGCCGGATGTAGATCGCTCCTGAGAGACACAGCCAGAATACAGCAAATACAGAGGCAAATACCAGCAGCATACCACTGAACTGAGAATAGAACCCCCGTTGAAGGAATCAGAGAAAGAACTGGAAGAGCTTGAAGGGGCTCGAGACCCCATATGTACAACAATGCCAAGCAACCAGAGCTTCCAGGGACTAAGCCACTAACTAAAGACTATACATGGACTGACCCTGGACTCTGACCTCATAGGTAGCAATGAATATCCTAGTAAGAGCACCAGTGGAAGGGGAAGCCCTGGGTCCTGCTAAGACTGAACCCCCAGTGAACTAGACTGGTGGGGGGAGGGCGGCAATGGGGGGAGGGTTGGGAGGGGAACACCCATAAGGAAGGGGAGGGGGGAGGGGGATGTTTGCCCGGATACCTGGAAAGGGAATAACACTCGCAATGTATATAAGAAATACTCAAGTTAATAAAAAAAAGTAAATAAAGGTTGATCATTACACATAACAACATTAAACACTGAAACAACATTTTAAGGGGAAATTAAAATCAAAGTTGGAAGTTTCCTTTAGACATTTACTAATGTCTTGCCAAATAATGTATTAACAACATGAAAATATTTGCCCATTAAGACTTGTAGGTATTATCACCTGAGGTTTTGATCTTAGCCACTCTGACTGGTGTGAGGTGGAATCTCAGGGTAGTTTTGATATGCATTTCTCTGATCACTAAGGACTTTGAACATTTCTTTAGGTGCGTCTCAGTCATTTGAGATTCCTCTATTGTGAATTCTTAGTTTAGTTCTATGACCCATTTTTTGATTGGGTTGTTTGCTTTTTTGCTTTTTGGTGAAAAGCTTCTAGAGTTCTTTACATATTTTGGATATTAGCCCTCTATCAGATGTAGGGTTATTCTTCCCAATCTGTAAGATGTTGATTTATCTTATTGACTATGTCCTTTGCCTTACAGAAGCTTTCCAATTTCATGAAGTCCCATATATCAATTCTTGATCTTAGGGCATGAGCCACTGGAGTTCTGTCTAGGAAATTTACCCCTGTGCCAATGAGTTCAAGGTTCTTTTCTGCTTTCTCTTTTATTAGATTCAGTATATCTGGTTTTATGTTGAGGTCCTTGATCAACTTGGACTAGAGCTTTGTGCATGGTGACAAATATGGGTCTATTTTCATTTTTTAACATACAGACATCCATTAGACCAGCACCATTAATTGAAGATGATTTCTTTATTCCATTGTTTAATTTTAGCTTTTTTGTTAAAGATGAAATGTGCATACGTGTGTGGTTTTATTTCTGGGTCTTCAATTCTATTCCATTGATCAACCTGTCTGTCTCTGTACCAATACAATGCAGATTTTTTTAATCACTATTGCTCTATAGTAGAGCTTGAGGTCAGAGATGATGATTCCCCCAGCCAAACTTTTACTGTTAAGAATTGTTTTCAATATTCTGGTTTTTTGGGGTTTTTTTTGCCTTTCCAGATGAATTTGAGAATTGCTCTTTCCATGTCTTTGAAGAATTGAGTTGGGATTTTGGTAGGGATTGCACTGGTTCTGTAGATTGTCTTTGGTGGAATGGCCATTTTTACTATGTTAATTCTGTCAATGCATGAGCATGGGAGATCATTCCATTTTCTGAGATATTCTTTAATTTCTTTCCTGGAGTCTTGAAGTTCTTATCATAAAAATCTTTCACTTGTTTGGTTGGAGTTATCCCAAGATATTTTATATTATCTGTGGAATTGCGAAGGAAGTTGTTTCCCTAATTTCTTTCTCAGCCTGTTTATCATTTGTATAAAAGAAGGCTACTGATTTACTTAAGCTAATTTTATATCTACTCACTTTGCTAAGGTTGTTTATCAGTTGGTAGAATTTTTGGGGTTGCTTATGTACACTGTCATATCATCTGGATGTAAGCCCTCTATCAGATATGGGGTTAGTGAAGTTTTTCCCAATCTGTAGGATGTTGATTTATCTTATTTACTATGTCCTTTAATTCTTCTTTGCCAACTTGGATCCTCTTCATCTCTTTTTGTTGTCTAATTGTTCTAGCTAGCACTTCAAGTACTACATTGAATAGATATGGAGAGAGTGGGCATTCTTGTCTTGTCCCGATTTTAGTGGGAGTAATTCAACAAGTGTTGGTGAGGATGTGGAGAAAGAGGAATATTGTTTCATCGCTGGTGGGACTGCAAATGGATACAACCACTCTGGGAATCAATTTGGAGTTTCTTCAGAAAATCAGAAAAAGACTTACCTTAAGATCCAGCAATATCAGACCCGGTGAGAGAGAGACCCAACCGCCTGGTCAGGTGGGCACTCCTGAGGCTGCAGAGCAGAAGAGACCACCAACACTGCTCACCCCTGCCCACATCCCTGGCCCAAGAGGAAACAGTATAAGGCCTCTGGGCTCCCGTGGGGGAGGGCCCAGGAGCGGCAGGACCCCTGCCTGAGACACCGCCGGAACCTGAAAGAAACAGACCCGATATACAGTTCTCTGCACCCAAATCCCGTGGGAGGGAGAGCTAAACCTTCAGAGAGGCAGACAAGCCTGGGAAACCAGAAGAGACTGCTCCCTGCACACACATCTCGGACGCCAGAGGAAAAATCCAAAGACCATCTGGAACCCTGGTGCACTGAAGCTCCCGGAAGGGGCGGCACAGGTCTTCCTGGTTGCTGCCGCTGCAGAGAGCCCCTGGGCAGCACCCCACGAGCGAACCTGAGCCTTGGAACCACAGGTAAGACCAAATTTTCTGCTGCAAGAAAGCTGCCTGGTGAACTCAAGACACAGGCCCACAGGAACAGCTGAAGACCTGTAGAGAGGAAAAACTACACGCCCGAAAGCAGAACACTCTGTCCCCATAACTGACTGAAAGAGAGGAAAACAGGTCTACAGCACTCCTGACACACAGGCTTATAGGACAGTCTAGCCACTGTCAGAAATAGCAGAACAAAGTAACACTAGAGATAATCTGATGGCGAGAGGCAAGCGCAGGAACCCAAGCAACAGAAACCAAGACCACATGGCATCATCGGAGCCCAATTCTCCCACCAAAGCAAACACGGAATATCCAAACACACCAGAAAAGCAAGATCTAGTTTCAAAATCATATTTGATCATGATGCTGGAGGACTTCAAGAAAGACATGAAGAACTCCCTTAGAGAACAAGTAGAAGCCTACAGAGAGGAATCACAAAAATGCCTGAAAGAATCGCAAAAATCCCTGAAAGAATTCCAGGAAAACATAAATAAACAAGTAGAAGCCCATAGAGAGGAGACAAAAAAATCCCTGAAAGAATTCCAGGAAAACACAATCAAACAGTTGAAGGAATTAAAAATGGAAACAGAAGCAATCAAGAAAGAACACATGGAAACAACCCTGGATATAGAAAACCAAAAGAAGAGACAAGGAGCTGTAGATACAAGCTTCACCAACAGAATACAAGAGATGGAAGAGAGAATCTCAGGAGCAGAAGATTCCATAGAAATCATTGACTCAACTGTCAAAGATAATGTAAAGCAGAAAAAGCTACTGGTCCAAAACATACAGGAAATCCAGGACTCAATGAGAAGATCAAACCTAAGGATAATAGGTATAGAAGAGAGTGAAGACACCCAGCTCAAAGGACCAGTAAATATCTTCAACAAAATCATAGAAGAAAACTTCCCTAACCTAAAAAAAGAGATACCCATAGACATACAAGAAGCCTACAGAACTCCAAATAGATTGGACCAGAAAAGAAACACCTCCCGTCACATAATTGTCAAAACACCAAACGCACAAAATAAAGAAAGAATATTAAAAGCAGTAAGGGAAAAAGGTCAAGTAACATATAAATGGAGACCTATCAGAATCACACCAGACTTCTTGCCAGAAACTATGAAGGCCAGAAGATCCTGGACTGATGTCATACAGACCCTAAGAGAACACAAATGCCAGCCCAGGTTACTGTATCCAGCAAAACTCTCAATTGACATTGATGGAGAAACCAAGATATTCCATGACAAAACCAAATTTACACAATATCTTTCTACAAATCCAGCACTACAAAGGATAATAAATGGTAAAGCCCAACATAAGGAGGCAAGCTATACCCTAGAAGAAGCAAGAAACTAATCGTCTTGGCAACAAAACAAAGAGAATGAAAGCACACAAACATAACCTCACATCCAAATATGAATATAAAGGGAAACAATAATCACTATTCCTTAATATCTCTCAATATCAATGGCCTCAACTCCCCAATAAAAAGACATAGATTAACAAACTGGATACGCAACGAGGACCCTGCATTCTGCTGCCTACAGGAAACACACCTCAGAGACAAAGACAGACACTACCTCAGAGTGAAAGGCTGGAAAACAACTTTCCAAGCAAATGGTCAGAAGAAGCAAGCTGGAGTAGCCATTCTAATATCAAATAAAATCAATTTCCAACTAAAGGTCATCAAAAAAGATAAGGAAGGACAATTCATATTCATCAAAGGAAAAATCCACCAAGATGAACTCTCAATCCTAAATATCTATGCCCCAAATACAAGGGCACCTACATACGTAAAAGAAACCTTACTAAAGCTCAAAACACACATTGCACCTCACACAATAATAGTGGGAGATTTAACACCCCACTCTCATCAATGGACAGATCATGGAAACAGAAATTAAACAGTGATGTCGACAGACTAAGAGAAGTCATGAGCCAAATGGACTTAACGGATATTTATAGAACATTCTATCCTAAAGCAAAAGGATATACCTTCTTCTCAGCTCCTCATGGTACTTTCTCCAAAAACGACCATATAATTGGTCAAAAAACGGGCCTCAACAGGTACAGAAAGATAGAAATAATCCCATGCGTGCTATCGGACCACCACGGCCTAAAACTGGTCTTCAATAACTATAAGGGAAGAATGCCCACATATACGTGGAAATTGAACAATGCTCTACTCAATGATAACCTGGTCAAGGAAGAAATAAAGAAAGAAATTAAAAACTTTTTAGAATTTAATGAAAATGAAGATACAACATACTCAAACTTATGGGACACAATGAAAGCTGTGCTAAGAGGAAAACTCATAGCGCTGAGTGCCTGCAGAAAGAAACAGGAAAGAGCATATGTCAGCAGCTTGACAGCACACCTAAAAGCTCTAGAACAAAAAGAAGCAAATACACCCAGGAGGAGTAGAAGGCAGGAAATAATCAAACTCAGAGCTGAAATCAACCAAGTAGAAACAAAAAGGACCATAGAAAGAATCAACAGAACCAAAAGTTGGTTCTTTGAGAAAATCAACAAGATAGATAAACCCTTAGCCAGACTAATGAGAGGATACAGAGAGTGCGTCCAAATTAACAAAATCAGAAATGAAAAGGGAGACATAACTACAGATTCAGAGGAAATTCAAAAAATCATCAGATCTTACTATAAAAACCTATATTCAACAAAATTTGAAAATCTTCAGGAAATGGCCAATTTCCTAGACAGATACCAGGTATCGAAGTTTAATCAGGAACAGATAAACCAGTTAAACAACCCCATAACTCCTAAGGAAATAGAAGCAGTCGTTAAAGGTCTCCCAACCAAAAAGAGCCCAGGTCCCGACGGGTTTAGTGCAGAATTCGATCAAACCTGCATAGAAGACCTCATACCAATATTATCCAAACTATTCCACAAAATTGAAACAGATGGAGCCCTACCGAATTCCTTCTACGAAGCCACAATTACTCTTATACCTAAACCACACAAAGACACAACAAAGAAAGAGAACTTCAGACCAATTTCCCTTATGGATATCGACGCAAAAATACTCAATAAAATTCTGGCAAACGGAATCCAAGAGCACATCAAAACAATCATCCACCATGATCAAGTAGGCTTCATCCCAGGCATGCAGGGATGGTTTAATATACAGAAAACCATCAAGGTGATCCATTATATAAACAAACTGAAAGAACAGAAACACATGATCATTTCATTAGATGCTGAGAAAGCATTTGACAAAATTCAACACCCCCTCATGATAAAAGTCCTGGAAAGAATAGGAATTCAAGGCCCATACCTAAACATAGTAAAAGCCATATACAGCAAACCAGTTGCTAACATTAAACTGAATGGAGAGAAACTTGAAGCAATCCCACTAAAATCAGGGACTAGACAAGGCTGCCCACTCTCTCCCTACTTATTCAATATAGTTCTTGAAGTTCTAGCCAGAGCAATCAGACAACAAAAGGAGATCAAGGGGATACAGATCGGAAAAGAAGAGGTCAAAATATCACTATTTGCAGATGACATGATAGTATATTTAAGTGATCCCAAAAGTTCCACCAGAGAATTACTAAAGCTGATAAACAACTTCAGCAAAGTGGCTGGGTATAAAATTAACTCAAATAAATCAGTTGCCTTCCTCTATACAAAAGAGAAACAGGCCGAGAAAGAAATTAGGGAAACGACACCCTTCATAATAGACCCAAATAATATAAAGTACCTCGGTGTAACTTTAACCAAGCAAGTAAAAGATCTGTACAATAAGAACTTCAAGACACTGAGGAAAGAAATTGAAGAAGACCTCAGAAGATGGAAAGATCTCCCATGCTCATGGATTGGCAGGATTAATTTTGTAAAAATGGCCATTTTACCAAAAGCAATCTACAGATTCAAAGCAATCCCCATCAAAATACCAATCCAATTCTTCAAAGAGTTAGACAGAACAATTTGCAAATTCATCTGGAATAACAAAAAACCCAGGATAGCTAAAGCTATCCTCAACAATAAAAGGACTTCAGGGGGAATCACTATCCCTGAACTCAAGCAGTATTACAGAGCAATAGTGATAAAAACTGCATGGTATTGGTACAGAGACAGACAGATAGACCAATGGAATAGAATTGAAGACCCAGAAATGAACCCACACACCTATGGTCACTTGACTTTTGACAAAGGAGCCAAAACCATCCAATGGAAAAAAGATAGCATTTTCAGCAAATGGTGCTGGTTCAACTGGAGGGCAACATGTAGAAGAATGCAGATCGATCCATGCTTATCACCCTGTACAAAGCTTAAGTCCAAGTGGATCAAGGACCTCCACATCAAACCAGACACACTCAAACTAATAGAAGAAAAACTAGGGAAGCATCTGGAACACATGGGCACTGGAAAAAATTTCCTGAACAAAACACCAATGGCTTACGCTCTAAGATCAAGAATCGACAAATGGGATCTCATAAAACTGCAAACCTTCTGTAAGGCAAAGAACACTGTGGTTAGGACAAAATGGCAACCAACAGATTGGGAAAAGATCTTTACCAATCCTACAACAGATAGAGGCCTTATATCCAAAATATACAAAGAACTCAAGAAGTTAGACCGCAGGGAAACAAATAACCCTATTAAAAAATGGGGTTCAGAGCTAAACAAAGAATTCACAGCTGAGGAATGCCGAATGGCTGAGAAACACCTAAAGAAATGTTCAACATCTTTAGTCATAAGGGAAATGCCAATCAAAACAACCCTGAGATTTCACCTCACACCAGTGAGAATGGCTAAGATTAAAAACTCAGGTGACAGCAGATGCTGGCGAGGATGCGGAGAAGAGGAACACTCCTCCATTGTTGGTGGGATTGCAGACTGGTAAAACCATTCTGGAAATCAGTCTGGAGGTTCCTCAGAAAATTGGTCATTGAACTGCCTGAGGATCCAGCTATACCTCTCTTGGGCATATACCCAAAAGACGCCTCAACATATAAAAGAGACACGTGCTCCACTATGTTCATCGCAGCCTTATTTATAATAGCCAGAAAATGGAAAGAACCCAGATGCCCTTCAACAGAGGAATGGATACAGAAAATGTGGTACATCTACACAATGGAATATTACTCAGCTATCAAAAACAACGAGTTTATGAAATTCGTAGGCAAATGGTTGGAACTGGAAAATATCATCCTGAGTGAGCTAACCCAATCACAGAAAGACATACATGGTATGCACTCATTGATAAGTGGCTATTAGCCCAAATGCTTGAATTACCCTAGATCCCTAGAACAAACGAATCTCAAGACGGATGATCAAAATGTGAATGCTTCACTCCTTCTTTAAATGAGGAAAAAGAATACTCTTGGCAGGGAAGGGAGAGGCAAAGATTAAAACAGAGACTGAAGGAACACCCATTCAGAGCCTGCCCCACATGTGGCCCATACATATACAGCCACCCAATTAGACAAGATGGATGAAGCAAAGAAGTGCAGACCGACAGGAGCCGGATGTAGATCTCTCCTGAGAGACACAGCCAGAATACAGCAAATACAGAGGCGAATGCCAGCAGCAAACCACTGAACTGAGTATAGGTCCCCTATTGCCTTCAGAGAAAGAACTGGAAGAGCTTGAAGGGGCTCGAGACCCTAAAAGTACAACAATGCCAAGCAACCAGAGCTTCCAGGGACTAAGCCACTACCTAAAGTCTATACATGGACTGACCCTGGACTCTGACCTCATAGGTAGCAATGAATATCCTAGTAAGAGCACCAGTGGAAGGGGAAGCCCTGGGTCCTGCTAAGACTGAACCCCCAGTGAACTAGTCTATGGGGGGAGGGCGGCAATGGGGGAGGGTTGGGAGGGGAACACCCATACGGAAGGGGAGGGAGGAGGGGGATGTTTCCCCGGAAACCGGGAAAGGGAATAACACTCGAAATGTATATAAGAAATACTCAAGTTAATAAAAAAAAAAAGATCCAGCAATATACCTAAAAATATACCTAAATTACCCAAATATACCTAAAAATGCCCCGTCATGCCCAACATGTTCCACTATGTTCATAACAGCCTTATTTGTGATAGCCAGAAGCTGAAAACAACCCAGGTGTCCCACAACAGAAGAATGGATACAGAAAATATCGTTCATTTATTTGCACAATAGAATACCACTCATCAATTAAGAATGAAGACCTCCTGAATTTTGCAGGCAAATGGATAAAACTAGAAAATATCATCCTGAGTTAGGTAACTCACCCAAAAGGACATGCACAGTATGTTTTCACTAATAGGTAGCTATTAGCTAAAGAAAAGAAAATACAGAATATCCAAGATACAGTCCACAGAACCCAAAAGGGTCAACAAGCTGATGACCCAAGTGAGGACATCTCAGTCTCATTTGGAAGGGAGAATAAAGCAACCACAAGGGGGGAGGGATGGAGAGATAAAGGAGGAAAAGGGAATGGGGTGGGGGAGAGGGGAACATGATCTAGTATTTGCTGGGGGGAAATGAGTAGAAACCCTGAGGGCCAGCAGAAAAAAATGGAAACAGGAGACCTTGGGAGGATGGAGGTTGGGAGGACAATAAAGAGTGCACCAGAGACCTGGGAAGACTCTCAGGACATAAAAGTGTGGGGGGCTTAGATGAAATGCCCTAATGTGGGAAGAGGGAACCTTTTGAGTCTAGCTCCAGCAGAAAGACAGGGCATCAAGTGAGCTCTGATCCATAATTAATCCTGTCTGAAAGAACTACAGGAATGAAAATGGAGAAGAGCCTGAGGAAAAGAAGGTCCAGTGACAGGCCCAATGTGGGATCCAGTCAAGGGGATGCCTCAAGACCTGACACCATTACTGAAGCTATGGGGCGCTCACAAAAGGGGACCGATTACAACTGCCCTCCAAAAGATCCATCAAGCAGCTGAAAGAGTCAGATGCAGAGATGTGTACCCAACCAATGAACAGAAGCTGCTGAGCTCTCTGTTTGAATTAGGGAAAAGCTGGTGGAATCTGAGAAGGGCAACCAGCAGTCTCAATTAACTTGGACTCCAGAGATCTCTCAAACACTGGGTCACCCATCAGGCAGCATACACCAGCTGAGATGAGGGCTCTACCACATATATAGTCGAGGATTCCCTAGTCTGGGTTCAGTCAGAAAATATGCACCTAACCCTCAAGAGGTTGGAGAACCCAAGAAGTTTAGAGGTCTGGTGGGGTTGGTAAAGTGAAGACATCCTTGTGGAGACTTGGAGGAGGAGGGCAAGTTATGAAATGTGGAACAATGTGGGGGGGTGGAGCAAGAGGGCAATAAAATCTGGAGTGTAAAAATAAATAAATAAATAAGTAAATAAACAAACAAACATTAAAAAAAAGACTTGTAGGTAAATATTCACATTGGCTTTATCCACAAGAGCAAGAAAGGAAAACACCTCAATATTTTTATTACTAGGTAAAAATAATAAATTAAATCTCATATATTCACAGAATAGAATATCACATCAATAAATAATGAAAAGAATGAGTCTACATATGCAGGGAGCAGCCTAAAATAAATATCAGAAACAATTGTGCTATAGGGAGCATGGTAGGTTTAAATAAATTAACACTGCAAAAATCCTTAAGCATAAAATGATAGACAGGTAAAAATTGGTTATCACTAGTGGAAAGCCAATCACTACTTTAGAGCAGCGGAAATATTAGACTGACTATAAAGGGAACTAAAAATGTCTTTGTAGTGAACATGCTTTATAGTCATATTTCAGTGTTACTATAATATATTTTAATTAAATGTATTAATAAACTTAACATTGATGTTTTTTAAATGTTTCTGAAAGTCAAACAATAACTATCTTAAAAACAACTGTTATCTGGTGATGGTCATACAGCACTCCTCTATAGTTCTTCAAATTTCATGAACCTATAGTTACTTCAGAAGGAACCATTTTTAATAAATAGTAATCCTGGAATTCACATACAAGAAAGTGCTAAAGAAAGATATTTAATTTACAGTAATTAAAATGTTGGTAAAGGCAATGTCCGATTTACACAAGAAAGCATACAGGACATATGACCTATAACTTACATCATTAGCATCATTATTATAGAAATAAATATTATAGACATATTATGGAAAAGACTATGAATTGATCTAAAAATCAGTAAGTTGCACCTTGACACTTAGTGAAAAAGAGGTAAAGGGAGATGGGAAAGGAAGGAGAGTATTGTTTACACTGGGAGATTCATTTCCATGAAAAAATGACTAACATGTTGTGTAGTTATAAAATCTGATTATGGAGAAAAATGGTAATGTTCTGATTGTGTTTGCAGGAAATGATCCTTTTAGTGAGTAATAATGTAATTTAGAAGAGGCTTGAAAAAATGTTCTCCGGGCATATCGTCGCAAACTGTCTTTTCAATAAAGAAGACATATAGCATTAATTACGAGATGGCTGTGTAAAAGGCACATGTAATTTTCATGTGAAAGAAACTGAATAAAATATTTTATGACTACCATCATCATTACAACAACACCTCCATGATTCTTGCCCAGCGTGAAAAAATAATTCAAATTTATGTCAATTGCAGCAGACCGAATCCAAGAAGCTGCTGTTATCTCACTGAGAGTGATGGTTTCTTTGCTTTAATATCAGCAGGGAAAATATCAAGGAAATGTAATCGACCTGTTAATAAATCTATTATTTCTGGATCCTCTCTCTCTCTCTCTCTCTCTCTCTCTCTCTCTCTCTCTCTCTCTCTCTCTCTCTCTCTCTCTCCCACCCCCCCCGTGTGCGTGTGTGTGTGTGTGTGTGTGTGTGTGTGTGTGTGTACATTTAGTCTTTAAGAATTCAGACCCCATACGAACAACAATGCCAACCAACCAGAGCTTCTAGGGACTAAGCCACGACCCAAAGACTATACATGGACTGACCCTGGGCTCCAACCTCATAGGTAGCAATGAATATCCTAGTAAGAGCACCAGTGGAAGGGGAAGCCCTTGGTCCTGCCAAGACTGAACCCCTGAACAGGATTTTTGGGGGAAGGGTGGTAATGAGAGGAGGATGGGGAGGGGAACACCCACGTAGAAGGGGAAGGGGAGGGGCTAGGGGGATGTTTGCCTGGAAACTGGGAAAGGTAGTAACAATTGAAATGTAAATAAGAAGTACCCAATTTAATAAAGATGGAGAAAAAAAGAGAAAAAAAAAGAATTCAATGAACAGACAAAAGCTCTCAACCTTCTCTACGAAGGGTCAAACTGCCTTGTCAGTATTCTTTCCATAGGAACCACGTTTTGTGAAGAACAACTGTTCTGGGTTTCTTATTTCTTCCTTTCTTGAAGGATTTCTAATAACTCTGTTGTTTCTCCTGCTTTCTCTGAGCTTCAGCTCTGCCATTATGTCCCCGTGTCTGAGCCACTCATAGAACTCCCTGTCACTCCAGAACTACATGGCATGCGGCAGTTATATGGCATATCATGGAGATTAGGACATGATTCTTCCATATAGGTAGCAGGGAATCAGGATTTTCTCCTTGCTAAAGATGTGCATCATAAGCATAAGAAGGCACATTGCTCAAGGTAAGAACATCGACATAAAGGCAATAAGAAGCTGGGACCTGCGGTCAGTCTCATCCCTTAATCTAATTCTTTCCTCTACAGGAAATCACTTTTGTTATTTTAATTCCACGTTCTTTTGCTGACTGCATCTATAATATAAACAGTGAGCCTGTAACACTATTTGTTGATTATGTGGACATTGTAGACTAAAAAGAAGACATCATTTGAATACTTTTATCTATCATTTCTGTCTTTTTACTCTTCATATAAAAGGGACTGTTTTAATTTAACCATTGCTATATTTGACTGACTTTAACAAGACTTTCTTCTTTCTGTTTTTCTTTTCACTTTACTTTCTTTTTTTCACACTTTTCTGCTTGTATCAGTTACATTAGACATTAGTACCCACACTCTTCCTTTCTTTAATGTTCCTAATTCTGTCAGCTCTTCCATGACCTTTGTACAAAGCAATAGAACATATACGGTTTTTAAACTTTATCAAATGTCCTTTCTTGTAACTCAAATTGTGTTCTAAATGTCTAAGGGCAAAGAGAATTTTTACTCTATGTTAACAGAGATACTGTTATGGTAGAGTGAATGATTTCCATTTCCTCCTCTGTGGACTCATTATGAGAACATTTATGGCTTAGAAAACAGAAATATCCTAATGTTACATTCAATCTTTTCTTGTATTCTTTCATGGTTCAAGATGCTGCCACAAAGACATTGAGAATTGTCCTACACACTTCCTGAGAAACTCGTCGGCGAGCATCTTATTGAACAACAGCACGTCCAGAGTGTTCTTTATTGATGAATAGCCTCAGACTCGATGTGTGGAAGGATCAGATGGATGGGTAGAATACCTGAGAGACACTAGCTAGCCTGCCTGTGTTTGCTGCCTGATTTCCCCTTGGATAGTAATGTTCTGAGTTCTGTAAATGTATGCAATATTGGGCTAAAGAATATCAGGGTTAACCTATAAACCCACTTGCCCAAGGATAGAGACCTTTCTGGAATGTTGTGAGCAATTGCTTAAGTAAGATAATGAACCATGTTTTTTGCATATCTGTAAACAAAGGTTGTTTGCCTCAACTGCACAGGATGTGCTTGATGGCATGCAGGCAGAAGGTATTAAAATAGGAAGGTCATCAAGATGTATGCTTACCTACCATTGGACAAAGCCTGGAAGTACTTAGCCTTGTGGGTTTTGCATTTATAAGTGCTTGGTTTGTGGCCATTTTCTGGGAATTCTTGCTATGGTGGCCATCATTCATCAACCTGAGCAGTATTTTAATTTTTTAAAAAAGAAAGAAAATCAGGGTCAGATAGAGGTAACAGTATTTCTCAGGACTACAGTAATAAGGGCTAAAAGACTCAAGTATGGATGTGAACTCTATTGGGAATAAAGCAGGGACAAATATCTCATCTGCTCAGTTGTTATCTATAAGATCACCTATATCTGTCTAACCATTTCCCTTTTATTTCATCTAAAATGAAAAAAAATAAAACTTTTATTTTGTGGATTACAGAAGAATAGAATTTGAAAATTGTTGGGATATTTTATATAATCATTAAGTAGATTAAAGAATAGTACAAGAGTTAACCCCCCAAAAAAACCATGCTGTCAAATATAAGGTAAAAAGCATGAAGGCATGATAAAATTGTTATGAGAGTCCATAGAAATAGTCACAGAATTAGACAAAGTAGCAACAAAAGCAAGAAAGAAAGTTGATTCCACTTGAATGTCTCCTTGACATATTGTTTTCTGTAATGTGAAGGATGCTGTTATGGGTAATGAATATAGAATATTAAATAAAATATAAAATGTTGTCTACCTTTACTGTGCTACTTTTTATAGAGAAAGATAACAAATACGCATTTGTTAAGAGAGACGAGAGTATGCACTTTGAAACAAGTGAGTAATGGGTCATAGATATAATATCTATGGAAGAGGTCAGCAAAATTAATAGGCAAGTCAGAAGAGGCCAATGAAAAAATGAAGTGAAAGATACAAAATACAAGAGGCTTTAGTGAATCATATATTTGGTGATAGATTGATTAGAAAAAAGCCAGAAGGATGATAATCAGCAGGAGACAACTACATAGTCTAGGGAAGAGGTTGCAATAGTTTGGTTTACAGAAGTAGCTATCGAGAAGGTGGAAAATGATCAGATTTGGTATGTGAAGGTATTACTATTTTCCTAAGGACTAGATATAAAATCGATAAAAAGATAAATTCTGAAGATTTGGGCCCTAAAATTATAGGAAGGATGATAAAACTGAAGAATAGTGGTTCTCAACCTTCCTAATGCTAAGAACCTTTAATACAGCCCTTGTGTTTTTCTCAACCCTAACCATAAAATTACTTTTTTGCTGCTTCATAACTAAAATTTTTTATGATTGTTATGAATCACAGTGTAGATATTTTTGGAGGTAGAGGTTTGCCAAAAAGGTTATGAAGCAAAGGTTGAGAACCACTGCTATAGAACACGAAGGCTATAGAAGAAAGCATCATCTGCTGTAATTATGATCCCATTTAGATATTCTGCAAAGGATTTGTTAACTAATTATATGTCAAATAGACAAAAATTTACATGGGGATTTAAATTTGTAAACTACAGACAGACAAATGGTCATGAAAGGATAAGAATGGATGAGAATACCAAGGTCAGAAATGAGGGAACCAAAGGAAACTTATTGAAGCTGAACCAATGGGTATTCTGTTTTCCCCTAGAGTAAGTGAGGATCATGAAATAAGACTGGCAGTCCTTTGTCTTGTACAACCATCTTCTTCTAGAAATATTTCCTTCACTGGGATCCAGACACAATAATGTCAACTCTACAGAGAGATGAGGGATAATATAATCTTACAAGTAGATATTATTTGTAACATCGTGAAAAGCAATTTCAACTAAAACAAGAAGAGGGGAATAGGAGTAATTCTTTATCTTTCTAAAAAGTTTCATACGGAAATACAATTTTGTCATTATTTTTGCCAACCCTTCTTTCCCTTGCAACTTCATTTTTTGCTCCTTCTTCTCTCTCAAATTTATGACCTCTTCTTTTATAATTTTATATCTGTCTGTCTGCAGTCTTTATCTCATTATTTATCATCTATCTATTTCACATACATATTACTTATATACATAATAATAACTAATGCGTCCATTGTGAGTTGCTGGTATGTTTGTGAGTTTAGGATTGATCACCTGGAAATAAATAACCTATCAAGGAAATTGTTCCTTGAGAAAAGTGATTCTCCTTCACACAGTAGACACTGACTGCTAACAACACTTAATTCAGTAGTAAGGCCTTGTGAAATTTCTGCTTTCCCTCTTGGCATGTAGTATGGTATGGCCATTATTGAGGTTTTGTTTAGATAACCATATTGTTGATATTTTATGGGTACTAAATTCTGGTTATGTCTAGCAGATACTACCTCACTATACACGCCTTGGTCCTCTGTCCCTTATAATCTTTCCTTCCTTTCTTCCACTATGCTGCCTAACTTTACGGGTAGGTTGTGCTAAGATGTACTATTCGGAGTTAGACCCTTCTGGCCACTTATTATCTGTATTTTACTAGTTGTGGATCTTTGTAGTTGCTTCTTTATGCTGCATAAAGAAGAGTATGATGAGCAGTGATAGCGACATTTATCTGAGGGTATAGGGTGTTTAGAATACAGTGAGAAGCTATACTGTTCTAGGAAAAAGATAGTAAATGTTTCTCCTTTATGACCTCTTCCGGTATGAGTGGTAGGCTAGATTAAGAGTACTAGATATAAATTATTTCCTGGTGCTAACTAAACAGCTATTGATTATACCCAAGATATATGTTTCATTATTACACAACTTGGACTACTGGGACCAGTTATTGTTGTAGTTCGCAGGCCTAACAGCTGGAAAGAATATTGAATACTTTCTCTCTTGGCAACTTATGTATGAACTTTTGATACTATAAAAGCCAGTCCTTAGGTGGGAGGCTATGAAATCAATATCATTTCAATTCTTTCAAATCATCTGATCAATGGAATGAGTCAGACCTTCAAGATGTGGGAGGCAACCAAAGGAAACGCCAATAACCTTTATTGTTTTGAGACACTTAGATAACTTTGACCAATAACTTAAACGGAAGTTATCCTTGTCTGTCACTGGTGGATTGCTAGATGACTCCTGGGTGAGGCGTTATTATCCTGTGAAACCCATATACGTATATGTGCATGTATGTATGCATGAATATATATATATGCACTACTTATTATATAGTATATATAGTATATAATACATTAATGCCTCTCTTGCTCTGTAGCTAAATACCATCCAATTTTCCTCCTTTCTCCCTTTATACGTAATAACTCTTATACTAATAATTTTAAAATAGCCTTATTTTAGGATCACATGAATGCATATACATGGTACAAAAGTATCCCCTTATAATTCTCTTCCTATACATACTCAGACTTTTCCAAAGTGAACATATTTACTAAAGTGGTTGACTTGTTATAAATGATAAACTGCCTTTAGCTACATTATTATCATCATCTAGAAAACATAGGTGGCAATAAGTTTTACTTTTGTGTCATGCATCTTTTTGGGTATGAGTTATTTCACTCAGAATGATATTTCTAGTTTCATCCACTTGTCTGCAGAATTGATGTCATTGTTTTTGATACTTTAATTGCATTCCATTGTGAAAATGTACCACATTTTCTATATCCTTCTTCTTGGAGGGACATCTGGATTGCTTCCAGTTTTTGGCAGTTATGAAGAAGGATGCTATGATCATAGTGGAGCATGTATCCTAGTGATATGGTGAAGCATCTTTTGGGTATCTGCCCAGGAGCGGTATAGCTGGGTCTTCCAGTAGAACTATGCCTAATTTTCTGAGGAATGCCTAGATTGATTCCCAGAGTGGTTGTACAAATATGCAATACCACCAGCAATGGAGGAATGTTCCCCTTTCTTCACATCCTAGCCAGCATGTGCTGTCACTTGAGGTTTGATCTTAGCTGTTTTGATGGGTGTAAGGTAGGATCTCATGTTTGTTTTGATTTGTATTTCCCTGATGACTAAGGATATCAAACATTTCTCTAAGTGCTTCTTTTCTATTGGAGATTCCTTTGTTGAGAATTCTTTGTTTAGGGCTGTACACCATTCCTTTTAAATTTTATATTAGATATATTTCTTTATTACATTTCAAATATTATTCCCCTTCCCGGATTCCTGTTTATAAGGCCCCTTTCCATCATCTTCCCCACTCCCATGCAGGTATTCCTTCTATACATCCCTCTTACTGCCCCCCATACTCCGCTGCACTGAGGGGTCCAAAGGTACACCACTTTTTAATTAGGTTATATAGATTTTTAGAATCTAACTTCTTGAGTTCCTTATACATTTTGAGTATTAGCTCTCTATTAGATATAGGATTAGTGAAGATATTTTCCCAATCTGTAGGCTGCTATTTTATCTAATTGATAGTATTCTTTGTTCTACAGAAGTTTTCCAATTTCAAGACATCTCATTAATTGTTGATCTTAGAGGCTGAACCGTTAGTGTTCTGTTCAGGAAATTTTCTCCTGTACTAATGTGTTTAAGACTGTTTCCCGTGTGCCCTTCCATCAGATTCAGTGTATCTGGTTCTATTTTAAGGTCCTTGATACACTTGGACTTTAGCTTTGTGCACGGTGATAAATATGGATCAATTTGCATTTTTCTACATGCAGACCACCAATTAGACTGGTACTATTTGTTGAAGATGCTTCTACCTGTTTGACTGAGTTTTCCTGTATGCTTTTAAGGGAATTATATATATCTTCTTTAAAGGCCTTGCTAATGTTCATAATATGGGATTTAAGTTCAGAGTGTGTCAGAGGATCCAGGGCTTACTGTAACAGGTGATCTGGGTTCTACAGAACATTTTACCCTGATATAACAGGATGTAGCTTCTTTCCAGATCATCATGGAACCTTCTCTGTTATTGCCCACATAATGAGACATATATCAAGTTTCAAGAGATACAAGAAGATTGAAATAAACCTTGCATTCTATCAGATCATTTTGAATTCCTTACCTCAAGTATTTTAATCATTAAGCGTTTTAGAAAATGAAGAACTTTGCCTACAACCATTTTCTTCTTTTCATCAAACCATGTACACTTAAACATTCTGCATTTTTTTTCTTTTCTTTCTTTTCAGAGCTGGGGACCAAACCCAGGGCCTTGTGCTTGCTAGGCAAGCGTTCTACCACTGAACTAAATTCCCAACTCCATATTCTGCATTTTTTACCCTACTTTTTCTAAATCTTATCCATTGTTCCTTGTAGTATAAAATTTCAACTTAAAAATCACATTTCTATTTCATATAATGACACTTAAAAATTTCACGGACTTGAATGTTTTTGTGGCTGTTCTACATGTGTGTGTTCAGCAGATTTTTTCTTACATAATACTGAAACATTTATATGATATATATTTTCTCATAAATATCTAAAGCTGTCACTAACAACAACTGTGCATATAAATATGTTTTAATGATACCCACTGACTATATAAGATCAAATGAAATATTCACATTTTGGTGGGAAAAATCATTTCAGTCATATAAAATTACTCATTACATTCAGAGTAACTTTTAGATAGGAGCCTAGCATAATTGTCATCACAGAACCTTCATCAATCAACTGATAGAAACAGTTGCAGAGACCCACAGCCAAGCATTAGGTAAAGCTTGGAGACTCCTCGGGAAGAGGGAGAGGAAGGATTGTAGGATGTAGATGGCTCATGGACACATAATCAACTAACCTGGGCTCACAGAAACTCACAGAGATTGAACTGACAACCAGGAAGCCTGAATGGTTCCGACCTAGGTCTTGTGTATATATGTTATACTTTTGTAGCTTGGCCTTGTGGAACTCTTAACAGTAGGAAAAGGGACTATTCCTATTATTTTGGATGCCTTTCGGATCCCTTTAATTCTACTAGATTTCCTCATCCAGACTTAATATGAGGGAGGTGCCTAAACACATTGAAATTTAATATGCCATCTTTGGTTGATATCCCTGAAGGGCTGCTTTTTGCTGAAGGAAGAGGAGAAGTAATGAATAAAGGTGGGAGGTACTGAAAATGAGGGAGGGAGGGGAAACTGTGGTTGAGATGCAATACATGAAAAAATAAATTAAAAAAATCAGAGTAATAGCGGAGAAGAAACATTACATGTAACTCTGGCCATCTCTGCAACTCTGGGCTTTTCCTCCAACCCCCTCCCCCCACTTTCCCAGACATAATGGCTCTGAGACTAATTATTAATAAATGCTTAGGCCAATAATTTTGGCTTTAACCCCCAACTAACTCATATTTCAATAATTTAATATATTCTAGTCTAAGTTCTTCTACTAGCTACTTCCCTTTCATCAGGCTTACGTGACTACCTCCTCCTGTCCCCCTCTCTCTGCCATAAGTTAACTTCTACTTCCTATTTCCTGTCTCAGATCACTGGCCAAAGGCATTTTTTATTGACAGGTGAATGCTTTTACACTGTGCACAAGAAATTTTTCTCCACAGTTACAAGTTAAAACCACAAGGTATATTAAAACTACAAGGTTCAATAATAATAAAGATTGGATTGAAAAATTCAGAGTGAGGAATCCGATGGTGTCTTCGCCTTTACAGAATAGACCAAAGTAATAACAATATGGAATGACATTGTCATCTGAAATAAAATGAAGGAGAAATGTCTAGCCTAAGAATCACTATTATAGAAATAAAAGTGTGCATTTATATTGGCATAGTATTTATATATACAAAAGATAAAATGAGAAAACAATTCAAATGCTCCACAAGGAAAGATTCTGTAAATACAATTTCATTTATCTCTGAGATGTGAAATATGGCTACCAACAAAATAAATACCCTCACTATCTCTCTACACATAGTAAATTGCTCGGGACACAGCATTGGATAAAAAAAGCAGAATTGAAAGCTAAACATAGCACTGGGGAAAGGGAAATGTGACAAAAAGTAAACTGTGTGTAAAATTTAAATAGAAGAATTTAAAAATACTATATATGCTACAGAAGATTTAAGCTGGTTTTGGTTTTTACTTTAAAGTAAACTATTTATATACTGAGAAAATATTTTGAATCCGGATCTAAGTATAAGTGTATAATTAAGTTAGTGAATATTTACTCTTTAAAATCTTAAAATAAATACCTTAAGATTAAACACAAGTTGTTTTGGTGCCATTTATAGATCATTGAAAGAATTCCATTTTTGTGTTAAAATTGTAATAGAGGATCTCTGCTCCCAGACCCCTTAGAGAGAGACCCAACCGCCTGGTCAGGTGGGCACTCGTGAGGCTGCAGAGCGGAAGAGACCACCAACACTGCTCACCCCTGCCCACATCCCTGGCCCAAGAGGAAACTGTATAAGGCCTCTGGGCTCCAGTGGGGGAGGGCCCAGGAGCGGCAGGACCCCTGCCTGAGACACCGCCAGAACCTGAAGGAAACAGACCCGATATACAGTTCTCTGCACCCAAATCCCGTGGGAGGTAGAGCTAAACCTTCAGAGAGGCAGACAAGCCTGGGAAACCAGAAGAGACTGCTCTCTGCACACACATCTCGGACACCAGAGGAAAAAGCCAAAGACCATCTGGAACCCTGGTGCACTGAAGCTCCCGGAAGGGGCGGCACAGGTCTTCCTGGTTGCTGCTGCTGCAGAGAGCCCGTGTAAGCACCCCATGAGCGAACTTGAGCCTCGGGACCACAGGTAAGACCAAACTTTCTGCTGCAAGAAAGCTGCCTGGTGAACTCAAGACACAGGCCCACAGGAACAGCTGAAGACCTGTAGAGAGGAAAAACTACATGCCCGAAAGCAGAACACTCTGTCCCCATAACTGACTGAAAGAGAGGAAAACAGGTCTACAGCACTCCTGACACACAGGCTTATAGGACAGTCTAGCCACTGTCAGAAATAGCAGAACAAAGTAACACTAGAGATAATCTGATGGCGAGAGGCAAGCGCAGGAACCCAAGCAACAGAAACCAAGAAAACATGGCAACATCGGAGCCCAATTCTCCCATCAAAAAAACATGGAATATCCAAACACACCAGAAAAGCAAGATCTAGTTTCAAAATCAGTTTTGATCATGATGCTGGAGGACTTCAAGAAAGACGTGAAGAACTCCCTTAGAGAACAAGTAGAAGCCTACAGAGAGGAATCGCAAAAATGCCTGAAAGAATCGCTAAAATCCCTGAAAGAATTCCAGGAAAACATAAATAAACAAGTAGAAGCCCATAGAGAGGAGACAAAAAAAATCCCTGAAAGAATTCCAGGAAAGCACAATCAAACAGTTGAAGGAATTAAAAATGGAAATAGAAGCAATCAAGAAAGAACACATGGAAACAACCCTGGATATAGAAAACCAAAAGAAGAGACAAGGAGCTGTAGATACAAGCTTCACCAACAGAATACAAGAGATGGAAGAGAGAATCTAAGGAGCAGAAGATTCCATAGAAATCATTGACTCAACTGTCAAAGATAATGTAAAGCAGAAAAAGCTACTGGTCCAAAACATACAGGAAATCCAGGACTCAATGAGAAGATCAAACCTAAGGATAATAGGTATAGAAGAGAGTGAAGACTCCCAGCTCAAAGGACCAGCAAATATCTTCAACAAAATCATAGAAGAAAACTTCCCTAACCTAAAAAAAGAGATACCCATAGACATACAAGAAGCCTACAGAACTCCAAATAGATTGGACCAGAAAAGAAACACCTCCCATCACATAATTGTCAAAACACCAAACGCACAAAATAAAGAAAGAATATTAAAAGCAGTAAGGGAAAGAGGTCAAGTAACATATAAAGGGAGACCTATCAGAATCACACCAGACTTCTCGCCAGAAACTATGAAGGCCAGAAGATCCTGGACTGATGTCATACAGACCCTAAGAGAACACAAATGCCAGCCCAGGTTACTGTATCCAGCAAAACTCTCAAGTAACATTGATGGAGAAACCAAGATATTTCATGACAAAACCAAATTTACACAATATCTTTCTACAAATCCAGCACTACAAAGGATAATAAATGGTAAAGCCCAACATAAGGGGGCAAGCTATACCCTAGAAGAAGCAAGAAACTAATCGTCTTGGCAACAAAACAAAGAGAATGAAAGCACACAAACATAACCTCACATCCAAATATGAATATAACAGGAAGCAATAATCACTATTCCTTCATACCTCTCAATATCAATGGCCTCAACTCCACAATAAAAAGACATAGATTAACAAACTGGATACGCAACGAGGACCCTGCATTCTGCTGCCTACAGGAAACACACCTCAGAGACAAAGACAGACACTACCTCAGAGTGAAAGGCTGGAAAACAACTTTCCAAGCAAATGGTCAGAAGAAGCAAGCTGGAGTAGCCATTCTAATATCAAATAAAATCAATTTCCAACTAAAAGTCATCAAAAAAGATAAGGAAGGACACTTCATATTCATCAAAGGAAAAATCCACCAAGATGAACTCTCAATCCTAAATATCTATGCCCCAAATACAAGGGCACCTACATACGTAAAAGAAACCTTACTAAAGCTCAAAACACACATTGCACCTCACACAATAATAGTGGGGGATTTCAACACCCCACTCTCATCAATGGACAGATCATGGAAACAGAAATTAAACAGTGATGTCGACAGACTAAGAGAAGTCATGAGCCAAATGGACTTAACGGATATTTATAGAACATTCTATCAGAAAGCAAAAGGATATACCTTCTTCTCAGCTCCTCATGGTACTTTCTACAAAACTGACCTTATAATTAGACAAAAAACGGGCCTCAACAGGTACAGAAAGATAGAAATAATCCCATGCGTGCTATTGGACCACAATGGCCTAAAACTGGTCTTCAATAACAATAAGGGAAGAATGCCCACATATACATGGAAATTGAACAATGCTCTACTCAATGATAACCTGGTGAAGGAAGAAATAAAGAAAGAAATTAAAAACTTTTTAGAATTTAATGAAAATGAAGGTACAACATACCCAAACTTATGGGACACAATGAAAGCTGTGCTAAGAGGAAAACTCATAGCGCTGAGTGCCTGCAGAAAGAAACAGAAAAGGGCATTTGTCAGCAGCTTGACAGCACACCTAAAAGCTCTAGAACAAAAAGAAGCAAATACACCCAGGAGGAGTAGAAGGCAGGAAATAATCAAACTCAGAGCTGAAATCAACCAAGTAGAAACAAAAAGGACCATAGAAAGAATCAACAGAACCAAAAGTTGGTTCTTTGAGAAAATCAACAAGATAGATAAACCCTTAGCCAGACTAACGAGAGGACACAGAGAGTGCGTCCAAATTAACAAAATCAGAAATGAAAAGGGAGACATAACTACAGATTCAGAGGAAATTCAAAAAATCATCAGATCTTACTATAAAAACCTATATTCAACAAAACTTGAAAATCTTCAGGAAATGGCCAATTTCCTAGACAGATACCAGGTATCAAAGTTAAATCAGGAACAGATAAACCAGTTAAACAACCCCATAACTCCTAAGGAAATAGAAGCAGTCGTTAAAGGTCTCCCAACCAAAAAGAGCCCAGGTCCAGATGGGTTTAGTGCAGAATTCGATCAAACCTTCATAGAAGACCTCATACCAATATTATCCAAACTATTCCACAAAATTGAAACAGATGGAGCCCTACCGAATTCCTTCTACGAAGCCACAATTACTCTTATACCTAAACCACACAAAGACACAACAAAGAAAGAGAACTTCAGACCAATTTCCCTTATGGATATCGACGCAAAAATACTCAATAAAATTCTGGCAAACGGAATCCAAGAGCACATCAAAACAATCATCCACCATGATCAAGTAGGCTTCATCCCAGGCATGCAGGGATGGTTTAATATACGGAAAACCATCAACGTGATCCATTATATAAACAAACTGAAAGAACAGAACCACATGATCATTTCATTAGATGCTGAGAAAGCATTTGACAAAATTCAACACCCCTTTATGATAAATGTCCTGGAAAGAATAGGAATTCAAGGCCCTTACCTAAACATAGTAAAAGCCATATACAGCAAACCAGTTGCTAACCTTAAACTAAATGGAGAGAAACTTGAAGCAATCCCACTAAAATCAGGGACTAGACAAGGCTGCCCACTCTCTCCCTACTTATTCAATATAGTTCTTGAAGTTCTAGCCAGAGCAATCAGACAACAAAAGGAGATCAAGGGGATACAGATCAGAAAAGAAGAGGTCAAAATACACTATTTGCAGATGACATGATAGTATATTTAAGTGATCCCAAAAGTTCCACCAGAGAACTACTAAAGCTGATAAACAACTTCAGCAAAGTGGCTGGGTATAAAATTAACTCAAATAAATCAGTTGCCTTCCTCTATACAAAAGAGAAACAAGCCGAGAAAGAAATTAGGGAAACGACACCCTTCATAATAGACCCAAATAATATAAAGTACCTCGGAGTGACTTTAACCAAGCAAGTAAAAGATCTGTACAATAAGAACTTCAAGACACTGAGGAAAGAAATTGAAGAAGACCTCAGAAGCTGGAAAGATCTCCCATGCTCATGGATTGGCAGGATTAATATAGTAAAAATGGCCATTTTACCAAAAGCAATCTACAAATTCAATGCAATCCCCATCAAAATACCAATCCAAACCTTCAAAGAGTTAGACAGAACAATTTGCAAATTCATCTGGAATAACAAAAAACCCAGGATAGCTAAAGCTATCCTCTACAATAAAAGGACTTCAGGGGGAATCACTATCCCTGAACTCTAGCAGTATTACAGAGCAATAGTGATAAAAAAACTGCATGGTATTGGTAGAGAGACAGACAGATAGACCAATGGGATAGAATTGAAGACCCAGAAATGAACCCACACACCTATGGTCACTTGATTTTTGACAAAGGAGCCAAAACCATCCAATGGAAAAAAGATAGCATTTTCAGCAAATGGTGCTGGTTCAACTGGAGGGCAACATGTAGAAGAATGCAGATCGATCCATGCTTATCACCCTGTACAAAGCTTAAGTCCAAGTGGATCAAGGACCTCCACATCAAACCAGACACACTCAAACTAATAGAAGAAAAACTAGGGAAGCATCTGGAACACATGGGCACTGGAAAAAATTTCCTGAACAAAACACCAATGGCTTATGCTCTAAGATCAAGAATCGACAAATGGGATCTCATAAAAGTGCAAAGCTTCTGTAAGGCAAAGGACACTGTGGTTAGGACAAAACGGCAACCAACAGATTGGGAAAAGATCTTTACCAATCCTACAAAATATCCAAAATATACAAAGAACTCAAGAAGTTAGACCGCAGGGAGACAAGTAACCCTATTAAAAAATGGGGTTCAGAGCTAAACAAAGAATTCACAGCTGAAGAATGCCGAATGGCTGAGAAACACCTAAAGAATTGTTCAACATCTTTAGTCATAAGGGAAATGCAAATCAAAACAAGCTTGAGATTTCACCTCACACCAGTGAGAATGGCCAAGATCAAAAACTCAGGTGACAGCAGATGCTGGCGAGGATGTGGAGAAAGAGGAACACTCCTCCATTGTTGGTGGGATTGCAGACTGGTAAAACCATTCTGGAAATCAGTCTGGAGGTTCCTCAGAAAATTGTACATTGAACTGCCTGAGGATCCAGCTATACCTCTCTTGGGTATATATAACATATAAAAGAGACACGTGCTCCACTATGTTCATCGCAGCCTTATTTATAATAGCCAGAAACTGGAAAGAACCCAGATGCCCTTCAACAGAGGAATGGATACAGAAAATGTGGTACATCTACACAATGGAATATTACTCAGCTATCAAAAACAACGAGTTTATGAAATTCGTAGGCAAATGGTTGGAACTGGAAAATATCATCCTGAGTGAGCTAACCCAATCACAGAAAGACATACATGGTATGCACTCATTGATAAGTGGCTATTAGCCCAAATGCTTGAATTACCCTAGATCCCTATAACAAACGAACCTCAAGACGGATGATCAAAATGTGAATGCTTCACTCCTTCTTTAAATACCCTTGGCAGGGAAGGGAGAGGCAAAGATTAAAACAGAGACCGAAGGAACACCCATTCAGAGCCTGCCCCACATGTGGCCCATACATATACAGCCACCCAATTAGACAAGATGGATGAAGCAAAGAAGAGCAGACAGACAGGAGCCGGATGTAGATCGCTCCTGAGAGACACAGCCAGAATTCAGCAAATACAGAGGCGAATGCCAGCAGCAAACCACTGAACTGAGAATAGGTCCCCTGTTGAAGGAATCAGAGACAGAACTGGAAGAGCTTGAAGGGGCTCGAGACCCCAAAAGTACAACAATGTCAAGCAACCAGAGCTTCCAGGGACTAAGCCACTACCTAAAGAGTATACATGGACTGACCCTGGACTCTGACCTCATAGGTAGCAATGAATATCCTAGTAAGAGCACCAGTGGAAGGGGAAGCCCTGGGTCCTGCTAAGACTGAACCCCCAGTGAACTAGACTATGGGGGGAGGGCGGCAATGGTGGGAGGGTTGGGAGGGGAACACCCATAAGGAAGAGGAGGGGGGAGGGGGATGTTTGCCTGGAAACCGGGAAAGGGAATAACACTTGAAATGTATATAAGAAATACTCAAGTTAATAAAAAAATGGTAATAGAACATTTTTGTTCTTTTATTTATGTATTATTCTTTGACATTTCATACATATATGTGATGAATTTTAGACATTTCCCCCATTAACTTCTCTTAATTCTCTTTATCTTCCTCCTCCTCCTTTTTCCTCTCATGAAGATCTTCAAACAAAGTATATTCTTACCTTAATGTCTTTGTGAGTGTGTGAATTAATGAGGTTAATTAGGTTTGCTTTCCTTGAGTACAAATGGCGGTTATTTACTAAAACAAACAAACAAACACCCTTTGTGTCTATACCATAGTCTAGCCTAGTGTCTATTAGCTGCCCATAATCCCTCAATGAGGATTATAGCCTTATGAGCCACTCTCCCATGCACAATGAAACAGATGAGTCCAATCTTTAGAGATCATCAGTAGTAATTGTGATGGTCTGTATATATGCTTGACCAAGGCAGTGACAATATTAGCAGGTGTGGTCCTGTTGGAGTAGGTATTTCACTGTGAGTGCGGACTATAAGACCCTCACCCTAGCTGCCTGAACATTCCACTAGCAGGCTTCAGATGAAGATGTAGAGCTCTCAGCTTCTCCTGCACCATGCCTGCCTAGATGCTGCCCTGTTCCCACCTTGATGATGAAAGACTGAACCTCTGAACCTGTAAACCAGCTCAATTAAATATTGTCATTTAGGGGTTGGGGATTTAGCTCAGTGGTAGAGCGCTTGCCTAGCAAGCGCAAGACCCTGGGTTCGGTCCCCAGCTCCGAAAAAAAAATATTGTCATTTATAAGACTTGCCTCGGTCATGGTATCTGCTCACAGCAGTAAAACCCTAACTAAGACAATAACCAAAGGTGCAGTGACTTCATGAGATGTCCAGAAGACACTACATTACAGTCTTTCCCCCATACAACAAGCTCTTATATTCTTTCCTGTTCCTTTTCTAAAATGTTCTCGGAGCCTTGGAAATGGTAGTAATCATGCTTTGTTCAGTATCAGTCAGTCAGTAGTCCCCATGATTTGACCTGTTGTAGGATTGCATTAGTTCTTACAAGTGAAAAATGAAGCTTCAACCAATAAAGTTTGAGAGAAGGAGTTATCTATGTGTATAAACAAAAGTGTGTGGAAAGCAATTTGACACCAGTTCACAACACAAAAATACTAGGTTTCCCCACAGGTTATATAGCATCCGTCAACCACAGGTTCTTGAACAAGGGTACAGTACCATACATTAATTCCCTCCTGTGGAACACTCTTCTAGTTCAAACGGAAAGTGGTTATGTACCCCTATGGTAGTCATGCCATCTTTGCACTTCTAGATATATACATATTGCCAGAAAACTCATTATTCTAACTCTATGGGTTCACAGGAATGTAGGAGAGTTGATGACGTTTCACCTTCATCAGCCGGAACAGCACCTTCTAGCATTGTGAAAGCTAACTATGAGGGAAGAAACTTCTGCCTAATTTTCATTGTCCTGAACCCAATTTTGTGGTAATTTTAACAATCAATCATTTCTTATAATCTAGTTCTAGGGAACAATAAAAACATTGACAATATCCTGTGATATTTCATAAGCTGCCTATGAGGCCTCTTTGGCCAAGAGTTCATAGAGGGTTTTTACACACTGGTACCTGGAATTTTCAAAGAAAAATTAATTGCATTTGTATTCTGAGAGAAATACATAGCAAGATCAACTGAGGATACACTTAATGAGAGAGATTTATTTTATTTTCTTTTTGGGTATTTTAGGAGAGGTGAAATTTATTTAGCCATTCTTTAAAAAGTTTGAAAGAGTAATTGATTCAGGCACAAATGTGTTATAGAAAATTAATATTATACACTTTATTTTGTCTCATGGTTTCTCTTCAAAATTATGTTTAACTACCTTTCCATGACTACACACAATTTCAAACACGTGACATGAAGTCATTCCTTCACAATCTTCTCACTTAAGGATGGGAAATCTGAGAAAAATCACAACTTTTTAAAAAAAAGTTCAATCTACAAATAGTGACATTTTACTGTTAAACCAAACAACGTGTATAATAAATTTAACTATACTCACTCAAAAGAGATAAAGTCAAATGGAAAATTGTAAGCCAATGTGTAAACCAAATGTGGAGCAATGAAAAGTAAATAACTTCTACTCAAGTTCAATCAATTGTTGAAGACAATAGTTTTGCTGGCTATGTTGTCTTAATAACGTATGTTTTTCTGTTCTGTTTCTCACTCATTTTCAAATAAATTACTCTAATTTCTATTAGGTACTTTTGTCTGTAAACCAAGGCAAGATGTTTTTACATTAAAGTAAAATTCCATGACTGCTAAATGAAAACCACTGATTTAACAAGACTTATAGAATTGTTTACTAAAGGGGTGGCTATATCTAGGTGTAAGTTTTAAGAGTTTGATTCAAATGGAGGATGATCCAGGATAGAATGAAATTCATAATAAGTAGGCTTAGCATAGTACAAATGAATGATACAAGACTAGCAAAAGGAAAATATGAACGTAACTGACTTTAGTTAATAGTGTTGTATCTAAACACTAATTGAAGAAGGATTACTGGTATACAAATATGTTCTCTTTGCTTCATATTGTGTTTTTGCTAGCCATTGAAATATCAATTTATTTATATACTAAAGTGAAAAAGTATGCTTACATTTTATAAATGACAACACTCCAAATTCTTCCTCTGAGGTGAAAAACATGCCTGAGGATCCAGCTATACCTCTCTTGGGCATATATCCAAAAGATGCCCCAACATATAAAAAAGACATGTGCTCCACTATGTTCATAGCAGCCTTATTTATAATAGCCAGAAGCTGGAAAGAACCCAGATGCCTTTCAACAGAGGGATGGATACAGAAAATGGATACATCTACACAATGGAATATTACTCAGCTATCAAAAACAATGACTTTATAAAATTTGTAGGCAAATGGTTGGAACTAGAAAATATCATCCTGAGGGAGGTAACCCAATCACAGAGAAACACACATGGTATGCACTCATTGATAAGTGGCTATTAGCCCAAATGCTTGAATTACCCTAGATGCCTAGAACACATGAAACTCAAGACGGATGATCAAAATGTGAATGCTTCACTCCTTCTTTAAAGGGGGAACAAGAATACCCTTGACAGGGAATAGAGAGGCAAAGATTAAAACAGAGACAGAAGGAACACCCATTCAGAGCCTGCCCCACATGTGGCCCATACATATACAGCCACCCAATTAGACAAGATGGATGAAGCAAAGAAGTGCAGGCCGACAGGAGCCGGATGTAGATCTCTCCTGAGAGACACAGCAAGAATATAACAAATACAGAGGCGAATGCCAGCAGCAAACCACTGAAGTGAGAATAGGACCCCCGTTGAAGGAATCAGAGAAAGAACTGGAAGAGCTTGAAGGGGCTCGAGACCCCTTATGAACAACAATGCCAAGCACCAGAGCTTCCAGGGACTAAGTCACTACCTAAAGACTATACATGGACTGACCCTGGACTCTGACCTCATAGGTAGCAATGAATATCCTAGTAAGATCATCAGTGTAAGGGGAAGCCCTGGATCCTGCTAAGACTGAACGTGATTGTTGGGGGGAGGGCGGCAGTGGGGGGAGGATGGGGAGGGGAACACCCATAAAGAAGGGGAAGGGGAGGGATTAGGGGGATGTTGGCCCATAAACCGGGAAAGGGAGTAACACTCGAAATGTAAATAAGAAATACTCAAGTTAAAAAAAAAAGAATGGAGGAATCTAAACTAGAACTAGAATATCTAGTTATAATTAGAATATCTAGAATAAAATTGTATAGAATATGACTACATCCAGAAGTTATTATGAAAATCATATACATAAATTTGAATATAAACTAAAATGTTTACTTATGTTGATTTAACTGAATTGATCACTATCTAGTATATGCAGGAATCATAACCTCAATTTGAAACTTCTAATTTGCACATATGTAAAGAAGAAAGTAAAGACTTTTGATATTTTTATAGCAATGATTAAATCAGTCCCGCGGAATATTTTCACAGGCTCCAACTTTCATCCTTTTCCCACGACTTCAGACAACCATTGATCTTTCTATCTCTATAGTTTTCATTTTCCTTAAATCATGGAACCATGATTACACATTCTATGGATATCTTGTTTGTAGGATGATGCCATAGAGGTGAAGGCAGGTACAAGATAGAATGAGGCCTTCAGTGGACAAGAAGGAAGGATGGGTAAGAGAAAAATTTGAGGGAAGAGGAGGAGACTGAAGTGGGAGGACACTGGAGAAGGAAGTCACTGAGAGAACATGGAGACTGATGTTTTAAGTTTCCACTCTGTAACTTTATAGGTTATTATGAATGCTCTTAAGGGATGGATGTGTATAGGGCTTTGTGTGTCTTGGTGGGCAATTATATCTCATCAATTGGATCAGAGGTTGTTGTACTGTGTGTTCTTTCATGTGACGATATGAGTTCTAAAGAGTATGTGGTAGCTAGTGACAGTAGGCTGCCACAGAATTGGGATGTATATTTTTGACATGGTGGCAGCCTGACTTGGGAACTTGATGGGTATAGAGATTGTTGCCAGGCTCAGATCGAGGCCATCAGCAGTGTGATATGGAATGGAGCAAAGCAGGTAAGAGGCTTTGCTGACTGAGATTAAGATATCTATCAGATATCTTGGGGCACTGTTGTGCCGGATCTAATAGGGGTGAAAGACAGCTTTTTCTTTTTTTATAATTTTATAGCAACACTTGCAGACTGACATCTTCTCATAAAAAGATATCTGAGTATCTTTCCTATTTAAGTAGACTACTTCTACTATTGAGTAATATTTTATTACATTGAAAGTTTCGGGAAGCATCAACAAACTTACGAAGCATTCATATGTAAAGTTTTTGTGGGAATAAGTTTTCATCTGCATAAATGCCAAGAATCACACAATTTCGGATTCATGTTATGTGAACAAGAAAATATTTAAAATTGTAAGACATAGAAATACTGACCTCTAAACAAGTGGATAGAAAGTTTCTGTGGCTTCATATTTTCCCCAGTATTTGATGATAATTTAAAATATTTAGGTGTTTCCACATAGAGTCTTTGCACACACATTTTTGGTACTAGAAGGTACTCTTGCTACTGAAGGAGAACCATAAACACCAACACAGGGACAAATGCTTTGATCTATAATAGTGCCCAGGCTGCTGGATATGCTAGTGCAATAGTGTTACAAGGCTTGTGGGAGTAAACAACCAGTGTCAAATTTCACTTAAAGGCTACTCCACAAGATGGAACCCATACACAATATTGCTTAGGTGACAAATAACGTGAAAGCAGGTGCAAAGAAACCTTTGGGGAAATCAAATACTGTTGTTCTAAAACAAACAAAAACATATCAATAAAATCATTAAATGATTCTTATGACATTCTGCTATGTTCATAGATCAGTGTCTTTCTCGACCATCATAATGCTTCCTCCTGCAGAAGATGGTAACATATTCAGAGATCCATAACCACACATTATGAAGAGAACACTCAGCCACAAGAGGATGTCTCCATCAAATACCTTCCCTTACATGTCAGAAACAATACAGAAGAGCTTGTAGAAAGAATATAAGAGTCAAAGGGGATGGAAGGCACCAGACACAAGGCCCTCTTCATCATGCACATGTGAACTCACAGAGACTGAGGCAGAGTGCACAGGGCTTGTATGGATCTGCACCAAACAAGGTCCTAAAACTGAATGGAAAAATAGACACATGCCCATCCATCCATCCATCCATCCATCCATCCATCCATCCATCCATCCATCCATCCATCCATCTATCCATCCATCTATCCATCTATCTATCTATCTATCTATCTATCTATCTATCTATCTATCTATCTATCTATCTATCTAGTGTGTGTGTTTGTGTTATATTTCTCTCTCTTTTTACCCTATAGGTCCAATGTGTGTATATAGTGGCTTCCAATTTAGTGTTTTTTATGAGATGCCTGACTGAGTGGCCGAACAAGTGAGTCTCTGCATTTGTTTTTATTTCTTATACCCTTTTAAGATTATTTTCCTAGCTTTTGTTTATTTTCTCCAATTTTAGTATGTTATTTTTTGTTTCATTTTTTAAATGTTATTTTATTGTTATCCCTTAGAGGACTCTTTATTTTCCAATAAGAGACTAAAAGGGGGCAGACACAGATGGGAGGAGAGGACTGGAGGAACTGAAAGACACAGAGAGAGGGGAAACCATAATTGTTATGTATTCTGAGAGGACAAAAAAGCTACTTTCAATTAAAAGAAAAAACAGTATTAAAAATTTAAATTAGATATTTCAGTACATGTACAGTTGTATCTTTTAATATTGATTTTTAGTGATATAGATGTTAAATGTATTCATGTTTTTTAGTGAATTAAGGTGCCATTAGATACTTTGCCCATTATTAAGTAGGCTTATTTTCTGATTGTTTAATTAAGGATTGCTTATGTGTCTTATAAAATATTATCAAAATTTCTGGATTTTTTATTATCTACATGGAGATATTTTTGGTCATTTTGAAAAATCTAACGTGAATAGTATTTCAGTTCAGAAACAATTAATGAGGAACTTGTTTTTGTTGTTGTTATTCTGAAAGATGTATTGCATTTGAGACTGACCAGGAATCAGAACAAAGGATATTAGGAAGTGAAATAAAATCAATTCATCATTGACTTCACTAACATATTGTATCTTATCTTGTTACAACAACAGCAGCCACAGCAAGAGAGAAAAAAAACTTTAATAATTCTTTCCAAAACTGAGTTGAAATACATTAATGATAATAAAACCTCCTTTTGTCAATAGTTACATTCTTAAAATTAGACTGATTTTTATTATTCTGCTTCACTTATTTTTCTAAATTAATCATTTTATTTGTTTACATTTCAACTTATATCCCCCTTCCTGGTTACCCCTACAAAACCCCCTCACTCCATCCCCCCTCCCTCCTCTTCTTTGCCTCTATGAGGGTGCTCCCCCACCTGCCAATCCCCTCTTGCCTCAGCGCCCTAGCATTCCCCTGCCCTGGGTTATCTGGCCTACACAGAACCAATGGCCTCCCATCCCAGTGATGCAGATAAGGGCATCCTCTGCTACCTATGCAGTTGGAGTCAGGGGTCCCTTCATGTGTACTCTTTGATTGGTGGATTAGTCCCTGAGAGCTGTGGGTGGTTTAGTTAGTTGATTTTGATTTTCCTTTGGGCTTGAAATCCCCTTTCCCTCCTTCAGTCCTTCTAGCTCTTCCAGTGGGGTCCCCAGTCTCAGTCTGATAGCTGGCTATGAGTATCTGAATCTGTATTGGTCAGGTGCTGGTAGAACCTCTCAAGAACAGCCATACCAGGCTCCTGTCAGCAAGCACTTCTTGGCATCAACAATAGTGTGGAAGTTTGTTGTCTGCAGATGGTATGGATCCCTAGGTGGTTAGCCTTTTCTTCAGCCTCTGCTCCATTTTTTGTCCCTGTCTTTTTGGGCAGGAACATTTCTCAGAATACCCATGATGCAACCCACAATGCATATGGAGCTGAAGAAGAAGGAAGACCAAAGTGTGGATGCTTCAATCCTACATAGAATGGGGAGCAAAACAATTATGGGAAGTAGAGGGTAGAAGGGACCTGAGAAGGAGAAGGGAGGGTGAGGAAAAAGAGGCAGGGGGATGATCAGATTTTGGAAAAGACAGGAGAGAAATACAGAGGGTCAGGAAATGGAATAGAAAGTTATAGCAGTGGGGGATGGAGAATTGGGGATAGCCACTAGAAAGTCCCAGATGTCAGGGAAGGGAAAAGTTCTCAGGACTTAACAGGGATGACTTTAGCTGAAATACACAACAAAGGGGAAATACCTGTAGAGAGAATAGATAGGGCTGGCCCCTAGTTGAAGGATGGGGCCAGCCACACATCTATTTCACTTCTTTATGAATAACATAATATAGTGTTATACCACTCATCGTGAAGTATTAAATAAATTTTGTTTAAAAAGCATAAGGGAAAATTAATTTTTATAAAGATGTTGAAGATGATTTTTTCATCTTAACAAATTTGGTTTAAAATATCTTGTTATTTATGTTGTTTTTAGTTAAAAACATGTTGGATTTTATATTTTATACATATATGAAATAGAAATAACCCATCACCTCATAATTGAGGGAGAATTAATATCCCCAAAAGATGACTGCTCTGTTTATTCAATACAAAATGGTTAGCCCAAAATTTGATACACACAAACAACAAAGATGAATTGAGCAGGCTGTATTCATATATTTGTGCATAAATACATGTTACTTTAATTTTAAGAAAGAAATAACATCTTTAGAATTTAGTGAAATTATTTAGAAATAAGAAATGAAACAAATGAAGTAAAGTGATTATTTTATAACTTAATGGGCTAATTCTTTCAACTTTAATGCAATCAATGTATTCTCTTTTCAATGAGATAAAAGAATGAATAATGGATAATGAATAACCCTATGTACTCCAAAATCTAATCAAAAGCTAAAAATGACTATTTTTTAAACAAAGGACTATTCTGCAGTAGAAAATGAGTTATAATAAATAGATATTCTGACTTTGCCATGAAGATTTTATTATCCTCAAGATAAAAATTTTCTTCCATTTCTGTATGCACTAAAGCCAGATACTTTACCAGTAGGAGTTTAAGTTAAATAAAAAGATAATACTCATAAACTTCAAATCTTATCAGTATTGCCAACTTATAGATGTTATTTCTGGCTATAAATGAGACTAAATACACTGGAAAAAAAGCTGTTTTATAATCAATATTTTTAATGTTTTACAGCTTAAAGAGTTGAAAATACTTTCAATTTTTGGAATATTAGTGTAAAACAAAATCCCAACACTAATCAGTGAATTGTAGGAAATAGAGTTGTGCACAGGCTATTGGGATGAAAGGAAGATAGTGTCAGCAGATGAATCACATATTGTAGCAATATCAAGAACAGTAAAGCAAATTGAGCCCTGGAACTGCGCTATATGAATATATAACACACTCTAGGTAAAAAATTGACCAGTGTGGCTAGATCGAAATGGTTATCCCTACTCAACTTCAATAGGAAAAAACAGATTGAAAAAGGAAACCAAATATTACTAAAGAGCATGATATTCTACTCATGCTTAAATATATTCAGCTAACAAATATAAAAATCTTCTGCCAGAACTATTCAGGACCAAATAATTTTTACTCTAAGTTAAACAACAACAGTAATAATTCCAACAACAACAACAACAACAACAACAACAACAACAACAACAACAACAACAACAGAACCTTCGCATGACATAGCTACTTTTCTATGTCCATGACAAGACACAGGGCCAAGGCTATTTATAAAGGAAAGCTATTATTTGGGGCTTACCATTATAGACACTTATAAGTCATAACTATCATGGCTGTGAGCATGGCAACAGACTGGTAGACATGGTACTGGAGGAATAGCTCTAAATTCAAAACTTGGTCCACAATTAGGAAGAAGAGAGAAAGGAAAGAGAGGGGATGGGGCTAATTGGAAATGGTAGAAGGCTGAGGAAAACACTTAATTATTCTTCAGTGGCACCCCTTCTCCAACAAGACCATACTTCGTAATTTTTCCCAAATATGTCCCTCAACTAGGTACTGAGTAAACATAGCTTATAGGGTATATTCTCATTTAAATCACTATACAATGTAAGTTTACATATACGTTTTGACTTAGAAGATTATTCTGCAGTGGAAACTATGTATACATTTATATTACCTGGTTACATGAAGCAAAAATGATTGAAAAATCCTCTTAATAAGAAATATAATTATTTAAAGTGTAATTATAATCAGAAAGTAAATGAGAAATCTTTCCTTACCTTATTATTTCTTTATTATTTCTTTTTTTCATTTTTTCCATCTTTATTAACTTGAGTATTTATTTACATTTCGATTGCTATTCCCCTTCCCGGGTTCTGGGACAACATCCCCCTATACCCTCCCCCTCTCCTTCTCTATGGTTGTTCCCCTCCCCATCCTTCCCCCATTACCGCCCCCCCAACAACACCTTCACCGGGGGTTCAGTCTTGGCAGCACCAAGGGCTTCCCCTTCCACTGGTGCTCTTACTAGGCTATTCATTGCTACCTATGAGTTTGGAGCCCAGCATCAGTCCATGTATAGTCTTTAGGTAGTGGCTTAGTCACTGGAAGCTCTGGTTGCTTGGCTTTGTTGTTCATATGGGGTTTTGAGCCCCTCCAACCTCTTTCAGTCCTTTCTCTGATTCCTTCAGCGGGGGTCCCGTTCTCAGTTCAGTGGTTTGCTGCTGGCATTCGCTTCTGTATTTGCTGTATTCTGGCTTTGTCTCTCAGGAGAGATCTACATCCGGTTCCTGTCGGCCTGCACTCCTTTGCTTCATCCATCTTGTCTAATTGGGTGGCTGTATATGTATGGGCCACATGTGGGGCAGGCTCTGAATGGGTGTTCCTTCTGCTTCTGTTCTAAACTTTGCCTCCCTATTCCCTCCCAAGGGTATTAGTACACTTTCCTTCTGCTGAGAACTGTGACCTCAAACCTTTAGCTGTGTCAGTTACTCAGGGTGCATATTTGAAGCTAGTTCTGTTGTCCTGAACCCTAGGTACACAGGAATCAATGGAGGGGTATGCCTCCTTAAAGCAACTTAAACCAGAATTGCAGCTAGACACTTTTGGTTGAGAAGAATGTATGAACAAGTTTGAAATGCTGTTTACACATGGTAAGATGGTATTTATTTATTTATTTATTTATTTATTTACTTATTCATTCATTCATTCATTCATTTTACCAATTTAAACACTTAAAATTTCCCTTAGTGCAATGACCATATCAAACCAGGATAATTGCTAAGCTATAATTTCATGCTGCTCAAAACTGTGCATTTGAAATCTTAATATCTTAAACAGTAATTTGTAAGTTCTATGTTACTATCCACTTGCATTAAGCCCTGGTACTTATTATGGAAGAATGTAAAGTATTTGATTTGATGATAAATCACAGCTTGGAAAGTAGATCTATATTTATCAAACTATCAATCAAAAGCTACACATGGGGCATTTTGTTTTTATACGAGTTCAGTATCTAAATACTGTATTCTTTTTCATGCTCTAATATGTTTCCAGTTATTTAACTTTACTCAATTTTATTCTGATGTCTTCTGAGTGGAAGAAAGAGTGCAGGTAGAATGGTAAGAACCAGAATCATGACACAGCTGCACAGTGAGTGTTGATTGGAAAGTAGAGCCCCATGCACTCATGGTCTAATTTTAAAAAAATTTGTATTTTCCTGAGCAAATATTTAACTAATTTGCATTTATTTCCTTTATCTGTAAAATAGCAATAATGATATTCTATGATTTTACTTGATTGAGTTGTGAGAAACTAAAGTTCTTGAGATTTGTAACTCAACACCTGAAATCTAGGTATATCCTAGATTATACCTTTTTATATTTGACTATCTTGAAAGAAAATATTCATATGTTGGTAGATACTCATACATGCTCTATCAAAATATTGCTCAACTATTTGTTTTATATGAATGTAATTTTTAGCTATTAAAATATGAGTTTATGAAGGGAATAGATAAGTGATGCTAATGTCTGGTGATTGCTACATATAACTAGACTGAGAATTAGTGTTGGAAGAACCAGAAGAATTTGGAAAGCAAGAAATCTGTATGTGGACATGTAACTTCACTGAATTTGAATCAAAGATAAAGTGAGTTGAACCAGACATTTAAAACATATGGAATTTTAGCATTCAAGGGGGGATGAGAAGGAGGTGTCTGCTAAGCCTGAGAATAAGCTCAGCTGTGAAATATGATATGTAATCAACCACGTGGTGCAGCTGTCCTTAAGACTTGGGTCAGTGTTTCTCCTGCTTCTCTTCCTCCTTCTCTTCTTTCCTATCTCTGTCATCTATGCGTTTACAAGTTACACGGTTCTTAAACATATATCCATTGCTTTTTATTACATTCAGTGCAATGCAAGTCACAAAAATGGGAATATGTCCAATGTAACTCCTTGACAGTGTAATAGAAGTTCACTGATAACAAAGATTTACTACATTATTATACTTTAATGATTATTCTTTGTAATTAAAAATCCCTTGGATTTTATATAATGAGAATGTGTAAAGTTTGAAAGCTCAAAGTTTGTTTCTCCTAAGACATGGTTCTCTTCATTACTTGGAACTTTTTATCTACCACAAACTAATTTACTTGATTTTATGTATGAGTGTCTGCATGCACCTGGAGGTATATATTTGCACCACACACAAGCCTTGTTTGTGAAGGGCAAAAGAGGCTATCAGATCTTATAGAACTCTAGTTACAGGAAGCTGAGAACTGGCATGGGGGTTCTGGGATCCAAACCTGGATCCTGTGAAAAAGATTCAGGTATATTTACCTGCTGAGTCATCTCTCCAGTTATGGAACTGTACTTCAGTACTGGAGTATTGGAGTAGTCATGCAGTGAAGTTAACTCAGAGGCTATCTCCTAATCCCAATGGAACTCTGGCTACTTCTTTTACTTGTCTTCAATAACTCATTGGTGTTTTAGGTTTTGTATTTGAAAACAGAAGGAAATATGATTATATGAGCAACTCACTGCCTTGTAAAACAAATCAAATATAACATCATTCTGTGATACTCTGTAAGATAAAAAATGCATTTTAATGTTCCTATAACTGTTGAATTTACATCTATAAGTTTTACATTTCTTCTAATTTGGTAATGTGGGTACCAGTCTATAGGCAATGTATGATTTCTTCAGTACACACAACATTTCACAATATCTGTTAATGGTCCATTTCTTTTCTCTCTATAGGATCTAAGACAATGTCTCATATGTACAATATATTGTTGAATCATGGTATTGGAATAGTTTTAAAGTACACAGTATAACATAGAGGATTAAATTCTAGAATTGAAAAATAAAGATAAGGTTTAAACTTACCCTCTGTGTTTATTGATACAATGACTGAAAAGAACTTTAAATTCTGAAATGTTCTTTTGCTCAGTCCTGAGGTCCAGGCACTGATGTATAGTACTCATTGATTACTCTGATAAAAATCACAAACAAATGCATGAAACAGAAACAATCTTATTGACTCAATAAAGCTCACTCAATAACTTATTTTGCATAATTACCTCTTTCTTTGTTAAGTATATGTGGAATACTTATTCCCTGATGATTAGAGCTCTGGCAAATATTGACTACTAACTAAGAAAACTAAAGACATGTTCTCTTTATAAAATACTTATCATCTATGGAGAGAAATGTCACAAAATAAACTTATTAATGAGTAAGAGTTATCTAGAAGAAAGGAATATAGTTTAATGCAAAACATTGAACTGAAATTTTAATGGAAGTAACAGGGCAGGGTCTGAATGGAAAAAAATATTACCTAGGAGGGTAATGAAAATGCACAAAGGCCAGTTGGCTAACAGCCAATTCTTTAAATCATATGGTGCAAATAATAGGAGGAAGAGCATCAGAGATGAAAAGGCAAGGATGCTTTTGTAAAATACAGGGAAGAATTTAGTGACTATCCTAATAGAAATGGAAATAAATGTTTGGTTTCCTGTTTAGGCCAAAATTTCATAATCAAAGATAGGTGAAAGGTAAGCAGGAAAAAGGCAGGCAGGCAGAGAAGGAGGTAGGCAAGCAAGCAGGAACTGAGAGAAGGAGAGAGGGATTGAGGAGGGAGGAAAGGAAGTTTTTGAAATCATCAAAGTGCCTTACATATAATTTTTTGTAAGCTATTTTATGTGCTGGTCTTCAACAATAATAATAGCAATTAAAATAATAAAAAGTTCACTTAATTAACTGTAAATTTTAGATATACTTCAAAATAAAAGTGTTTAGCTTCACCAACCCTGTGACCACATTTGTATTTTCTTTCATTTTGTGACTGATACATGAAATCACAAATTAAACTATTTACTAAATAAACTACCACTTGTTCATTAGTACCCACACAGCCATTCGTCTTCCCTTAACAGATCACTTTTCTTCACCTATTGCACCAAATATTTTGTTGATATTTGAATACATTTCTTGCTAATATGTATACAAAATTATACTACTGATCCTTCCTATGTTTTCTAGTATGTATATCTTAAGCAAAGTAGCTGCAAAGTGTGCATATAAATTGCACAATTAATATGTCAAGTGTGCGGCTCACACACATTCTTTTTTTTTTTTTTTTTTTTTTTGTGAAGCAAGTGGTTTATTTACCCTTTGAGCATCTCCGCAGTCCTAGATGCTTGTTCTTTTTTTTTTTTTTTTTTTTTTTTTTTTTTTTTTTTTTTTTATTAACTTGAGTATTTCTTATATACATTTCGAGTGTTATTCCCTTTCCCGGTTTCCGGGCAAACATCCCCCTCCCCCCTCCCCTTCCTTATGGGTGTTCCCCTCCCAACCCTCCCACCATTGCCGCCCTCCCCCCATAGACTAGTTCACTGGGGGTTCAGTCTTAGCAGGACCCAGGGCTTCCCCTTCCACTGGTGCTCTTACTAGGATATTCATTGCTACCTATGGGGTCAGAGTCCAGGGTCAGTCCATGTATAGTCTTTAGGTAGTGGCTTAGTCCCTGGAAGCTCTGGTTGCTTGGCATTGTTGTACTTTTGGGGTCTCGAGCCCCTTCAAGCTCTTCCAGTTCTTTCTCTGATTCCTTCAATAGGGGACCTATTCTCAGTTCAGTGGTTTGCTGCTGGCATTCGCCTCTGTATTTGCTGTATTCTGGCTGTGTCTCTCAGGAGCGATCTACATCCGGCTCCTGTCGGTCTGCACTTCTTTGCTTCATCCATCTTGTCTAATTGGGTGGCTGTATATGTATGGGCCAAATGTGGGACAGGCTCTGAATGGGTGTTCCTTCAGTCTCTGTTTTAATCTTTGCCTCTCCCTTCCCTGCCAAGGGTATTCTTTTTCCTCATTTAAAGAAGGAGTGAAGCATTCACATTTTGATCATCCGTCTTGAGTTTCGTTTGTTCTAGGGATCTAGGGTAATTCAAGCATTTGGGCTAATAGCCACTTATCAATGAGTGCATACCATGTATGTCTTTCTGTGATTGGGTTAGTTCACTCAGGATGATATTTTCCAGTTCCAACCATTTGCCTACGAATTTCATAAACTCGTTGTTTTTGATAGCTGAGTAGTATTCCATTGTGTAGATGTACCACATTTTCTGTATCCATTCATCTGTTGAAGGGCATCTGGGTTCTTTCCATTTTCTGGCTATTATAAATAAGGCTGCGATGAACATAGTGGAGCACGTGTCTCTTTTATATGTTGAGGCATCTTTTGGGTATATGCCCAAGAGAGGTATAGCTGGATCCTCAGGCAGTTCAATGTCCAATTTTCTGAGGAACCTCCAGACTGATTTCCAGAATGGTTTTACCAGTCTGCAATCCCACCAACAATGGAGGAGTGTTCCTCTTTCTCCACAACCTCGCCAGCATCTGCTGTCACCTGAGTTTTTGATCTTAGCCAATCGCACTGGTGTGAGGTGAAATCTCAGGGTTGTTTTGATTTGCATTTCCCTTATGACTAAAGATGTTGAACATTTCTTTAGGTGTTTCTCAGCCATTCGGCATTCCTCAGCTGTGAATTCTTTGTTTAGCTCTGAACCCCATTTTTTAATAGGGTTATTTGTTTCCCTGCGGTCTAACTTCTTGAGTTCTTTGTATATTTTGGATATAAGGCCTCTATCTGTTGTAGGGTTGGTAAAGATCTTTTCCCAATCTGTTGGTTGCCGTTTTGTCCTAACCACAGTGTCCTTTGCCTTACAGAAGCTTTGCAGTTTTATGAGATCCCATTTGTCAATTCTTGATCTTAGAGCATAAGCCATTGGTGTTTTGTTCAGGAAATTTTTTCCAGTGCCCATGTGTTCCAGATGCTTCCCTAGTTTTTCTTCTATTAGTTTGAGTGTGTCTGGTTTGATGTGGAGGTCCTTGATCCACTTCGACTTAAGCTTTGTACAGGGTGATAAGCATGGATCGATCTGCATTCTTCTACATGTTGACCTCCAGTTGAACCAGCACCATTTGCTGAAAATGCTATCTTTTTTCCATTGGATGGTTTTGGCTCCTTTGTCAAAAATCAAGTGACCATAGGTGTGTGGGTTCATTTCTGGGTCTTCAATTCTATTCCATTGGTCTATCTGTCTGTCTCTGTACCAATACCATGCAGTTTTTATCACTATTGCTCTGTAATACTGCTTGAGTTCAGGGATAGTGATTCCCCCTGAAGTCCTTTTATTGTTGAGGATAGCTTTAGCTATCCTGGGTTTTTTGTTATTCCAGATGAATTTGCAAATTGTTCTGTCTAACTCTTTGAAGAATTGGATTGGTATTTTGATGGGGATTGCATTGAATCTGTAGAGTGCTTTTGGTAAAATGGCCATTTTTACTATATTAATCCTGCCAATCCATGAGCATGGGAGATCTTTCCATCTTCTGAGGTCTTCTTCAATTTCTTTCTTCAGTGTCTTGAAGTTCTTATTGTACAGATCTTTTACTTGCTTGGTTAAAGTCACACCGAGGTACTTTATATTATTTGGGTCTATTATGAAGGGTGTCGTTTCCCTAATTTCTTTCTCGGCTTGTTTCTCTTTTGTATAGAGGAAGGCAACTGATTTATTTGAGTTAATTTTATACCCAGCCACTTTGCTGAAGTTGTTTATCAGCTTTAGTAGTTCTCTGGTGGAACTTTTGGGATCACTTAAATATACTATCATATCATCTGCAAATAGTGATATTTTGACCTCTTCTTTTCCGATCTGTATCCCTTTGATCTCCTTTTGTTGTCTGATTGCTCTGGCTATAACTTCAAGAACTATATTGAATAAGTAGGGAGAGAGTGGGCAGCCTTGTCTAGTCCCTGATTTTAGTGGGATTGCTTCAAGTTTCTCTCCATTTAGTTTAATGTTAGCAACTGGTTTGCTGTATATGGCTTTTACTATGTTTAGGTATGGGCCTTGAATTCCTATTCTTTCCAGGACTTTTATCATGAAGGGGTGTTGAATTTTGTCAAATGCTTTCTCAGCATCTAATGAAATGATCATGTGGTTCTGTTCTTTCAGTTTGTTTATATAATGGATCACGTTGATGGTTTTCCGTATATTAAACCATCCCTGCATGCCTGGGATGAAGCCTACTTGATCATGGTGGATGATTGTTTTGATGTGCTCTTGAATTCGGTTTGCCAGAATTTTATTGAGTATTTTTGCGTCGATATTCATAAGGGAAATTGGTCTGAAGTTCTCTTTCTTTGTTGTGTCTTTGTGTGGTTTAGGTATAAGAGTAATTGTAGATTCGTAGAAGGAATTCGGTAGGGCTCCATCTGTTTCAATTTTGTGGAATAGTTTGGATAATATTGGTATGACGTCTTCTATGAAGGTTTGATAGAATTCTGCACTAAACCCATCTGGACCTGGGCTCTTTTTGGTTGGGAGACCTTTAATGACTGCTTCTATTTCCTTAGGAGTTATGGGGTTGTTTAACTGGTTTATCTGTTCCTGATTTAACTTTGATACCTGATATCTGTCTAGGAAATTGTCCATTTCCTGAAGATTTTCAAATTTTGTTGAATATAGGTTTTTATAGTAAGATCTGATGATTTTTTGAATTTCCTCTGAATCTGTAGTTATGTCTCCCTTTTCATTTCTGATTTTGTTAATTTGGACGCACTCTCTGTGTCCTCTCGTTAGTCTGGCTAAGGGTTTATCTATCTTGTTGATTTTCTCAAAGAACCAACTTTTGGTCCTGTTGATTCTTTCTATGGTCCTTTTTGTTTCTACTTGGTTGATTTCAGCTCTGAGTTTGATTATTTCCTGCCTTCTACTCCTCCTGGGTGTATTTGCTTCTTTTTGTTCTAGAGCTTTTAGGTGTGCTGTCAAGCTGCTGACATATGCTCTTTCCTGTTTCTCTCTGCAGGCACTCAGCGCTATGAGTTTTCCTCTTAGCACAGCTTTCATTGTGTCCCATAAGTTTGAGTATGTTGTATCTTCATTTTCATTAAATTCTAAAAAGTTTTTAATTTCTTTCTTTATTTCTTCCTTGACCAGGTTATCATTGAGTAGAGCATTGTTCAATTTCCACGTATATGTGGGCATTCTTCCCTTATTGTTATTGAAGACCAGTTTTAGGCCGTGGTGGTCCGATAGCACGCATGGGATTATTTCTATCTTTCTGTACCTGTTGAGGCCCGTTTTTTGACCAATTATATGGTCAATTTTGGAGAAAGTACCATGAGGAGCTGAGAAGAAGGTATATCCTTTTGCTTTAGGATAGAATGTTCTATAAATATCCGTTAAGTCCATTTGGCTCATGACTTCTCTTAGTCTGTCGACATCACTGTTTAATTTCTGTTTCCATGATCTGTCCATTGATGAGAGTGGGGTGTTGAAATCTGCCACTATTATTGTGTGAGGTTCAATGTGTGTTTTGAGCTTTAGTAAGGTTTCTTTTACGTATGTAGGTGCCCTTGTATTTGGGGCATAGATATTTAGGATTGAGAGTTCATCTTGGTGGATTTTTCCTTTGATGAATATGAAGTGTCCTTCCTTATCTTTTTTGATGACTTTTAGTTGGAAATTGATTTTATTTGATATTAGAATGGCTACTCCAGCTTGCTTCTTCTGACCATTTGCTTGGAAAGTTGTTTTCCAGCCTTTCACTCTGAGGTAGTGTCTGTCTTTGTCTCTGAGGTGTGTTTCCTGTAGGCAGCAGAATGCAGGGTCCTCGTTGCGTATCCAGTTTGTTAATCTATGTCTTTTTATTGGGGAGTTGAGGCCATTGATATTGAGAGATATTAAGGAATAGTGATTATTGTTTCCCTTTATATTCATATTTGGATGTGAGGTTATGTTTGTGTGCTTTCATTCTCTTTGTTTTGTTGCCAAGACGATTAGTTTCTTGCTTCTTCTAGGGTATAGCTTGCCTCCTTATGTTGGGCTTTACCATTTATTATCCTTTGTAGTGCTGGATTTGTAGAAAGATATTGTGTAAATTTGGTTTTGTCATGGAATATCTTGGTTTCTCCATCAATGTTAATTGAGAGTTTTGCTGGATACAGTAACCTGGGCTGGCATTTGTGTTCTCTTAGGGTCTGTATGACATCAGTCCAGGATCTTCTGGCCTTCATAGTTTCTGGCGAGAAGTCTGGTGTGATTCTGATAGGTCTCCCTTTATATGTTACTTGACCTTTTTCCCTTACTGCTTTTAATATTCTTTCTTTATTTTGTGCGTTTGGTGTTTTGACAATTATGTGACGGGAGGTGTTTCTTTTCTGGTCCAATCTATTTGGAGTTCTGTAGGCTTCTTGTATGCCTATGGGTATCTCTTTTTTTAGGTTAGGGAAGTTTTCTTCTATGATTTTGTTGAAGATATTTACTGGTCCTTTGAGCTGGGAGTCTTCACTCTCTTCTATACCTATTATCCTTAGGTTTGATCTTCTCATTGAGTCCTGGATTTCCTGTATGTTTTGGACCAGTAGCTTTTTCCGCTTTACATTATCTTTGACAGTTGAGTCAATGATTTCTATGGAATCTTCTGCTCCTGAGATTCTCTCTTCCATCTCTTGTATTCTGTTGGTGAAGCTTGTATCTACAGCTCCTTGTCTCTTCTTTTGGTTTTCTATATCCAGGGTTGTTTCCATGTGTTCTTTCTTGATTGCTTCTATTTCCGTTTTTAATTCCTTCATCTGTTTGATTGTGTTTTCCTGGAATTCTTTCAGGGATTTTTGCCATTCCTCTCTGTAGGCCTCTACTTGTTTATTAATGATTTCCTGTGTTTCCCTAAGTGTGTTCATGTCTTTCTTGAAGTCCTCCAGCATCATGATCAAATATGATTTTGAAACTAGATCTTGCTTTTCTGGTGTGTTTGGATATTCCATGTTTGTTTTGGCGGGAGAATTGGGCTCCGATGATGGCATGCAGTCTTGGTTTCTGTTGCTTGGGTTCCTGCGCTTGCCTCTCGCCATCAGATTATCTCTAGTGTTACTTTGTTCTGCTATTTCTGACAGTGGCTAGACTGACCTATAAGCCTGTGTGTCAGGAGTGCTGTAGACCTGTTTTCCTCTCTTTCAGTCAGTTATGGGGACAGTGTGTTCTGCTTTCCGGCGTGTAGTTTTTCCTCTCTACAGGTCTTCAGCTGTTCCTGTGGGCCTGTGTCTTGAGTTCACCAGGCAGCTTTCTTGCAGCAGAAAATTTGGTCTTACCTGTGGTCCCGAGGCTCAGGTTCGCTCGTGGGGTGCTGCCCAGGGGCTCTCTGCAGCGGCAGCAACCAGGAAGACCTGTGCCGCCCCTTCCGGGAGCTTCAGTGCACCAGGGTTCCAGATGGTCTTTGGCTTTTTCCTCTGGCGTCCGAGATGTGTGTTCAGGGAGCAGTCTCTTCTGGTTTCCCAGGCTTGTCTGCCTCTCTGAAGGTTTAGCTCTCCCTCCCACGGGATTTGGGTGCAGAGAACTGTTTATCCGGTCTGTTTCTTTCAGGTTCCGGCGGTGTCTCAGGCGCAGAGGTCCTGCCGCTCCTGGGCCCTCCCCCACGGGAGCCCAGAGGCCTTATACAGTTTCCTCTTGGGCCAGGGATGTGGGCAGGGGTGAGCAGGGTTGGTGGTCTCTTCCGCTCTGCAGCCTCAGGAGTGCCCACCTGACCAGGCGGTTGGGTCTCTCTCTCACCGGGTCTGGGAGCCGAGAGCTGCTGCGGGCCGGGATCCGCGGGTGTGGGACTTCCGGTAAACACAGACCGTGCCTCCTAGAGAAATTCTGCTTCCGTGTCCCAAGCTCACCAGGCAGCTTTCTTGCAGCAGAAAATTTGGTCTTACCTGTGGTCCCGAGGCTCAGGTTCGCTCGTGGGGTGCTGCCCAGGGGCTCTCTGCAGCGGCAGCAACCAGGGAGACCTGTGCCGCCCCTTCCGGGAGCTTCAGTGCACCAGGGTTCCAGATGGTCTTTGGCTTTTTCCTCTGGCGTCCGAGATGTGTGTGCAGGGAGCAGTCTCTTCTGGTTTCCCAGGCTTGTCTGCCTCTCTGAAGGTTTAGCTCTCCCTCCCACGGGATTTGGGTGCAGAGAACTGTTTATCCGGTCTGTTTCTTTCAGGTTCCGGCGGTGTCTCGCTCACACACATTCTTAAAGACCAAATAAGGTTTTTAAAAAAAAACTGTGACGTCTCTGACAGAATATTAACCGATAAGGTTATGATGTTTGTTTGCTCTTGCTAACTATTTACTGTGCATAAAACACTGTCATAAATATTTATCTGTTTAGTTTTTACAAAAATGCTACAGAATTATTGGTTTATCCACAGTTTTAGAGAACAAATTATGCAGGTTTGATGTTTGGCTTTAATTAAGGATGGTGAACGAGGCTTCACATTAGTAAATCTGAATCACATTACATATTACTCTAACATATTTTGAACTGACAGAACCTGATGTAAAGAAGGAAAAAGAATGTGATGCTAGTAATCCAAATAAGGATAACAAGAGTATCAGAGCACTAGAGGAATATGCTCAAGACACTGATTTTATCTTTGAATAGTTTAACGAAGTCATCATAATTATTATTTAAAAATAATATTTAACAATATTGCATTTGAATAATATGAAGTTTGACCACAAAAAGCCCTACAGAAATACATAGCTTCCAAAACCTAAAGTTCAATATAATTTCTGATAAATATACTACTACCACTACTACTACTACTACTACTACTACTACTACTACTACTACTACTACTACTATTACTTAAGTCTCTTCCTATCCAGCACACATTTTTACAAATAAATTTGATTCTTATTCTTTCAAAATATTTCTTCCTGGTCTCAGATGCCTACAGTTAACTATTTTTGCTTGGCTCCTCCTCACAGAAAATGTGTGTAGAGGGTACTGCATTGCTACTTTCTATGACAATCTAAGAACAAAATTCCTCTTACTCTCATTAGCATTTCAGAGGCACATGAAGGGTTGGCCAATCTTTTAGCAATTTCTAGGGCTCTGAATCTTAAAGTATCGTGAGAAGTACATATTAGTTGTTAAGCTACATTTGGTGAGGTGCAGGCTTCCTTCAAGAAAGATTCTAGTGATAACTATGATAACACGAAGCAAAGACAGAGCAGTAATAATAACATCAGCATTGTTTGAACTCACCGGTTTTTGTGGGATACACTGGAGAGAAGTTTAAACACTTTCTTTGGTACCCTTGAAGAAGTAACCATCAGCTAGAGTAGGATATGCAAGAGATTTGTTGAAGGGAAACATAATGCCCAAGAAAAGGTAGCAGCAATGATTCCTGAGGGTCTTCAATTGATGCAGATTTGATGATCACTATTTGCCATGCTTCCTAGTCATGAGGTCTAAGTATACAGGTGGTAGCTATGGCTGACATTCCAGGAAGATTTTTTTATATGTCCAGTCCTAATATAATATGCCTTTCGTTGATTCTTTGTATAGTCCTTTTTGTTTCTACTTGGTTGATTTTAGCCCTGAATTTGATTATTTCCTGACTTCTACTCCTCTTGGGTGTATTTGCTTCTTTCTGTTCTAGAGCTTTTAGGTGTGCTGTCAAGCTGCTAGTGTATGCTCTCTCCTGTTTCTTTTTGCAGGCACTCGGAGCTATGAGTTTTCCTCTTAGCACAGCTTTCATTGCATCCCTTAAGTTTGGGTATGCTCTGCCTTCATTTTCATTACATTCTAAAAAGTCTTAAATGTCTTTCTTTATTTCTTCCTTGACGAAGTTATCATTGAGAAGAGCGTTGTTCAACTTCCATGTATATGTGGGCCTTCTGTCATTTTTGTTGTTATTGAGGATCAGCCTCAGTATGTGCTGATCTGATGGGATGCATGGGATTATTTTTATCTTCCTGTATCTGTTGAGACCTGCTTTGCGACCGATTATATGGTCAGTTTTGGAGAAGGTACCATGAGGTTCTAAGAAGAAGGTATATCCTTTTGTTTTAGGATGAAATGTTCAATAAATATCTGCTAAGTCCATTTGGTTCATAACCTCTGTCAGTCTTTCTATGTCTCTGTTTAATTTCTGTTTTCATGGACTGACGCATGGTTCCAACTGCATATGTAGCACAGGATGGCCTTGTTGGGCCCAATGAAAGGAGAGACCCTTGGTCCTGCCAAAGTTGGATGCCCAATGTAGGGGAATGTTGTGGGGGACAGGAAGGTGAACGGATTGGAAGGGGAACAGCTTTATAGAAGAAGGGGAGAGGGATGGAAAAGGGGGCTTATGTCTGGGAAACTGGGAAAGGGAATAACATTTGAAATGTCAATAAAAAATCCAATAAAAAAAGAACAAAATACACACACACACACACACACACACACAGACATATGGCTTTCAATAGTAAAAATCAAAGGGTGCAGAGATAGGAAACCTATAATCTATTTGGTTATCACTGTCAGTGGTGGCCAGCAGAATCATTCTTATTTTTTATTGTGCGTTGTCTTGTTTCACATTATTTTATATAAAGATATATAAAATATCTTTTGTATATCTTTTGCTTAATAGATATATTTTCATAATAAAGTTATATGGTGTTTTTCTCCTTCTGGAAACTTACTAGCCAAGTCTACTGTCTTAAGAGTCTGGTGCTGCACATCCCCTAAGTAGAAGATTTGGGGGCTGATGAGACGCCTTCCCCAATAAAACAAGCTTGTTGTGCAAGCTAAAGACCTGCATACAGTTTCTGAAGTTCTATGGGAGAAGAAAAGAGATAACCCATGGAACCTGTCTTGTAATTCCACATGTGTGCTGTGGCATACACACACACACACACACACACACACACACACAGACACTCACATGCACACGCATATATGCACACACACACGCACATGCACACACGCACACACACACAGACACACACACAGACACACACACAGACACACACACACAGACATACACACACACACAGACACACACACACACACCACTAATAAAAATTTTAAATGTGTATTTCAAGATGTTGTAAACTGCCAAATCCTTTATTAAGAGAGTGTCTGTGAAAGAAAATGAATGGAGGAGACAAGGAAGTTAGAAAACTATGAGGAAATATTTTATGAAAATGAGAAGGAAGACAGTTTTTCAATTCTTTTTTCTAGATTTCTTTTAATTATATGAGCACACTGTAGCTGTCAGACACATTAAAAGAATGTATCAGTTCCCAGATGGTTGTGAGCCATCATGTAGCTGCTGGGAATTGAACTCAGAACCTCTGGAAGAGCAGTCAGTGCTCTTAACTGCTGAGCCATCTCTCCAGCCCAGGTTATTTTAAATTTTTACGAAGCCCAATTAAGTATTTAACCAAGAGAGCAGTCTCTGGCTAAAACTGTCTGTTAGAAGAATCTCTATCTTACATAGGCGTGTTAACTTGATAACTACAAGTCTTGTACCTTGACCGTATTTATTTTAGAACACATGGTCTTAGAGATAAGAATGGTGTATTCCATGAAGTGCAGCTGGAGATCTTAGCAAAGATTTTTATACTTGGTCTGCAAGGTATGCTGTTGAGGTTGACATAGCCTCACTCAATGGAAACTTATTCAGTATGGTATACCACAAAGAACCGGCAATGGCGTTCTCGTTGTCTTACAGGTGGCTGATGAAACAATTCCAAATTCCACAATACTTCATTTAATCTTTAATGATGACAAATATGGGATGAGCTCATTTGAAGAAGCAGACTTCACGATGGAATAAGTTGTGTAAGACATTTGGGGAGGGCTTGAATGTTGTCAATAAAGGGAGTTGAGGTGATTTGAATAAGAATGCCCTCTGAAAGCTTATATTTGAATGCTTCCTGAGTGGCAGTGTTTGAAAGGATTAGAAGTTGTGGCCTTGTTGGAGGCAAAGTGCCTCTGCTGGCAGGCTTTGTGGTTTCAAATGTCCAAGTCATGCCCAGTGGCTCTCTCTGCTGCCCCCAATATCTGGATGTAGAACTCTCACCTATTTCTTCAGATAATAGACTAAACCCCTGAAACTATAAGAAAGCCCCAATTAAATGCTTTATGTTATACGAGTTTGCCATGGTCATGGTGTCTCTTCACAAAAAAAGCACATTGACTAAGACAGAAGTAAGCGTAGGGAACTTCCTTCTATGCTGTTAATAGACTAAACTTCTAAAGCTGTAAGTAATCACCAGTTTTCTTTCGTAAGAATTGCTATGGCTGTGGCATCTCTTTGCAGCAGTAGAGCATTGACCAAGTAAGACAAGATGAACAAAGACTAGGAGATCACACCGCAGTGTAGGTGCGATGACATTGAAAGGAGAGTGTGTAGGGAGAGAGGAAGCTTTTACAGAAGAGCTGTGCAGTAGCTTGAAGTTTCTTTATCCATGGAAGTTGTTGAGTTACTCATGGGAGGAGTTTTACATCTTTAAAAAAGGGCCTCTGTTCGTAAGTACAGCATGGTCTCTCATTGCTTGAGAACAGCTTATGGGAAATGTGGTCTCAGCATGATTGTGGGAGAATATTGAATAGGAACAGCTGGCATTGTCAGTCAATTACGTTCCCTACTGCAAGCATGATGGTCTCTGTAGCCATGGGTCTTTGTTTATTCTTAGTTTTCTTTCTTTGTTTGTGAATTAACTATCTCCTACCCAGGATTAGTTTCCTATGGATGTCTTAACAAAATACAACAAATTAAGAGTTTGTCTTGGTGGGTGTTCCTGCTGTAAACAAAAACCATGACCAAGGCAACTTTCATGAGGATAACATTTAGTTGTGGCTGGCTTACAAGTTCAGAGGTTCAGTCATCATCAAGGCAGGATGATGGCAGCCTCCCAGCATATGTAGAACTGGAGGAGCTGAGAGTTCTGCCTCTTGTTCCAAAGGCAGCTAGCAGAAATTGGCTTCCTGGCAACTAGGAGGTACGTACTAAAGTTCATGCCCACAGTGCCACACCTACTCCAACAAGGCTACACCTCCTCATAGTGCCATTCCCTAGGCCAAGCATATACAAACCATTACCAAGTTCAAAACAGCACACATTCATTAACCCACATTCCTAGAAGTTAGGCATAGAAAGGAAAATGTGGGTGGTATCCATTTCTTCTGAGGGCCTGATGGAGAAACTGTTCCAAATTGTTATTGAGATGGGAATGTAACTTAGCTGATAGAAGGCTTGCCTTGCAGGCTTGAAGCTATGGATTCCATCCCCAGCACATTTTACAACTAGATAGTGGTACATGCACATAATCCCAACACTTAGAGGGAGAGACAGAAGATCAGAGTTCTAAATCATTTTCAATTAGACTTGAATGAAAGTCTAATTCAATGAGGGGTCTTTTCTCAAAAAACAGTATTTCAGATGTAGTGACACTTTTGGAGGTAATGATGAAAGAATGCAGTTATTTTTGGTAGTAAATGCTGTAAAAGTAAAACCACACAGCATTTGATCTTAGGAGTTGATAATTTAAATAAATGCTTCACACATGTCTAACTCTCTATTTTTAAGATTTGATAAAACACAATATTACTATGTGGAAAACCTAGTTTCACCACTCACACCTTCAGAGTACTCTGATTTCTGTTTTCTTTGACCTGAAATATGTGTTTGGTATCTGTACTGCTTTGGGAGGTATCATTAAATATAACCTTAGTTAGAGAACATGTTGTGAAAATATGTCTCAAACATTAGCACTATATCTGCTATGCCCATCAAATAGTAGGCACTGCAAGTGTATTACTCCTTATTCATTCATTTTTGCTTTAATATGTGCTTTTTGTTCAGCACTTAGTAAGGAAAAGATGATACATGTAAAAAAATCACAGGTTGAGGTATGGGATGTAAATAGGTAGATATTTATGCTAAGTGAGATAAGTGTTTACAGTTAGCAAAAATACAAGACAGGAAAATGCAGGAGAAATTACTAGGAATATGGAAGAAAAAGAGGAAAAGTGGGAAGGGAATAAGAAAGAGCAATAGTTGGAGAGAGGTGATCGAAGTGTACTGTACACATACAGGAAATTGTTGTTATGGCATGTGTGTGTTAGTACATATGTGGAGATCTGTAGTTGGTTCTCTTTCAGAAATGTTGGATTTAGTCATCCAATTAAGACAGTCAGCTTTGGCAGCAAGTGCTTTTATCCACTGAGCCATCTTGCCAGCCCTCCATGGGACTTAAATATGTGCTTGTTCTTCACCATAAGTATATTGTTAAAAAAAGTTCAATGCTTTGTTAACCACTAACTTTTCATTTAGCTAATTGTGTGAATGGAGATGTGGCATTTTACATATCGTAGCTCAGAGACTTTTTTAAAGAAACATTCATTCAGCCATAATTGAGTATACACTATTGTTAAACAGTAGAGCAAAAAAAAAAAAAAAAGTGGACACTCCATTTTCTCAGGTCTGCTTCATTCTTGTTTCCATATTATTGGCCACCATCATAATATACTCCTGAGTAATGTTTGTTGGGAGTGCAGCAGATGTACTTTTTAGTAGCAGTAGGTACTAATGCTACTTATTTTCTACTGTCTTTCCTAATTGACCCACTCTTAACACCCTTAATACATGATTAGTTTACACTTAGTGACTGAGTATTCCAGTAACGAAAATATTCCAAAAGATTCTCTGACTTTTCTTGGCAATTCTTTAGCCTATTTAGATGTTTTATATCTTTTTTCTTTTAGACAAAGTCATAAATTAAGAAAATATAAAACTGTGATAAAAGTATCTTATATTCCACAGGTTAAAGCAATACATTGGAGTCAAATTAGCATAGAAAATGAGAATATCCTAATACAGCTTCAAGAAAAAAATTAATCAGTTTAACCTACAGATATAATAATGTCTTAAATTCTTAACAAAGAGAAAAGGGGTGTATCTTGTTACGTCAGTCACGAAGAACAGACATTATCAAAGAGGTAAAGCACTGCAGGGTATTGAGAACAGGTGAGCCTAATATATCAATAATCAACACCAATGAAGGGGATTTTTTTAATGATGAATGAGAAAATCATATGAAACTTGAGCACTTACCTGGAGTAGACCTAATCTTTATCTCCGATAAAGAGAAAGACTATATATTACAGCGGACATACATACATATGTATATCAGCTGAAAGAGTGAGAGGGGCAGATTGGAAAGAGAATAAAGGAGCTGTCTAGTGCAGACAGCATGAACTGACCATAAATGTCTTGGAGAATTGATTTTTACAGTCTGCTCAATAGTTTATCAGTAATTCTTCCCATCCTAGTATCATCTCTCCCTCAATCAATCACATCTTCTGACAATGGAATGCTGTCTTTTAGCATTCATTAGACTAGCTACCAGGCTTGCTTCTTTGCAGCAATGTTCAAGTTAGTCTAAAGCACAGAAATCTTGCCTTTAATTGTCCCACAAACATGCACACACATACACATACTCATATGCACATGGAACATGCATAAAAATTGTACAGATGATTATACATGATGCTTACTTTGTCTTATTGTGGGCACCATCATGAAGAGGTAAGACATAACCAGCAAAACTTACATATTGTAGAGCTCAAATGTACTATATTAATCATTGTGTACTAAAAAAAGATACCTCTCATATGGGTTGAGACCTGCACTATTCTAGGTACAGGAGTAATCCATTAGAATGTCTGTTTAATAAAATGTTCATTTAGCAGGATAATAATATAGAGGGCTCTCAAATGAATTGAAATAAAATAAATGGTAATACACTTTAATCTAAAAATAATGGCTAAAATTTATGTAATACAATCTGAATCTTAAAACATCATTGAAAAACAAAGCAATACAAGTAAAATACAAGGATATGATCAAAGGCCCACTTGCTGACCATTATTTTCTACTCTAATTGCTAATAGGTGGTGAGGGCAATAGACTTTTTGAATACTTTATTTGTCTATAAAGAATAAAGCTACGTTACAACATTTTCAACCAAAGTCTGTCATTATGTTTTCTTTTACCTCTTGGTCCCCTCCCTCCTCCCTCCCTTTTATCTTCCCACCTTCAGGAGCCTCATTTTCTGTTTCATGTACAATCAGGGTCCATTGAAATCTTTCCTTGTTCTATATCTCCCCAATCTCAGTCTCCTATTTAGTTTCATATTCTATAGCCACTCTTATAGTTCTTTATTTGCACACATACACATTGAAGAGTAGGATCTGCACATAAAAGAGAATATGAAACTTTGCCTTTCTAAGATTGGGCTACTTCAGTTCATACAGTTCTTTACATTTCTACTCATTGTCCTGCTAATTTCATTTGTCTTGATGGATGGGGAATAGCTCATTGTATATTGTGTCACATTTTCCTTATCTTTCTCAAGGCACCAAACAGACATGAATATCTTTGATACAATTCTAAAGAAACAGACTTGAATAATATACCAGCCTGATAGTAATTTAAGTTTTTCTAAGTCCAAGAAGTTTTAGAATAACATTAAGAAGGAAGAATCACAAAATTAATCCACGTACTCAGTAACATGCTCCATTGCAATGGGCTACTTTCTAAGCTCTTATAGTAAAGCCTTTAAAGTACATTTTTAATGAATGGAGCATTTATGCCTCGAGAACTAGTAAGATATTAAGCTCTTCATTATTACAATACAGTGTTACCATATTCCAACAGTTCTAGATAGAAGATCTAGACTCTAAGTAACACCCGACACTTCTGTGCCTGTGCCGTGGGGTTTACAGACATATGGATAATTTCAGGAAATATTATCTTTCTCTGTAGAAAAGCATTTTTCATGAAATGATTTCTTGCTTAAGATTGGTGTCATAGGAAAATAAATCACTCTCTTGAGTGTCAAATCATTGTTTTGTTTTGCAATCAACTACATTATTATGCGGAAATAGATATGACTCAGACATTCAAAACCCTTGTTGTTACTCCAAATGATCATTGTAAGGACCCCACCCTGCACGTAGGACAGTTCACAACTCTGTAACTCCAACTTCATTTGGCTACAGTAGGCACCCTCTCCACACATCGCATATATGCATAAAAACACACATACACATGAGTAGTATATACCTCTTTTAAGAATAAATTTCCTGAATGGAACACCAATGGCTTATGCTTAAAGATCGAGAATCAACAAATGGACCTCATAAAATTACAAGGTTCTGCAAGGCAAAGGACACTGTCATTAGGAAAACAGCAACCAAAAGATTGGGAAAAGATCTTTACCAATCTAGATCCAATAGAGGGATAATATCCAAGATATACAAAGAACTCTAGAAGTTAGACTCCCTAGAATCTAATAACCCTTTTAAAAATTGACTACAGAGCTAAGCAACAAGGAACAACAGTACCAACCAACCAGAGTCCGCAGGGACTAAACCACCATCTAAAGAGTACACATGGAGAGACCCCTGGCTCCAGCTGCATATGTAGCAAAGGATGGCTTTGTTCGGATTCAATGAGAGAAGAAGCCCTTGGTCCTGCCAAGGCTGGACCCCACAATGTAACGGAATGTCAGGGAGGGGAGGCAGTAAAGGGTGGATGGAAGGGTGGGGGAATACCCTCAGAGAAGCAGGGTGAGGGCGGGGGATCGGATAGGGGGTTTATGGATGGCAAACCAGAAAAGGGGATAACATTTGAAATGTAAATAAAAAATATCCAATAAAAAAGAGATAAAAATCCCATAAAAATAGATATATACTCAAAAAAAATTCCAGTTAAAAAAAAAGATGAGTAGTTATCTGATGCTGGGGAGAGGGCTTGCTGATAAAAGCCCATGCCCCACAATCATGATAAGCAGTGTACAGAGCCCTAGGCATCATGCAAACTCTAGTCATATGTGTCATCTCGTAATCACAGTATTTGGAAGGCAAAGACATTGAATGCTTGGAATAAGCAGGGCAGCTAGACTAGAAGCAATTGAGGAGCACTGAGGAAAATGGTGTTTCAAGTATAATAAAATGACACAACAATCACGTAGGACACTCTGAATTAAATTTGGGCTTCCGTCATGTTTACATGTACCTGCACACATTTGTGCACTCCCACGATGAGAACACACACACAGCAGCAAACATGCTCATGCCCGCACACAGGTGCACGCAAAAAGGAAGAATATAAATCTAGCCAATGTTTACATCAATGTTTTTGCATTTTGTCACCTTCAACATTAGTGTTACAAATTACATAGATTGTCACCTGTCTCACCACTGGCTCTTGTCATGTGTGCTCTATTCATTGGATGCCCATAATCCCCAATGGACTCGTGGGCTTTTATTTCTACTCTCTCTTGAGAAATCCTGTTCTTCCCTCCCTGGCGCCACATCACTATATGTTTGCCAAACACATGCCTATTGTCACTGTTCTATCTTTGTTTATTATGTCAATGGTGCTATTATTTTCTAGTTATATTTTCTTGTGTCGTTTCATCTTATAAAATGATGGCTAATACGAGATGAAAAGAAAATACACTTATCTCAAACCATCATTTATTATCGAAAGTGAAGTTGGGCATTGTTTGCTTCTAAATGTTATTTTTTAAAAAATCCCTTGGAAATTCCAGGCAAGGAATAGGCCCAATGTAGCTAATTAACTCCAGTATTTTCTGACACAAATACTATAAGCAAATCTTATTATTCGGTTCACCTATTATCATCATGCAAGAGTCATTTCTGAAGTTAGCTGACAAAATGAAGAACAAAGTGACTGCCTCAGAGACCGCAGCAAGGCCACTTAATTACTTACTGAGAATGAGAACGTTTTAGACAGTGAAATTTGCAACAGAGTTGCACATATGAATTCATAGACACTTGTCGGGATTTCAGACCAATAATTAAAAGCTCTTATAGGGAAACATTATTTTTGCTATATTTATTAGTTAATGAAACAAGGCCATACTCTCAGTATATAATGTAGCAATTAAAGTGTTATAGACCACCAGGAGACAGATTGTCACACCTTAATCAGATTCAACCTAGACAAGTTAGCCAGGGAGAACTATCTTTTGCTAGGTGTTGGACTTGCCAGGCTTTACAGATATTCTGTAACAGATTTAAGTATTAAAACAAATCTTTGATTTTTATGGACTCCATAGTATTCTATGCCTCAAGAAGAGCTATTTCCTAACCATCATTTTGTACCTAAAATGATTGCCAATTATCAGTGGTATATCTTTATTAATTTGAAAAAAGAATACTTCATTGCTTGAAATATATTTTAAATTTCACTTTATTTTGAAATTTGGTAAGTGTTGTCAAACTCATTAAAAAGCTTCTAGATGCCTGCATTGTTTAGGTTAACACTGGTTTTTATAGATGTAAAGTTCTCTAGAGAATATTATCCTTACATCATATTTTCTACTGACCACACCTCACTATATATATTAGGTGTCCTTCTAAGGAATTAAATCATCAAGCCTGCAACACATTTCTTTATGAACATTGACACATTTGTAAGATACACAAGAAACATAAATTACACACACAAATATACAAACACACATACATACTACATATTGAAATTATAAAAATTAAACTTATTTACCTAGAAGGATGCATTTATTAAAATAAATCATTAATTATTAAACATAATTTTTGCTTGACTAATAAGTGGAACACATGTTTTGACATTAAAGTTGTTCTCTGCTGTCTCCTTGACAATGAAAATGTTCGCACAAATGCTAAAGGAAGAAAATACATAAAGCATGATGACATAACCAATAGAAATTTCAAAGAAGAAATATAATATATACAGAACTTTATGTTTTTGCATTGAAAGTATAATAATTGAAACAAATTCACAATGGGGACTGAGCTGCGTAATAGAAATTACTTAACCCCAAACATCATTCTCTCTCTCTCTCTCTCTCTCTCTCTCTCTCTCTCTTTCTCTCTCTCTCTCTGTTTCTCTCTCTTAGACACAAACATACACACACACAGACACACACACACACAGAGAGAGAGAGAGAGAGAGAGAGAGAGAGAGAGAGAGAGAGAGAGAGAGAGAGGGAGGGAGGGAGAGGCGGTAATAACACTTGGTATTGGCCTCCCGTCTGGGGCTTGTTGATGTTCATTTTTCATGATGTTGTGCCTGGCTGTATAACTGTATAATATTAATGCTTAGAGAGGGAGGGAGAGAGAGAGAGAGAGAGAGAGAGAGAGAGAGAGAGAGAGAGAGGTGAAAACTGGACACGGACTCATATTCAAAGAATGTGGGGCACTATTAATCATAACAGCATTTATGCAATGGACAGTGAAAGAGGAGGCTCAGTATACTCAGAAACTGAAAAAAGATTCAAAGAAATAAACATTTAAAAAAAAGCCACATACCCAGGGAAGTCAACAAACTCCATGGATAATTGCAAAGACATCCTTATGCTGACACATCAGACTAACAATGCTGAGAGACAAAGATAAGGAGAAAATTCCCTTTTGAGTGAATTAAATCTTTAGAAAAGGCAAGATAGAAGAAAGAATGGCAGCCTCAGCTTAGCAGACAGACATGTGTGAGAACAGGCGTTGACAGTCAAACGAAATGGAGTTTAACTGGGGGTTAAAATGACCTCCAAAATTACACTATGGTTTTATGCATCTGTAAACATACTGAAAAGAAATGAACTAGTTATTCACAGTGTATCAATATTTATTTAAGAGCAATTATATTTCTGGAAAATGTACTTATGAGTTTTGGTAACTTATAATTTTGAAAATGATAAATTATAAATAAAGAGATTCTCTTTTACAGATTACCATATATAAAGACAGCGTTTTGTTCATAAAAGCACAATGTTTCTCAATGGTATGAAAGAACACTGTGCTGACTTACAGAAACATGGACAGATATAGTCATCATATAGGTATTATATGTGTTTCACAAAAGGTAGGTAAGCAGAATCAAAAGAATACAGTGTTTATTTCTATTACTAAAATACAACGTTTCTTTTTATTTTTATTGCACTCTTTATACTACAAAATGATAGAGATACAAAATAAATTGCAATGGTCAGGAAGATGGGTGGAGAGATGGATGGCTGAGTTCAAATGGGCTCTGTAAGGTGATGATGCCCCTGACTATGATACTGAGCTGGCTGACACATGACTATGACTTTGTCCACCTCATTTACCTTGTACTGACTGGTACTGCAGTTGAAATTTTGTATGTATATTGGAGCATTCCAAGATGAAATGCAATTGTGACTGTGCACCTAACCTCACTAGTAAAAGAAGTGGTAAACGATTAGCTAATTTTCAAAAGTGTTTTGATGAGAGAGTTTAAAGCTAAATACATAAAAGAACTATATATAAACACTCTACGCTGATTAATAACACTTTGATATAGAAATTGCATGGCAGCAAGCCTAAAACTAATTTACATGTATACTAGGGGTTAAATAAATAATACATAAGAAGGACAGGCAATAAATTATAGATAATGGTACCGATTTCTCACTGTCAACTAAACTTCTATGTATGATCTATTTCTCCCTGTCAACTAAACTTCCATGTATATAAATATATCTAAATTCATGTCAAGCTCAGATAATATCAGGTATTTTTTTTAAAAAGGTAATTCTTACCTCAATTTGGTATTGACTTACATCCTGGAGAAAATATTAACAGTTGAGAAAATGCTAATTGCCCCATACGGTTCAGTATAGAACTTGAAAAGAACAATCAGAATTAAAACATGTAGATACAAAACACAGCTGCAGAAGGACTAGGGATGTGGCACCTACTGCTTACCAACAGACAGTGGCAAATCACACACCTCTTAAAGAGTGCTGCTGTGAGGTAAGACTGTCCCTGTCCCCATCAGCTGTGGTGGAGGCACCCAAGAACAAAACACTCTAGAATTTATTACTGTGACAAATTCACACAGTACTTGCTTGATACAGACGGGCCCCCTACCCCTTGACAGACATACTAACTCGTAATAAAGCTATGTCCGTGTTACGCTGCACTGCACTGGGTGGTTTGGCGATTGCTAATGCTGCCTCTTTTTCTTCCAGACCCTCCTTCATTCAGGAGTAAAATGCTGTACTGCTTTTACTCTTGCCCATGCCAGGGGTTCCAGAAGCTGCAGAGGACTAAGAGAAGAGGCCAGAAAGAACACGGTTTTGATGTACACCAAGCTGTTCCTGCCTGTCACAGGTCACCCTTGAGTGAAGCGCATTGTAAATCAAGTGGCCACCTGCACGCCCCAGCGCGTCATTATTGAGCACACTCGCAGACAGAAACGTCTTAATTTTATAAGTACTCATTGCAATTGCCAAAGGCATTTTCAGCCTCCTGTGAACTGGCACAGTTTTTCTCGAAGCTGAGGAGCAAAGTCTACAGTTAAGAACAGAAGAAAAAGCAAAGTGCTCTTACCAACCAGTGCCCTGCATTTAAGGCGCCGTATTTCCACTCCCTGTTTCAGCCTAATTCTGTGGGAATTACAGAGCTCTTGTAAATGTCAAAAGCACCATTCACACGCTTTGAGTAGCAATGTGCTCAGTTGGAGCCTTGCACTTTGGTACAAAAATCAAAGACTTCTGGTGCTTCGGATTTTCCATCAAGGAAACAAAAATTATGGTCAAGAGTGGCTATGCTCCAGGGTCGTGTTAATAAAGTGTCAACTTCTTTGACCATTGTGGAAGAAAATCTACCCGTCAACACATAAGTGAAAGGAGTGTGAATTATCAGTTTAGTGTACTACCCAGAACATCTTCAATTTCACTAGCCAGCATTGAATAAACTGACCTGAGACTTGCCTATGGGTGATTCTGAGCAGATGTAACTATGGTTAGGTTTATGATTAGATTATTAGCTCTTCAATTGCACAGAGTATAATTTGCCAATCAGGAAATAAGTATATGAATATTAGAACTTACTTAAATTTCTTTTTATTTTTTACTTGATTACTTTTTGTTGAAAAATTAAAAATACAGTCCTATCATGAACATGCTTACTTATGGTAGGATTTTATTTTAGGCTGAGATTGTGCAAATAAACATTACCAAAAGCTATTTCAGTAATGTACCACACAGGTAGGATGCACAACCGCCAAGGCTGTAGAACGTTGGCACAGGTCTCAGAGTAAGAAGTGGTGGTTTTTGTTTCATGCCAGTGCAGAGAGCGCTGCCTCTATTATAGTAAAGTAGAAAACAAAGTGGAAAAGCTCTCTTTGGAAAGCTTTTCTTTACTGGCCCCAGACAGGTGTCACATTGCCAATGCCATCAATGGACAGCATTATACAAGACAGGCATAGGAAAGAAGCCCACGTTTGTAACAGGAGGAAAAAGGTCCTGTGGGAAAATACTTCTCTGCCACTGGACTACAACTCTATCTGAAATCAGGAACTGCAGTGTAAGGGGATAATATCTACATCAGGGGACACAGTTCCTGTCCCTTACCAGACAGCAGGGCAAGAAGGTGCTACTGCAGAATTATCTTACCAGAATAAAAGAATAAGACTAAAATTTCTAAAGGGCTTGCCATCACCTTGCAGAATTTTGTAAGTGAGAACGAGAAGAGGTCACAGGTCACGCTGAGTCCTGCGAGACACTGAAGATCTAAGACAATTAATGTACCACGTTGCAGAGTCCCCTTACTCGTTCTTTCAAAGCGTTCTTTCCCTGTGTCTGCAGTAGGTTTGTGTTACAAAATGCAGCTTGCATATCTATTTGGGGCATTTGCCTGATTACTGAAAAAGTACACCTGTCAGATGGCGCCCCAGTTAATATAAATATGAAAGCTGTTTCTGGACAAGCACAGCCTAACGCTGGCAGGCAAATTTATAACTTAGAAGAAAGGGAAATTCACAGCCAATCTGGAGTATCAAAATGATGGAATGGGGTATTTCCTCTTATTGATCTTTCCCAACGCTCACCCTCTGCCCCATATGTGTCCTGTGTCTCTCCTGTTTCCACATTCTATTATATTTTGCTCCTTCTGCTGACCCAAATTGAAATTTTTGCACTGTTTTCTATGCTAAGATTGAATCAGATTGTATGAAATAATAATGGCTTTACCAAATAAAAGTTTACATTGGAAATCTAGGTCTTTGAAGTAGTTCTATAGCCCTGATATCAAAAAAACCCTAGCCAGCTTCAGTTTCTTTCTGTGTCATCACATTCTTAGCATATGGCCTCATCCTCCCAATTCCAAGATGGCTGCTGTCTTAACAGCAGCACTTGCACACATGCTGCAAAAGAAAAAACAACTAAGTAAATCTTAAGGCTTGAGTCAAAGTATGAATCTATTTATTTTCTTTTTTGTAGTGGACATGGCTTACATGGTCACTGCAAGAACTGGGAATCAGATACAATTGGCATTCTCCTTAGTAACAAGGACTAAGACTGGATATAGACTACACTTAGGTCCTATGTTAAGGTTTCCTTCCCTCTGAGTTAGAATTTTGTAGCTAAGTTGAAATATGATTAATTATATCAGTGATTTATTGTACAACCTTTTTAAAACAATAATTTTAACACATTTCGATGATGATTTTCAGAGTTTAGTGTGCATTGCTAGTGCCTAGAATGTTTATAAAAAATCATGAATACAATTTTGCAATCCACTCACAAAGTTTCGGTAAGGGAGGTGTAGGATAGGGAGTCTAGTAATCTTTATACCTAGTAATTTGCAGGTGATGCTGTTGGTCGTAGAGGCATATGATAAAGGCAGTAGTGCTGGGAATGTTTCTGGGACATTTTGCCGAGCAAAACTACTTTTTCCAAGACAGGCTTCAGTGGACATATTTTCTGCCTTTACACTGCTATCACATGCTCCTGGCCTATTTAAATATGAGTATAAAAAGGCAAAAGTGACACTTAAAAATGTGTTTTAAAAAAGCTAGTTATTGAACATTACAAATAAGCAATAGTTATACTCACTTAGTGCATTGCAAACAAAACAAAGACACAAAGCACGTCCAGTGACTCTTGATTCCATCCGGCTGACCTTTTCACAGACAAGGCTCCAATGGACCAATTTGACATGAATTCCATTAAACCTTTAAAAGGCAATTATATGTATATATGTTTTATATATGTGCTTAACTCAGTTTATATATGTGCGTATATGCAATTATATGTATATAATATAATTGTATATGTATATATTAATACATGATTATATATGTGCTTAATGTTCCATATAGAATTAAAATTTAATTCTATGCTTCATGCATTTTTCGTAGGCATGCTTTTGTCTACTGCTGAGTATATCCATTATCAATGTCTGACTTCTAGTGTTCCTGTAATATATATATATATATATATATATATATATATATATATATATGGACCTGTATTTTTCTTCACATTTTTGTTTAATTAATTAATTAATCAATTTTTTCCATTTTTAAAAAATTGGGTATTTGTTATTTACATTTCAAATGTTATTCCCTTTCCATGTTTCCTGTTCATCAGCCCTCTAACCCATCCCCTCCCCTTGTATAAGGGTGTTCCTCTCCCCATCTGCCCCCCTTACTCCTTTCAATCATAGTTTTAATATACATTCTAGTGTCTTCTGTTAACAAATCATTAAGAGAGCTTAATATGTTATCCCTTATGAAGTGTGGAAACATGGGTTTGATATTTCTCTTATATTTTATCATTAAAACCATAGTTTTCTCTTTTTTACTGGATATTTTATTTATTTACATTTCAAATGTTATCCCTTTTCCAGGTTTCCCCTTTGCAAACCCCTATCCCATTCCCCAACGTCCTGCTTCTATGAGAGTGCTTTCCTACCTACCCACCCATTCCCAGCTCACTGCCCTAGCATTTTCCTACACTGGGGCATCGAGCCTTCACAGGACCAAGGACTTCTCCTCCCACTGATGTCAGATAAGACCATCCTCTGCTACATATGTGACTGGAGTCACGGGTTCCTCCATGTGTACTCTTTTGGTTGGTGTTTTAGTTCCTGGGACCTCTGGGGGTTCTGGGTGGTTGATATTGTTGTTCTTTCTATGGGGTTGCAAACCCCTTCACCTCCTTCAGTCTTTCCACTAACTCCTCCATTGGGGTCCCTTTGCTCAGCCCAATGATTGGCTGTGAGGATCCATATCTCAAGTTCTGGCAGAGCCTCTTAGGAGACAGCTATATCAGGCTCCTGTCAGCAAGCACTTCTTGGTATCTGCAATAGTTTCTGGGTTTGGGTGTATGCGGTAGATCTAGGGCAGCCTCTGGATGGCCTTTTCTTCAGTCTCTGCTCTACACTTTGTCCATGTATTTCCTTTAGACATGAGCAATTCTGGGTTAAAATTTTGGAAATGAGTGGGTGGCCCTATCCCTCACCCCAGGGCCTTGCCTAACCTCTAGATAGAGTCTCTACAGATTCTCCCTGTCCTTCGTTGCATATTTCAGCCAAATGTCATCCCCATTTGGTTCTGGGAGCCTCTTGCTTTCCTGGCATCTGGGACTTTCTAGTGGCTACCACCAGTTCCTCATCTGCCATTGCTATACACCCCTGTTCACTTTCCTGACCCTCTGTTTTTCACCCTCATCTCCTCCCAGCAGGTTGATTTTAGTATGTACTTTCCTATTAAGTAGCAAAATTGAATGAATTTATTGAGCAATTAAGATACTTTTGACTTTGCAAATGTATCAGGCAATAAACAATATTCTGGGCTTTTGAAAGAATAATTCCATGAAATAATCACAGGACTTTGTGTTCTCTTTTATTACATTGAATGATACATAATCATTTAGTGAGTAATTGTTTGATAATAACGCTTGTTAGCCAGTCAGTTTTGGATTTAAGTAAATATGTCTCCAAATATTGTATACTCCAAACTTCTAAATGAGTATAATATCTCATATCTTATACACACAATTTTGTTTGTTGTCTTGTACAATTTTCAATACTTAAGTGTTATGTTGCCCTTATAAATTAAAATTAATACTTTATTTCAGCAATTTTAATTAGCATAGTGGAATATCATTTCAGAATACTTTCAAAGGGATGACAATATAATTCAGAAGTAGTATGCTTGCTTAGCATGCATGTGACAGGACCTATAATATAGAACAAATAAAAATAAAATAAATAATAGCAATATTTCTTTATCCTAGTATTTAAGATCTAATATACTGAGTTTTTAGAGGTTTTCTTATTAACACATTATATGTACATATAACTTCAGGCAGTGATAACTAAAAATATCAGAACTTTACCATCTACTGGAGTTACAGACTACCTGATGTGATGCAGTCATATAGGAAGGTCACTTAAACACCTGTGCTGCACCAGACATTATGTATACTTCTGTATAGTAAAGGGATTTGTGCATATTACAATATAATGATTTAAAGAATTTCAGTGGCTCAATGGGGAAAAGAAAACAGAGCATCCACTTGGAGCTGAAAGAGAAGCCATAAGTCAAATTTCCTTTGCAGATATATTTATACAGATCATTTTATCCTGATTTGATGCCCTAGTCCATTGAAGAGAATACAGCGTAGAGCATCACACGTGGTTTGGCCATGACCTTCCCTCTGGATCTTTCTGCTATGGAACATCATTATAAATCCCTCTGCACAATGTTATTGTAACATTTCCCCAGCACAAAATAAGTGTGACTGCTCTGCTACAGGCAGGAAGCCTGTTCCACCTTGTTCTCATCTACGTCTTCTCCCAACTCTTCTCCTGAGGAAGTGAACATTCTTCAGTCTACTCCTTGCTATTGTCTCACTCCATCATTCCTGGCATGCATATTCCATTTTCTCCATGAGTATTTTGGAATATGGGTGAGCTCATGGATGTCTATGTGTCTCTTATCATCATTCTCCACTACCCACTTGAAGGAAGTTTCTTCCCTCTTTTCTATAAATTCTACAGGAGTCTTTAGATTTTATACATAATGGGTCTTATCAAAAATCAGATAAAAATCCATGCCTGCATTTAAAACTCATAAACATAATAGTGTTTATAGTAATTGTTAATATATTTTAATCCAAACTATCTGTAAAACTCAACTATCCAACACTACTTCCATTTCTATGAGACATAGCATCCTGTTAGTTATTTGCTCTTTGATCTATAGATTTCTCTTCAGGATCTTAGTTTATGTACACTATGATATCCCAAAAATTATGCTTCACTCTACTCTTCATATTAAGAAAAATATCTTGTTAAATATATTCAGAACAAAAGTTAATTCCCCTCTGAATATGAGATAAAGAAAGAATATAAGCTCTGTTGTAGTGTTAGCTAAATCCATTTCTTCAGTAAAAACTAGGATGTCTTAAAAATGTAATTATCTCATATAATTTTGATTACCTTTGAACATAATATGAATTTCACTTTAGTTCTTATTTTTCTTTGTTAAAATGAAAATTATTTTGGCAGCCATGATTGATTAAGAGTTTTGGACATGTTGATAATAAATTGGTCATACCCTACCACACCCTGTGTTTTATTGATAATGATAAAATCTTTATACCTTTGAAATTATTTTGCAAATATGTACCATAAATGCATGAGTTTAGACTTTTTTGTTTTTCTTTTTTTTTTTTTTAACTTGAGTATTTCTTATATACATTTCGAGTGTTATTCCTTTTCCCGGTTTCTGGGCAAACATCCCCCTCCCCCCTCCCCTTCTTTATGGGTGTTCCCCTCCCCAACCTCCCCCCCCCTTGCCGCCCTCCCCCCAACAATCTAGTTCACTGGGGGTTCAATCTTAGCAGGACCCAGGGCTTCCCCTTCCACTGGTGCTCTTACTAGGATATTCATTGCTACCTATGAGGTCAGAGTCCAGGGTCAGTCCATGTATAGTCTTTAGGTAGTGGCTTAGTCCCTGGAGGCTCTGGTTGCTTGGCATTATTGTACATATGGGGTCTCGAGCCCCTTCAAGCTCTTCCAGTTCTTTCTCTGATTCCATCAACGGGGGTCCTATTCTCAGTTCAGTGGTTTACTGCTGGCATTTGCCACTGTGTTTTTTGTATTCTGGCTGTGTCTCTCGGGAGAGATCTACATCCGGCCCCTGTCGGCCTGCATTTCTTTGCTTCATCCATCTTGTCTAATTGGGTGGCTGTATATGTATGGGCCACATGTGGGGCAGGCTCTGAATGGGTGTTCCTTCTGTGTCTGTTTTAATCTTTGCCTCTCTATTCCCTGCCAAGGGTATTCTTGTTCCCCTTTTAAAGGAGTGAAGCATTCACATTTTGATCATCCGTCTTGAGTTTCATTTGTTCTAGGCATCTGGGGTAATTCAAGCATTTGGGCTAATAGCCACTTATCAATGAGTGCATACCATGTGTGTTTTTCTGTGATTGGGTTACCTCACTCAGGATGATATTTTCCAGTTCCGACCACTTGCCTACGAATTTCATAAAGTCATTGTTTTTGATAGCTGAGTAATATTCCATTGTGTACATGTCCACATTTTCTGTATCCATTTTTCTGTTGAAGGGCATCTGGGTTCTTTCCAGCTTCTGGCTATTATAAATAAGGCTGCGATGGACATAGTGGAGCACGTGTCTTTTTTATATGTTGGGGCATCTTTTGGGTATATGCCCAAGAGAGGTATAGCTGGATCCTCAGGCAGATCAATGTCCAATTTTCTGAGGAACCTCCAGACTGATTTCCAGAATGGTTGTACCAGTCTGCAATCCCACCAACAATGGAGGAGTGTTCCTCTTTCTCCACATCCTCGCCAGCATCTGCTGTCCCCTGAGTTTTTGATCTTAGCCATTCTCACTGGTGTGAGGTGAAATCTCAGGGTTGTTTTGATTTGCATTTCCCTTATGACTAAAGATGTTGAACATTTCTTTAGGTGTTTCTCAGCCATTCGGCATTCTTCAGCTGTGAATTCTTTGTTTAGCTCTGAACCCCATTTTTTATAGGGTTATTTGTCTCCCTGCGGTTTAACTTCTTGAGTTCTTTGTATATTTTGGATATAAGGCCTCTATCTGTTGTAGGATTGGTAAAGATCTTTTCCCAATCTGTTGGTTGCCGTTTTGTCCTAACCACAGTGTCCTTTGCCTTACAGAACCTTTGCAGTTTCATGAGATCCCATTTGTCGATTCTTCATCTTAGAGCATAAGCCATTGGTGTTTTGTTCAGGAAATTTTTTCCAGTGCCCATGTGTTCCAGATGCTTCCCTAGTTTTTCTTCTATTAGTTTGAGTGTGTCTGGTTTGATGTGGAGGTCCTTGATCCACTTGGACTTAAGCATTGTACAGGGTAATAAGCATGGATCAATCTGCATTCTTCTGCATGTTGACCTCCAGTTGAACCAGCACCATTTGCTGAAAATGCTATCTTTTTTCCATTGGATGGTTTTGGCTCCTTTGTAAAAAATCAAGTGACCATAGGTGTGTGCGTTCATTTCTGGGTCTTCAATTCTGTTCCATTGGTCTATCTGTCTGTCTCTGTACCAATACCACGCAGTTTTTTATCACTATTGCTTTGTAATACTGTTTGAGTTCAGGGATAGTGATTCCCCCTGAAGTCCTTTTATTGTTGAGGATAGTTTTAGCTACCCTGGGTTTTTTGTTATTCCAGATGAATTTGCAAATTGTTCTGTCTAACTCTTTGAAGAATTGGATTGGTATTTTGATGGGGATTGCATTGAATCTGTAGATCGCTTTTGGTAAAATGGCCATTTTTACTATATTAATCCTGCCAATCCATGAGCATGGGAGATCTTTCCAACTTCTGAGGACTTCTTCAATTTCTTTCTTCAGGGTCTTGAAGTTCTTATTGTACAAATCTTTTACTTGCTTGGTTAAAGTCACACCGAGGTACTTTGTATTATTTCGGTCTATTATGAAGGGTGTCGTTTCCCTAATTTCTTTCTCAGCTTGTTTCTCTTTTGTGTAGAGGAAGGCTACTGATTTATTTGAGTTAATTTTATACCCAGCCGCTTTGCTGAAGTTGTTTATCAGCTTTAGTAGTTCTCTGGTGGAACTTTTGGGATCACTTAAATATACTATCATATCACCTGCAAATAGTGATATTTTGACTTCTTCTTTTCCAATCTGTATCCCCTTGACATCCTTTTGTTGTCTGATTGCTCTGGCTATAACTTCAAGACCTATATTGATTAAGTAGGGAGAGAATGGGCAGCCTTGTCTAGTACCTGATTTTAGTGGGATTACTTCAAGTTTCTCTCCATTTAGTTTAATGTTAGCAACTGGTTTGCTGTATATGGCTTTTACTATGTTTAGGTATGGGCCTTGAATTCCTATTCTTTCCAGGACTTTTATCATGAAGGGGTGTTGAATTTTGTCAAATGCTTTCTCAGCATCTAATGAAATGATCATGTGGTTTTGTTCTTACAGTTTGTTTATATAATGGATCACGTTGATGGTTTTCCGTATATTAAACCATCCCTGCATGCCTGGGATGAAGGCTACTTGATCATGGTGGATGATTGTTTTGATGTGCCATTGGATTCGGTTTGCCAGAATTTTATTGAGTATTTTTGCGTCGATATTCATAAGGGAAATTGGTCTGAAGTTCTCTTTCTTTGTTGTGTCTTTGTGTGGTTTAGGTATAAGAGTAATTGTGGCTTCATAGAAGGAATTCGGTAGTGCTCCATCTGTTTCAATTTTGTGGAATAGTTTGGATAATATTGGTATGAGGTCTTCTATGAAGGTCTGATAGAATTCTGCACTAAACCTGTCTGGACTTGGGCTCCTTTTGGTTGGGAGACCTTTAATGACTGCTTCTATTTCCTTAGTGGTTATGGGGTTGTTTAACTGGTTTATCTGTTCCTGATTTAACTTCGGTACCTGGTATCTGTCTAGGAAATTGTCCATTTCCTGCAGATTTTCAAGTTTTTTGAATATAGGCTTTTATAGTAATATCTGATGATTTTTTGAATTTACTCTGAATCTGTAGTTATGTCTCCCTTTTCATTTCTGATTTTGTTAATTTGGACACACTCTCTGTGTCCTCTCGTTAGTCTGGCTAAGGGTTTATCTATCTTGTTGATTTTCTCAAAGAACCAACTTTTGGTTCTGTTGATTCTTTCTATGGTCCTTTTTATTTCTACTTGCTTGATTTCAGCTCTGAGTTTGATTATTTCCTGCCTTCTACTCCTCCTGGGTGTATTTGCTTCTTTTTGTTCTAGAGCTTTTAGGTGTGCTGTCAAGCTGCTGACATATGCTCTTTCCTGTTTCTTTCTGCAGGCACTCAGCGCTATGAGTTTTCCTCTTAGCACAGCTTTCATTGTGTCCCATAAGTTTGGGTATGTTGTATCTTCATTTTCATTAAATTCTAAAAAGTTTTTAATTTCTTTCTTTATTTCTTCCTTGACCAGGTTATCATTGAGTAGAGCATTGTTCAATTTCCGCGTATATGTGGGCATTCTTCCCTTATTGTTATTGAAGACCAGATTTAGGCCGTGGTGGTCCGATAGCACGCATGGGATTATTTCTATCTTTCTGTACCTGTTGAGGCCCGTTTTTTGACCAATTATATGGTCAATTTTGGAGAAAGTACCATGCAGACCTGAGAAGAAGGTATATCCTTTTGCTTTAGGGTAGAATGTTCTATAAATATCTGTTAAGTCCATTTGGCTCATGACTTCTCTTAGTCTGTCTAAGTCTCTGTTTAATTTCTGTTTCCATGATCTGTCCATTGACAAAAGTGGGGTGTTGAAGTTCCTACTATTATTGTGTGAGGTACAATGTGTGTTTTGAGCTTTAGTAAGATTTCTTTTACGTATGTTAGTGCCCTTGTACTTGGGGCATAGATATTTAGGATTGAGAGTTCATTTTGGTGGATTTTTCCTTTGATGAATATGAAGTGTCCTGCCTTATTTTTTTTGATGAATTTTTAGTTGAAAATTGATTTTTTTTTTTGATATTAGAATGGCTACTCCTGCTTGCTTCTTCTGACCATTTGCTTGGAAAGTTGTTTTCCAGCCTTTCACTCTGAGGTAGCGTCTGTCTTTGTCTCTGAGGTGTGTTTCCTGTAGGCATCAGGATGCAGGGTCCTCGTTGTGTATCCAGTTTGTTAATCTATGTCTTTTTATTGTGGAGTTGAGGGCATTGATGTTGAGAGATATTAAGGAATAGTGATTATTGCTTCCTGATATATTCATATCTGGATGTGAGGTTATGTTTGTAGGCTTTTCTTCTCTTTGTTTTGTTGCCAAGACGATTAGTTTCTTGCTTCTTCTAGGGTATAGCTTGCCTCCTTATGTTGGGCTTTACCATTTATTATCCTTTGTAGTGCCGGATTTGTAGAAAGATATTGTGTAAATTTGGTTTTGTCATGGAATATCTTGGTTTCTCCATCTATGTTAATTGAGAGTTTTGCAGGATACAGTAACCTGCACTGGCATTTGTGTTCTCTTAGGGTCGGTATGACATCTGTCCAGGATCTTCTGGCTTTCATAGTTTCTGGCGAAAAGTCTGGTGTAATTCTGATAGGTCTGCCTTTATATGTTACTTGACCTTTTTTCCTTACTGCTTTTAATATTCTTTCTTTATTTTGTGCGTTTGGTGTTTTGACTATTATGTGACAGGAGGTGTTTCTTTTCTGCTCCAATCTATTTGGAGTTCTGTAGGCTTATTGTATGCCTATGGGTATCTCTTGTTTTAGGTTAGGGAAGTTTTCTTCTATGATTTTGTTGAAGATATTTAATGGTCCTTTGAGCTGGGATTCTTCACTCTCTTCTATACCTATTATCCTTAGGTTTGATCTTCTCATTGAGTCCTGGATTTCCTGCATGTTTTTGACCAGTAGCTTTTTCCGCTTTACATTATCTTTGACAGTTCAGTCAATGATTTCTATGGAATCTTCTGCTCCTGAGATTCTCTCTTCCATCTCTTGTATTCTGTTGGTGAAGCTCGTATCTACAGCTCCTTGTCTCTTCGTTTTCTATATCCAGGGTTGTTTCCATGTGTTCTTTCTTGATTGCTTCTATTTCCATTTTTAATTCCTTCAACTGTTTGATTTTGTTTTCCTGGAATTCTTTCAGGGATTTTTGTGATTCCTCTCTGTAGGCTTCTACTTGTTTATTGATGTTTTCTGCGTGTTTCTCTAAGGGAGTTCTTCATGTCTTTCTTGAAGTCCTCCAGCATCATGATCAAATATGATTTTGAAACTAGATCTTGCTTTTCTGGTGTGTTTGGATATTCCGTGTTTGCTTTGGTGGGAGAATTGGGCTCTGATGATGCCATGTAGTCTTCGTTTCTGTTGCTTGGGTTCCTGCGCTTGCCTCTTGCCATCAGATTATCTCTAGTGTTACTTTGTTCTGCTATTTCTGACAGTGGCTAGACTGTCCTATAAGCCTGTGTGTCAGGAGTGCTGTAGACCTGTTTTCCTGTTTTCTTTCAGCCAGTTATGGGGACAGAGTGTTCTTCTTTCGGGCGTGTAGTTTTTCCTCTCTACAGCTCTTCAGCTGTTCCTGTGGGCCTGTGTCTTGAGTTCACCAGGCAGGTCACTTGCAGCAGAAAATTGGTCTTACCTCTGGTCCCGAGGCTCAAATTTGCTCGTGGGGTGTTTTCCTCTGGCGTCAGAGATGTGTGCAGAGTGCCGTCTCTTCTGTCTTCCCAGGCATGTCTGCCTCTCTGTAGGTTTAGCTCTCCCTCCCACGGGATTTGGGTGCAGAGAACTGTTTATCCGGTCTTTCCTTTCAGGTTCCGGTGGTGTCTCAGGCGCAGGGGTCCTGCCGCTCCTGGGCCCTCCCCCACGGGAACCCAGAGGCTGTATACAGTTTCCTCTTGGGCCAGGGATGTGGGCAGGGGTGGGCAGTGTTGGTGGTCTCTTCCGCTCTGCAGCCTCAGGAGTACCCACCTGACCAGGCGGTGATGTCTCTCTCCCACGGGGTCTGGGAGCAGTGAGCTGCTGCGGGCCGGGATCCCCCTTGTTTTGTTTTTCAAGAAAGAGTTTCTCTGTAGCTTTGTTGGTCCTGGATTTTGCTCTGCAGACCAAGCTGGCCTTGACCTCAGAGATCAGGCTGTATCACCTCCCAAGTGCTAAAACTGAGGGTGTGTGCAACCTTGTCTAGTGAAATATATCTTTATCCAGAAATATCTCATGCACTTATACAATTTAACACTTAATAAATCTCTTAGTACTTTATTGGTATTGCTTATACCAATGGGTGTACATGAAATTTAGTAGACAGAGAGCATCACATCAGTGCTACAGCATGTTGTATATACAACCATAAGTTGTGTCTGTAACATTTAAGCTAACTTTTTTTTTTATTAACTTGAGTATTTCTTATATACATTTCGCGTGTTATTCCCTTTCCCGGTTTCTGGGCAAACATCCCCCTAATCCATCCCCCTCCCCTTCTTTATGGGTGTTCCCCTCCCCCCATTGCCGCCCTCCCCCCAACAATCTAGTTCACTGGGGGTTCAGTCTTAGCAGGACCCAGGGCTTCCCCTTCCACTGGTGATCTTATAGGATATTCATTGCTACCTATGAGGTCAGAGTCCAGGGTCAGTCCATGTATAGTCTTTAGGTAGTGGCTTAGTCCCTGGAAGCTCTGGTTGCTTGGTATTGTTGTACATATGGGGTCTTGAGCCCCTTCAAGCTCTTCCAGTTCTTTCTCTGATACCTTCAATTGGGGTCCCATTCTCAGTTCAGTGGTTTGCTGCTGGCATTTGCCTCTGTGTTTGCTGTATTCTGGCTGTGTCTCTCAGGAGCGATGTACATCCGGCTCCTGTCGGCCTGCACTTCTTTGCTTCATCCATCTTGTCTAATTGGATGGCTGTATATGTATGGGCCACATGTGGGGCAGGCTCTGAATGGGTGTTCCTTCTGTGTCTGTTTTAATCTTTGCCTCTCTATTCCCTGCCAAGTGTATTCTTGTTCCCCCTTTTAAAGAAGGAATGAAGCATTCACATTTTGATCATCTGTCTTGAGTTTCATTTGTTCTAGGCCTCTAGGGTAATTCAAGGATTTAGGCTAATAGCCACTTATCAATGCGTGCATACCATGTGTGTTTTTCTGTGATTGGGTTACCTCACTCAGGATGATAATTTTTAAAAAACTTTTCAGAAAAACTACTAGGGAAAGGTCTACTGGTTGATAAAGCTTATGCCCATTGGATCTCCAGAGTTATTATTATTATCTTGTAGGTACAAGGAACATAGGCTCCACTTACTGTTGAGAACAATACAGGACCCTAATAGGTGTTGAGCTGACTGACAGTTTATTTTACATTGCTGTTCCAAAATAATATAATTCTAAGCAATTTTAAATCTTTCCTATAAGATACAGGGAATTGTCCTTTTCTTGCCTTGTAAGAAGTTTTGCTTCTGAAAAGGGATTGATAAAACACTAGTATGTTTTATGAAGTTTTGAATAATTGTTGTGAATTATGTCCTAAAATCTGAGGACAAAATAATAAATGTTCATGCGAAATAGTGAACTTTGTGGTAAAGGTATATGCTGAAAACTACTTTTATTTCTGAATACCACAGGAAACTTTTATTTTTTTAACATGAGTAAAGTTTTTTTTAATTGGTGATTTTATTTATGTACATTTTAAATGTTGTCCTCCTTTTATGTTTCCCACACACAAACCCCCTATTCTATCCCTTCTCCTGCATCTATGAGGGTGCTCATGTCTCCCCCTACCCACCCACTCCTGCTCCTATTGAACATGAGTAAAATTTTAATCAAGCAACATGGCTACTCTGGCAAGGGATCACATCCATCTGTGTGATGGAGTTGAAATACAGACATACCTTTAATCCCAGGAGACAGAGAAAAGTAAATCTCTGATTTCCAGGTCAGCTTGGTATAGAACAAGTTCCAGGTAAAGAAAAGCTTAGGTCTAATGGTACACACCTTTAACCCCACCACTCAGGGGATTATCATGCAGATCTCTGAGTTCAAGGTAAAGCCCCACTGGCAATTGAAGTTGAAGCTTGGCATCGTGAACAGAGTCTATGAGAGGCTATTGGTGAATGTACAGACTAGTTGCAGCCTAAGACACCGGCATAATGGAGATGCCAGTACCATGGGATGATGGTCAAGAACCCCAGCCACGGTGAAGTTTATTTCATTGCAGTTCAGCTTGTGGACTTCAGAGGCAGGTTTCACAGGGACAGTTTTACAGAGACAGGTTGCAGAGTGAACAAGCTAGTCACAGGTGAATACAGAGCAAGCCGGAGAGTGAGAAGGAGCCAAAAGATTAGAAGAGATTGCCAGAATTAATCTGAGACTAAGCAGAGCAGTTCAGTGAAAAGTCAGATTGAATCAGCCAGCTTGGAGAAGAATTTGGGCCAGAACAGCTGTTTTGAATAGCCAGCCAGAGTTCACAAAGAAGTAGAAAGAGTGAACTTATTCAACAGTTGGTGCCTCCAAGACAACAATTACTTCAGGCAAAGGAAAGTTCACTTTTAAGACACTGACCATAGCCATTGCGCACACATGAAATACTATAGAGGGAAGTGAATAATATCCATGATAAAGCATGTTTCATGCTGAACCAATATGCTGTCTGGTAAAAGGACAGAAAAATCTCAGCCTAGAACTTTTAAGTTCCTCAGTAAACCGGCAGTTATGTATCTGGTGGCTTTTTTTTCTTTTTTGTGGTTTGAAAATTGCCCCACAAACCACATGAACACCAATCTGTTAGATAAAGATGGTTTGTTGAATGCACGCCCCAATATCGGTCAGGCCAGGGACACAGTTCACATCATAGGATCAGCCATAGTTCAAACTAGGACAATGGATTCCTTTTTCTGTTGGCTTATAAAGGAACAAAACATGAAAACCTCAATAAGTTCATATGCAGGTATATGAAGTGCTGCCCGGTGGTCAGCTCTAACTCAAGATACCTAAGACATAACAGTTTATGTTGGCCTTTGGATTTGATGAGTCCTACATTAAGCTTTGTGGAATTTCATACAATAAATAAACCTAAGAACATACCGAACATAAATGCCGATGTGGGCAGCATGAGCCTGCTCTGAGTCAAATTATTTTCTGTGTCAGTGACTGGCAGGCATGGGACAAAATAGCAACATCCATGCTCAGGGGGGTGTCAGACCTGACATAACATCTTTAATATCTTAATTTGTTAACGGATGAATCATATTCTCTGTTCATGCCACAGGACTTCGATCTTAAGGTTTCCTGACTTTATCAGCTCTGCCTCAGAGCCAACATTTAAACCAAATCTCACCAGACTTTATTAGTTGGATTTTGAAGCTATATTAAAAGAAAGAAGGATTTGTTTCAACTCATGAGTTTAACTGATTCAGTTCATAGTCACTTGTCTCTGTTGCTTCTGGACCTATAATGATATGAGGGGTAGAGCAAAGCTCATTTCCTCCATGTGGTGAGGAGGCACAGGTGATGACCAAAAGAAATGGCCAAGGCACGTTCTACCATCAAACAGATCACTCCTAGTGGTCTATTTCCTCCAAGCATACCCAAATTGAAAAGGGTCTTCACCTATAATCTGAATAATTCATGAATCCATTAAAGGTTTTTATAATTTCCAAAGTCTGTCAAGATTTTGTCATTCTCAGAAACCTATTGCCTGGTAGTATAGCCTTTAGCACATGTGCAGTAAGGGGACATTTTTCGATTCAAACTATACCAAATAGATACATTTTATATTACTTGCTTTTATTAGATGTTACTGCATTATGCACATTCAATTTAGGGCACTGAGGACATTTCCTTGTGTAACAGCTGGAATGTCAGTCATGAACCTTTGGTCTGTGACAGGGAGGGTCCTGTCAAGAACAGATCATGGGGTTCCAACCATTCCTTCACGTGAATCCACTGCATCATCAAATCTAAAGTTTAATTAATTTGCATTTTCACATATTGTCTCTATTGCTCATTTCCCTTTACTATTCAATACCCACTTATATAAGGCATCTCAAATCTCAGCTTTTCCTACAATATTCTTTAAAAAAAATTAAACTCCCACACAGTGAAATGTCAGTGCTATTAACCTCTAGAACCTTTACATATAAACTAGTATCCTTAGCTTCAAAGATGGTTCAGGAGACTAAGGTGTTTGCTGCTAAGTCTGAAGACCTGAGTCTGATCTTGGGGAACCATTATGACAGAAGGCACATCTTCACCACCTCCAGTAAATAAATGTAATGGAAAACACATTAGATTTTGTTCTGGACGCTTGAATTTATTTTTATCAGGTTTTGCTCTCATTTCCAATTTTCACTGTTTGAATGCATTGTCTTTACTTCAAATCTCCTTGCATTCTTCACAATATTAAGCAGAGCAACTTTCCCTTGGAGGTTAATTAGTATGTGTTGGGTGATCCACATATGATGGTAAATTAAATGAAGCTCAGTTTGTAAATTCTGGATTAAGTCTGGCAAATATTTACATGATTTTTTTTGCTTGAGAAACACTTCTGAAATTCTAATGTAAGAAAATCCTCTGTTCTGATTTATTTTGCTGTCAAATTGTGAGTGGTTCATTACCCACAATCTGTGGTGTAGTAACAGTGAGTCTTATTAGAAACAGTGTGATCTACATGTGGAAATAAAACATGGCAAGGAATTGTGGTTCTGCAAATACATATTTACCAAACACTCAAATTTCCACACTGGTTTAGTGAGAGGTTTCTAATTAGTTAATAGTAATTTATATTACTTTCTCCAAGAAGATCCTTGAAACGGCATGCATGTTGGAATTATGTAAAAATTATGATTGGTCTTAATAAATTAAGTCATATAAAATTTTGGTACCCAAGAATTTCTTAACCAGTTACTATAGTTTGAAAATTAGGTTCCATTAGGATGTGTTGCTCCTGTCCACAAAAACAGGATTTAACACATGTGTTGAAGGTTTTTTTTTTTAAGATATTATATTTCTCCCTGAACAGAATTAGGATAAAGGATGACAATGAATAGTATTCTAGTTTGGGTTACTATTGCCATGATGAAATACTATGACCACAGCAACTTGTACAGGAAAGGGTTAATTTCACCTTACAAGTCCAGGTAATGCTCCATCATTGAGGGAAGTCAAGGCAAGAACTCAAACAGGACAGAAACTGGATGCAGAAGCTGATGGAGAGGCCATGAAAGAGTGCTGCTTGCTGGCTTGCTATTCATGGCTTACTCAGCCTGCTTATTTTTAGAATCCAGGAGCACCAGCCTAGTGATGGCCCCAACCATTATTAATTAATTAATTAATTAATTAAACAATGCTTGCCTGCTGGATCTTATGGAGCATTTACTCAGTTAAGGTTCGCTTCTTTCTGATACCTCTAGCTTGTGTGATGTTGATATAATACTAACCATCACACAACAGACACACAACTAAGAGTATATAGATAAATTACAAGTTAGGTCTCCGCCTTAATTTCTTAAGCTAGGAGTGTGTAGCAGTAAGTTTAGCTACTCTGCTTTGTGCTCCTTGTGGGTCGTGCATTTCCAGTGACACACACACACACACACACACGCACGCACGCACACACACACACACACACACACACACACACACACACACACATTTGCCTTGACTAATTCTAAGGTTGACCAGTTTTAATCATCTGCTCATCTTTCGTAGCTTTCCTACTGGTACCCTTGGTAATCTATGATCTATCTTTGATACCTTGTTCCTTTTGGGCAGCCCATTATTCCTTGCTGCCCATGATTCTGGGCAGCACTTTTGGGGGCCACATTCCTTCTCACATTTCAGATGATTTTCATTCTGTAGCTCTAAATCTGATACATCTCCCTCCAAAACATGGTGATTCTCTGTTTCTCCTCTCTCTTGCATTCTAGACCAAGCAAATCTAAGGGTCCAACCCTATTTTCCTTTTCCTAGCCACTGGCATCTGGCATGCTTATTGATGAATTGGGGACAAGTATTTTCAGCTTTTGGACATGCAGATTCCCAATTAAATGAAAACATTATAACCATTCCCTAACAGAAGTAGTGTAATTCTTGGGGTAAAGGAATAATGACTTCATGGTCATTGTAGTTTGGTGAAGGTATCCTTGTTGGTTTAGATAGCTATGACCATATGATGTTAGCATGTTTACATATATTCATTCATACACACACACACACATACACACACACACACACACACACACACACACACAAATACACGTATTCAATAAGTCCAGTTACACTAGATAACCCTGATTAATATATGTGGATTCATCCCACTTTTTTTCCAGAGTTGTTTGTTTTAACAATTGTCTTATGTTCATCAATAATAAAGATGGATAAATATTGCCATAATCAGAATAAACAAAAGGATGATTGATGAATCAGAAAATCACAGATATTTAGTTGAAGCACTGGTAAAGATTATCTATATTGTTCATAGCATAAGTTCAGAATTATATTTTTAAGCTCAGTTTTTAAAAGTTAGTAGTCATACAAGTAACATTAACTATTCATGTATTCAGAATACATATATACATACATATACATTAGCATCAACAATTAATGAAAAAAGAGACCATGAATTTGAAAAGGAGTGAGGAAGGGTATATGGGCCATATGGAGAGAAAATATGCAGTTCTATTATAATTTCAAAAGAGTAATTTAAAAAATAAATGATTATTATGATTTCAATTCACATAAATACATCAAAGCAGGATTTAAGAGATAAAAATGATAAACCTGTGAATATATGTAAATATATAAAGGCATAATATGCATATTAATATGTAAGCATGTTTCAAAATCATGTGCTACAATGGTAACTTAAGCATTGTTTTGTATATGGCTCTCAGAAAGGCTGCATGCTCTGTTATAGTAACCAAGGACTCAACATAACATCAAAGCTGTTTGCAATGTATTTTAATATACAGAACCAGTTACACTCAATTAAAATATTTCATATAGCAACCTTGTTTTGTCCACAGGCATATTTATTTGGAATGACAAGCTTAAATAAAAACATCACATATTCTTTAATAGTTTTCCATTCGGAACTGCCTCAGTCACCACCCAGAAGGCTACTGTGCATCTCTACACTAGCACGTATCTCCCGCAGACATATGGGCATTATCACTGCACTGCTGCAGTGGGATGTCACTGAAGCATGTAATGGAAAAGCAGTGAGACTAATCCACAGCTATAAAAATACAGTGATCAAACAACTTAGGGTGAGTTAGCTCCAGAGAATGTTGAGGATTGATTCCTGTGTTCATTGAATATGTATGTGATCCATCCCTGTGTGAATACCTACCTACCTACCCACATACATACATACATAATACATACATACATAAATACATACATACATATAAATATGTATCTTTTAAGCTTAATGGTACAAAACTTAGCTATGAAATGCTACAGTTCACTGGTTAAAAGCTCAGCTTTTACAATAAAACATGCTTCAGCTCATGATAGAGAACTGTAATTTTTACAACTTTCATCAAGTTACATATAACTTAAAAACTCATCATTTGTGTTAATATCTTAAGAATATTAATGATACCAACTTTCTGCAAATAAGGCCTACGTTATACAGATAACGTAAACTGTTTAGCACAATGTCTGTGAAATGCAAAATGATGACTGAAAGCTGTGTGTGTTTTAACATGGCCCAAGAAAAAAATTGAATTAACAGAGTGGTAAAATCAATACAAAAATACTTGTTAAATGCAACCTTCTTACCTCATCAGTGTCTTTTATGGCTTTGCTTACTAAAACCAAACAAGCAAACTGTAGGTCATTTTCATTCACCCTCTACTTACCAGATGTTTACTGCAACTTGTAAAATCAGTATGTAGTGTGTTACAGAGATATACTCCCATGAAAGTCATATGAACTTCATTGAGAATACCTATGTCAAAGGTTGAACTATGGACGCTCTGGAGTATAGATCTTAATAATCATTTAACTTAATAAATATTTGTTGGAAAGATACATAAATATTTCAGTTTTTAAATGTAATATTCAAAATTTTGTGGAAGATTTTTTTGAAATCAAGTCTATTAATGTCTATCTTGATTAAAGTATAGATTACTGTGGACCAAATTCTTTCATAATTCCCATAATTTACACACAACTCTTCATCTAGAGGTGGGATCTTGGGAGATTTCTGCCATCTATATTGGCTTCTCAACTTGAAAGTCTTATTTAGGCCTTCTCCTCAAGCATTTCTCAAAATTACCAGTGTTTGTTTCTTCTTTTAGAAGAATCAAATTCATTTTTATAATTGATGATTTGTTAATGTAATGTAAATACATTAATGTATAAAAAAGAAGAAGAATTTTTGCTTGTACCTTTCCAGACATTGTATAGAAAACACTATCTCACAGAAGTAGTTCTGGTCCTCTGGGTCTTATAATATTTCTAACACCTCTTCTGTCATGTTTCCTGAGACTTGTATGTACAGGTTATATATCTGTTGGGGATGGACATCAGTAATAAATTATCCTCTGCATTTTATCTACTCATAACTTTCTATAATTATCTATCTGCCCCAAAAGAAGCTTCATTTATAAAAGGTGATTTATAATTATCTTTAAATAAGTGTATAAGTATAAGCACTTAGAAGTTATACTTGTTGGGAAGGTATTAGTAATACACTCTGCTGGATTCTTTGCCCTAACCAGCCATATGTATTGGTTAAGTTTTTCAGTACCAGACGTAATTCATTTCTGTTGAACAAGCCCGAAGCCTAACTATTCAATTAGATAGTTATTTGTTACCTCTGAGTTGTACATGTAACTACTGCACCTTTGGGAATATCTTGTCATGCTAGTCATTGTTGCTTGTAGGCATCATGGCTCAGTAGAACTATTGATTTATTTCCTTCGGTAAGTTTCATAGCACATTCTAATACTAACAAAGTCTTTAGGGAGAAGTCTTCCAGATTAGATCCAGCTCCATTTCTCCAAGAATGAAACCGACTCTAACAATGTTAGATATTTTAATAAAATATGATAAGAATGGCTGTACAGTTTTTATAAACTGTTAATTTAGCAAATGCATATTAGGGAAGATTTAAAATGTATCCTTTAGCATTAATTTTATAAAATGGTGTGTTTTAGTGAAATTATTTAGGTTGAAAATAGATCAGAGTTATAAATGGAAGCAAAAATAGAATGTAATCAGCTATGTTAGCTAAAGATTAATGAGTGGTCCAAATTACATTAATATGTAGATATTTTCAAAGATAATCAGTTTTCACACACTGATGTTAGTTGTTATGAATTGATCCAACAAGTAATTTCCAATTATAGACCCTTGAACTGGTTTTAAGAATTTCTTATAGTTAAGGGATGCAACAATAATAAACTAACATGTGTGTATGTATATTTCTGTTTACATGTAATTTTGTAAAGGCAATACATTATTCCATTTAAAAATATTATGAATGATCATTTTAAACCTAAGTAGTGGTCCACCTACCTTTTTACATTTGGATATTGGGAAAAACCAGAAAGAAAGGTTAGTAACAATGAAACACTCCACGAACCTTGTTCATGTCTAGATTGTCCTTAATTTCTGCCTTCTTTCCATTGTGATCAGTTCCTGTCAGTCACATTCAATTAGTTAATAATGTTTGATATTCTTGTGTCACAAATTTGTTTTGGTTTTGTGTCTTTGACACTCGGAGAAAATTAAACTGGGTTTGGACAAAAATTCAGGACGGTGCTATCATTTGATTCCTGTTTCAGTATTTTACTTCAATTTTGAATTGGCTTTTGTGATCTTAAGCTCAGAGTTGCATTTATAACCTTCTCTAGGGAAATTTATTATAGCTAGGCTCTGAATTAGGCAGAACATCAAGAAAATAGTTGCTCAGATATGTGTGAAAAGAAGTTGCAGGTATGCCAAGATATTTTGGGGGAATGTGTGAAAGCTGTATTTCTTTAGATGGAATGTGAGTTAGGCCAACTATATTTAGAATTTCACTATATTGTACCATTTCCATTTGGTTGGGACTTGACTAAAGTGTTATTTGTCTCATGGATATTTAGGTTCTGTGGATTAAGTCTTTGCAGCACTAGGATAATATCCTCCTGAAGTAAAGTCACTGTGGCTATGGTATATAAGGATGCTATTCAGAGCTCTTAATTGGTACCTACCTGGACAATTATAAATGCTATAATCACAGCTCACAGTTAAAATCCAAAGACATGAAACACACATATCTGTGGTGCAATAAGGATATGTTTTGTTGCTGTTGCTCTTTGCCTTTTCGTTTTTGATTTTTGATTTTAGTGAGACCAAATTAAAAAGCATTAGAGCTGGACCCTGCTAAATAATGCTAGACCAAGGACCTGAATGTCTTTTTAGTGTGCCGTAAGAGTGTTTGGGTTGCATGTGACCTAGAACCCACGAAACCTTTTAAGTTACTGTATAAGGTATTAAGTGCTGAAAACAAAGATGAAATTGGTATGTCCAAATGACAAATTTCAATGGTGCCAGAGTTTCTTTAATCACTTTTTACTTCCCATCTTTTAGGCGATTTTTTTTCTGTTCCTGGCATTTCCCATTTCCATCATGGGTTGTTTTACTGTTATCTCGTTGATCTAATTGGAAACATTCCAAAGAAGAGCTTTATTTAAAGCAGCATGCATGGCTATCTATGTAAAAATCTTAGTAGATGGATTAACATGATTGACAGCAGCCTCTGAAGTACCAAGGTTGAAATGAGAAGGAACAGATCTCTCAAAGGAAAGAGATGCTAATAAAAGGAAACGAGATGAGCAGACATAAAACAGGTGTCAAATCTGCTAACAAAGTTGTTGGCACATTAGTCATGTATCCTGATATGCAAAACCTAAGCTGGCATTTACTGAACAGTTAATATATGTAGATCTCTCTGTACCACACTTTACTCATTAGAACCATTACCATGGCCTGCTTAACAGCCAAGCAGAAGTCTAAACTTCAAGCTGATATCCAAGTGATATTTACTAAAGGAATAGACAAACAAGTCCCACACCTGTAATGAGTGGGGATTTCATTATAGTATAAAGCCCTAGAGTCACTTTTCTCTTTCAGAAAGTTGAGAATCATTAAGAATGAATGTTTATTCGTTTTCCTCAGGCTCAGGTTTGAGCGAGAGCAATAGAAACCTTGTGTCTGTAACAAAAAGAGGAGAAAACATGGCAGCTGGTGATGAGAGGTAGCTTCTGGCCAACAAGAAATAGACAAGCTAAACGGAACCACAGCTACAAGTACACATATTTTGGCCTTTGTTTTGAAGTTTTCTAATAATTGTGAGATGGAAACAGTTACCTAAGAGACTATTTGTCCAAACTAAGTTCATTCATTTCAATGTGCTACTTTTTCTTTCCTGGTTTCTTTCTGGAATCTATGGAAATTAACATAGTGGCTAACTATCTATGTCTCTGGAAACAATCATGCACAATTTGTCTCTCAGTTACTGTACTACCTCATAGAAAAACATTTTCTAGAATACACTGATATATCTAAATGTCACAGGACATTATTTAGTAGGTAACTGTAGGAGAGTTCTAAAGCTCCTTGGCTTTTGCAAAGATCCTAACCTACCCAAGTGTCTTCTGAAGGAGAACATTTTTCAGCAGAGATGGCCAACAGAAATTTAATGGGCATGACCTTCTAACTGCTCTCAATCAATGATGATATTCTATGTGGATAAATAATTTTGTTTCAAAACAAAAGTTAGAAAAAAAACCAAAGTCAGTTTAAATCAATGGGAGGAAAAAAGAGTCTTAGCTTTCTTCATTCTGCTGATTAAGTACTCTAGTCAGGAAATCCTTTCATTTGTAAGTTGGTTATATACACTGTATTTTGGTCCCATATGTTACTTGCCCGTGAGAAAATGAAGAGATATACTATTTGAAATCTTAATCTATTCGTGAGCTATAATTATCTTGTGTTATCAGGTTGTTGAAAAGAGCATATGGCATATTGACTGTTTTCATTACTCATATGTGTCTAGTTGAAATTAAATATTTCTGCATGTTACGAGTTCTATTGATGTTATGAAATAATGAATTATTTCACACGAAGTTAATTACTGCCTGCCCTATTGGGTTCTTTCTAAATACAAATTATTAACGACTATAGTCATAGTACAAGACATTCCCATGTAAGCTTAGACCTGTTCAGGAGATCATCTTTCTTACATGATTTTGTGATGCTCATATTTTAGGGGAGACAATTTTATTGTCTCTGAGTTATTGGTCAGCTCTTTCATGAAGAAGCTTGCAGCAGTCTCAGGTAGTCCAAGGAACATGTAATTATCATCTTGATCATGACTCATTAGCTATTATATCTTTGATAAGCATGGTATGAATATATAATTGCAGATGTTAAGTATAGCATAAATGACTAGTGGGTAGGGTTGCATCACCTTGGAAGAGGAAATAGAATAGATAATTATGGATGAATAGGGAGGTTGATGGGATTATCAAATATGGAATGAAGGGAGCATTAAGGAAGTCACAGGCAAAACTAATGGACATTTGAGGGGTTGCATGGGAATCTAATACAGTAGAGGATTTTTAAAATATATACATATATGAAGATGATAAAAAAAAGACTGAATATCAGGGGAGATGGAGGCACAACTGGACATCTCTTGTCACCAAATGAAACCTATAGTTCCAGGAATGGGTTACATCTAATCTACTTTTTGGCCAAATGAATTTATGCAAACCCACAAATAACCTAGGCTTTTGTGAAAACTGTTGTCAGCTCTTCACAAGCTGATAGTATGCTCTATTGCTCAAGACAGCACCTACACAACTCAATGAATATGGAGAAGTGAGATTGGTGCTGAACTAGAGTTTTTACCTCTGCATACTAGTGTTCATGCTACTGGAAGCTACTCTGTATGCTACCAATGGAGAAAAATAAACTAACCCAGAAGCAAACTTTTCAATCTATAATCTCCTTGCAAGCTTCGCTTATTAAATAGTAGCACAACACTTGAGACTAACCAGCTACCAACATATTGGATTTAAACTCTACTTCTTGATATGGAAACCATACCTAAAATCCTTGGCTGGTCAAGAACCTGAGACTAGATAGGCGAGAGATGTTGGGTAAAAACCAATACAGAAGGATGCAATAAAAAATGACTCCTAATGACTTTCTCATATATACTCATAGATTACTCTTGGTTATCCATCATCAGAATTTTCTTTCTCCAATATATGGGAAAAATACAGACATTCACAGCTGGACCATGTATGGATAGAAAGAGGGACTAAAGGACACTAAAGAAACAAAGACTTCTAGATACAGCAGGGCCCATGCACATATGAACAGAGACTGTGACAACATTCACAGAGCCTACATAGGTATGTAATAGATGGAGTCCTGGCATGGAGAGAGGGATTAGATACAAGCTCAGATTCCTAACCCAGAATTTATCTCCAATTGATAACTTTATACAATGAAAAAATTGTTTTCTCCAATAGAGTCTCATTGTGTATATGAAACATTCTTAAGGCCAGGCCACATGCCTAGAAGTTGATGGCCAAATATCACCAACTCAATGTCATTTTCTGAGTTTTTTTTTCTCATAATGCTATGCCAGGATTAATTTTTAAAACCTCAAAGACCTATATGTATTCTGGTATCTAATTTTGTATTTTCACGGAATTTTTATGTGTGCAAATGTGTATGTCTCTTCATATTATGATTTTTTTGGCTCTGTTTTTCTTGTTTGTTTGTTTTGTTCTAGAGTTGTTTAGTTGGCTTAGCTTATCTAATTTATTATTATTTTTTCGATGCATGTTTTTATCCTCATGAGATAGAGAAAAAGAAGTGTGTGGATTTGGGTGGGTGCAAAAGTGGGGAGGATCTTGGCAGACTAGAGAAAGAGGAAACCAAAATAAGAATATATTGTATTAAAAATTCTAATCTAAATAAAAATAATAAAAGAAAATATCTCTGTGACATTGCTGTGTAGATGAATTTGTAGTTCATTTTCTTAATTAGTGATTGATGCCTGATGTAACAACCTTTGGCTGGTGGTCCTGGGTGCTGTAAGGACAAGCCATGGGAGAGCAACCTACTAATCAAAGATCCCCCACAGTCTCTGTTTCATTCCATGCTTACACTTTTCTGCCCTGCCTAGCTCCAGCTCTGACTTCTCTTCCTAATGACTAGAACTATAAGCTTAAGTGAAGTCCATCATTTACACGTTGCTTTGATCATAGTGTTTTATCACAGTTCTAACCAGCATAACTAAGATATTAGATGTTTATGAAGACTCTCCCTTCTTAGGCTTTTTACATTATTTTGTATTCCATCTTGGTGTTGGGAGTTCTTGGGTTGTTGTACCAAGTAGTCAGAGACAAAGTAAATTAAATTCTAAACATCTATGTTTTACAATTCTTGATTTTGTAGAGTGAAAGGTCAAAGCCCTGTCAAAGTGTCTAGTGAATACATTACTTATAATTTGTAAATAGTTAACATAGCTTTGTCCTGGGATTAGATAGATGGCAGAGAGAGAAAACCATGATAGAAAGGACGGGACGGGTATCTCCTCTATTAAACGAACATTAACCCTATAATGACTTCTACACCTTTCCTACCTAATTATTTCCCAAAGGCATTTACCTTACACTAAGGGCTATGATTTCATAACTTTAGCGGGTACAGGGTACATACAATAATCTAGTCCATAACAGTGAAATAAAATATTTTATCAGATAAAACATTACATTCATTCTGTTGGGTTAAAAATGGGTTGTCATGTATGGTATCATTTAAATGTTCTGAAATATGTATATGTTCAGTAATGATCAATTTCATAAAGTTTTAATAATTAATAAAACTATACCTCTCTGTGGCATTTATTTGACAAATATACCATTCATGACATTTAAACATTTTGGTCCTTATATATGTCTGTCAATTTCTGAGCAAAATCAATGTTTATTTTATAGAAAATAAGAGTGAGTTTTGATCATCAGTTTTTATTTTCTAAGTTATGACATTTATGAGTACCCATGTCTAATCACTTTATATAATAATGCATAGGAACACACAAACATATATATCTATTTTATCATTTGTTTCTTTTTGTATTTTCTTTTTCAATTTTTGAAATTATGATCAAAGAGCATAATGAAACCATTATGGACCCTACAACACAATTAATGACAATAACACCCTAGGAGGACAGACAGAGAAGAGGAAGAAGTATCAAATACCCTATTCTACAGAAATGTTTCATAGACAAATCTTACATAATATTTAAGTAGTTAAAAGCTGTGAGTTACAATCTATAAGGCTTATCATTTCTTTGCTTTTGAGTTTTAAATTAGTACATTGTCAAATGCATCATTCAAAGAGAAAAAACATTTTTTATCCTTTTCCAAATCCTGTCTCTTACTTATCTTCTTTATTAACACTGAAGGATGGAGGACATTGTCACAATAAGTTTAGGAAGAGAAGGAATTATCCGTTATATTAGAAGATGAAGTCAATATTCACATAGTATTATCTTTAGGACTCAATCAAAGGTGAATAAGATTGAAACAGTACTTTCTTCTCCTTAATTGGAGCAACAACGGTGAAGTATAAATGGATCAAAATGCAGCTCAGCACTTATTTTATCATACTATTTAAGCTCAAATAACTTGCTTCTCAATCTTATTTAGAAACAACTTTGAAATAGGAATGTGCACAGACTACACTAATAGTGATTTTCAGTTTCTAGATCTTATTAACTTTGGTTTCCTTGTCTTACATTTTCTATGACTTTTATATGTTAGCTATGTTTATGAAAACACTGAAGAATTCATACAAATCATTGTTGAGATGGGTCCAGCACTCGTTGCTCCTCCATAAAGAGTCAAAGGAACGGTTACCTAGGTGCATACTGAGCTGAGCAGTGTGTGCAATAACACTGATAAAACAGAAAAAATTATAGAAACCTATAAAGGCCAGAGACTAGCAGTCCTAGAATAGAAAAATAAGTGAACATTCTAACTTTAGCTGTTCTGCTTCCATAGCCTGGGAAGGAGTAACTGTCATTGATCGGCAAAGGAAATTAGTAGCAATCTATATTCTGGCAGTCCTGGATATTGAACATTGTTATTACCCATGTAGGCTCATTGCTAAGAATTTCTAGTTTTGGTAAAGGAATCTTTTTGAAAATTTCCAAGGTGCCAGTGCCAGGTGCCATTGAGAAATAATCTGTTGTTTGAATTTGGAGTTCCATGGGAGTGTGAAACACGTTAGAATTCTCCCCTATATAACCACACAGGAATCCAACTGCATTATCGGTATAGGTAAGATCTTACAATTCAAACTTGGCTTATAATAGTGTTTCCACTACAAATTCACATAGAACAATGTACTATATAAAAAGAATTTAAAGCAGAAGGGACATAGGCTTTCTGTGAGAAATAGTGTGCCTTTCCGAGACCAGAACCAGGGACAGTTGTATACAGCTTTGTGGGTATCAAGAATATAAAAGTTGCATGGCTCACACCATTCCTTTTCAGTGTCATGCATGGGTAGCTGCATGGGTAGCAATAACAATGTTGTAATGAAATTAATGCTTCAGTGCTCTTCTCTCCAAAGACAGGAATGCTGGCTACTCTTTACCACTGACTGTACGGGCCTAGGTATCAGTCTACTCTTGTAGTATATGATTTGAGAAGATATGGAAAGAGACTTTGACAGAAAGTTCCTTGCTCTATAAGCACCTTAGCTGATCAGACTTACTGTACTTGAACCACAATTCATTCTTGCTCAGTGAAAATCAAGAACTACAGCTGAAAAAGTCAGGAAGAAGTATTCTGACTAGCACAATATCTCCAAAGCTGCCAAAGTGGTGGAGTAGGTTGCTATGAGATCATACTGGTTTCCAAGCATCACACAATAGAGAGAGAAAACTAATACAAACAATGGAATAGTAAGTAGAATTCCATAATTCCAATAACAATTCAAGAATCTGGTCATAATTTTTCTTAATTCTACAATTTAAAAATACCCACTTGAGGAATAAATTAAAAGAAAAAAAAACCACAACATTCTGCCTACAAGAAACTTACCTGCAAACATATAAACAGAGACACTAAACTAAAAGAATGAAAAATTATTTTCAAGCAAATTAAATTTGATAGTAAGAGTAATAACATTTTCCTTAATGAGATGAACATTAAGACAAAAACAGTAAGATCATACAAAAGAACTCACGGTATAATGATAAAGGGATCAATTCTATAAGAAATCAAAAGTATTACAGATTTATATGCATTATGTCATAATAGCCAATTTCATAAAATACTATGAAAAATTATATTTTTCAGAAAAAGTAGAAACTAGAGTACAAATATGTTCCAGTAAAATTATAGTGAGTACTTTTGAAATTCAGTTCTCAAGAATATATTTGGCATACAGACATAAAATGAAAAATAACAACAACAAAAAATAAAACCAAACACAAACACACCAGAATTAAAGAATAATTGAGGGGAAATTGGCTTAGGATATTTATAAAACACTTTGTTCAATATCTGCAATATACTTTCCTATCAGCTCATGGAACTTTATCTAAACTAGATCACAAAACAAGTCTAAAGAAAAATTTAAAAATTTTTATACTGTGTCAGCATATAATAAGATACAGGGAATATCAGAAGACTAAAAATAATCGTTGTTCCTTTCTCTCTACTTTACCAAGTGTATGTACAACCTTCAAAGTCATGCAGCTATTAAAATTGTCAGACCTTATGAAAGCTGAAGAAAATAAGTTGAACCAAAAAAGAGTTGGATGAAGTCCTTGTGTTAAATTAAAGAGAAATCAGGCTGCTCTATTCTTGGCCTCTATTGTAGGACAGCTTTCCTACATCTTCACCTTGACTCTATCCTCCCTTCTCTGGAAACCCTTAAGCAGACTGTATGTTAGATTTTCATCTAAAACTTAAAGCCATCTTACTTGACCTTGAATGTTTTCCTTTTTACTAAGTCCTGACCTCATTTTATTTCTGTCCATTTTGGAGGCTAGCAAGCTACTGTGTTCTCCATAACCATTGCTCACCCAAGGAATATTTATCATTCTCTATTTATTACTTCCATTTCACAACCATTTGAATTAAGGTTGAACCTTTCACACTTTGAAGTATAGTCTCTTAGGATGACTAAAATTAATCCTTGAGCAATCTGGAGTTCTTGTTAAAAAATAGTTCCCCAAAGGATTACAATATATGAGCCAATGGAAATATATAAAAATTTGAATCAACATTTGCAATGAGGCCATACATAAACAAACAATATCTTGAAATCACCAAGGTGCAATAAAGTAGGAAAAGTCACTTCTCTTAGTTCGTACTTAGGCAGCAGTAAGCTGGGCTCACTTTATGTGTTGAAGAATATGGGTCATTTGAAGCAGAATTACAAATGTACTTTAAAGGAATAGATTATGGATTGAGGAAGAAATATTTCGTAGAGTCCTCTGGGGGCACATACACACATTTCTAGAGAGCACATAATTGCTTTGCTCAGATGTGGAGGAAAAGATTATACTATCTACTTTGGAAAGGAAGCAAATTAGAACTATGTTGGATTTCATAGAGTCTCTAAGGGCTTTTGAGCAGCAATCACATTGTGGATTCTTAGGATAATCTATCTGCAGGTGTCGATTAGTTGTACTGAGGGATCTTTCAGGAAACAAGGATGCCCATCTGAAAGCCTGGCTTCCTGAACACACACACACACACACACACACACACACACACAAACACACACATACACATACACACACACACAAACACACACATACACATACACACACACATACACACACACACACACACACAAACACTCAGTTGAGGATCTTCAAATAAAACAATGGCTTCAATGAAATTGAGTAGCTTCAACTAATATTACAAATTTTAAGAACAAATAAATGTTTCTAAGTGCATCAAGACTTGAAATTAATTTTTTATTTTAATATTTTGAGATTGTAGTATAATTTCATTTCTCCCTTTCTTTCCCTTCTTCTAAGCCTACCATATGCTCTTCCTCTTTCCTTTAAACTCATGAGTTCATCTTTCATTAACAATTACTGCATGCATGCCTGCATATACATCATATATGCAAACATACATATTCCTAAATATATATGCATTCGTATATAAGCATACATACATATGCATTCCTAAATATAACTTATTCGTTATGTGTAACCTTACTTGTGTGTATGTGTTCAGGCTAACCATTCAGGACCAGACAACTGACTGCTCTATGTTTGCCTGGCAAAAACCATCTCTCCTTCTCCCAGCTTTCCTTAGTCATTTCTGTTTTCCTTTATTTGTGGGTTTATTTTTCAACTTTAGAATATAATATTAAAAAAGCTGTTAGTGTAAGAAAGTTTTATCCTATAAATTTATAAACCACATAATTGTGTATCAAAAGACAAAATGGGTTGCTCAGTTTTTGTTTCATTTTTTAAAACTGTAAATCCCTGTGGGATGAATATAACCATTTCTGCTCTTGATGTTTCAAATTTTTCTCATTTATTTGAGTATAGTTGATTTCATATATACATATATGTATATATCAAACTTTACATCTCTGTATTGAAGTTATTACTGCAGTCAAGCTGATCCATATTTACTCTGTGTATATGTGCACATATATTGAGAATACTTTGGGTAAATATCATAGAAGTTTCATATATGTGAAACATTGGCATTTTTGGAAATCTATCCTATATATAGTGTGCTTTAGATAAGTTTAATCTGAAGAACTCATATATTGAATTTGGGACAACATTAATGCCAGAATTTGAGGAGTTATTTGTTAATGGAAGCTCAACTTCATTAAGATTATGTAGTAACCCATTGATGAATTTATAGCTTAATTTATAGCTACTCTGAGGTAGGGCCAAATTGGAGAATGAATCTCTGTCTCTGTTTCTCTCTGTTTCTGTCTGTCTTTCTGTCTGTCTCTGTGTGTGCCTCTCTCTATCTGTCTGTCTGTCTCTCTGCCTGTCTGTCTTTATTCCAGTGGCCATCATGTCAGTTTCACAGTGCCAGAAGTTGCTACTGAGGTAACATTAAAAGATATCGACAGGTCTATCCAATAATAAACTGTGAGTTATAGTAATGACCTGGTAAGAAACATGTATCCACTGGTCCAATGGTGACAGGGTTGCTGTAGGAGTAAGTAAGTGCTTTCTGAGTGAATTTGATGACCACTTCACAAGATAGACCTCATTTCTAGTAAAGTAATCTGTCAAGAGCTCATGACTGGGGAGGTCATAGGCCCTAGGGAGGGAACCTACTAATATTGTTTTGCTAAATGGTTATGCTGTCTCCTAAATACCATTTAACCATAGCCCAGTGCATCTTTCAGCTTTACTTATAGAAGCTTCATCTTGCAGAAGGTGGCAGTCCATGCAGAGTCTCATAGTCAAAGCGAGAAGCATATTTGTCTCACCTTAGTTCAGTCACCTCTTTCAACCCTTCACTGTCTCAGAAAATGTTGTAGAAAGCAGGAAGAATGAATTTGAGTATATCTACAGGATGTGATATGACTGTTGTTATGAAATCCCCACATCTTTGGTTACCAGCATCAGCTATGGGACAAGGACAGAGGAAGCCCCACTCCTTCCTGAGGAATAATTTATTGATAGCTAATGGTTGCTGAATGAAGGTTATCATTTTCCTCAGTGGTGTAGCCACTGATCAGTTGTTCATGCTGTTAAATAACCTACCATTGATGCTCATGCAGCCAGAACAAGAGGAAATGAGGAAAGGGTAAGGGTAAGATGACGAAACTACCTTGTGCATGAAAATGGCATGGAATCAAAAGTAAGTAAGTAATGCATGTAAGAGGAGTGAATTATCCATAGAACTTCCAGAGGATTAGAAGTTTCACCTGGAGACATACCATTAGAATCACCTGCAGGGCAGACCATCAGATCCTGAAGATATTAATGACTGAGGTATTGGGTCTTACCAACAATACTCCTGAATGTGACTCATTTATGGGGCTGTTCTTATTAACTGTAAAGTTATGAAGGTAACATATAGACGAGAATCCTTATATTTAAATTCCCATGTATTAAGTTCCTTTAGTTTTTGCTGAAACTAATTTAAACTCACCTTCATTGAACTCCCAAAATACTTGTGCAATGAACTGTACTTATTATTTTATTCCTAAAGAACATTGTCAGTATTTAACATTTTCATGTTTGATGACATTCGGCAGTTCTACAGTGAAATTAAAAAAGAGGCAGCACAACAATCAATATTCTAATGTATGTTTTGGAAACATACTTTAGACTGTGCCTCCAAATTCTTCTCACACACCACTTTCTCTCAAAAAGTCAAAAATGTAATTCACATTAATGCAACAAATAAAATTTTTGACCATTTTCAGAATTTTGTCTTATTATCATTTAGTTCCAAAACGTTTGGTTGGCAGCTGAAATCTGCTGATAAATGGGTGATACTACTAAACTTAATATCCCTTTCATAGTATGTGTCCTTTAAAATAAGACCAGATTTATTAAAAACTTTACTTCTTACTAATTATTCACTATAAATAATTCTAGACAGCCCAGAGTTTATCGCAGAGATCACAGGTTTGATTAAATATGTCTATATTTTAGAGGGTAAGGGTAAGTTAAAACCTTACTTGGTTTTAACTTGTGGTGAGGTGGAACTATGTAGGAAGCACATCATATAGAAAAGTGTTCAAACATAGTTTGGAACTAAAGACAAGAACATAGTACATAGTAACATCTTCCTTCCACAAGGCTTTACCTTCCAACAGTTCTAGGAAACAGCCATTGTTCCTTACTGCCATGGCCTACAGATCTTTCCTTTCCCTAGTTTGAAAATTATTAACTCAAGCCATAACAGAGTCAACCTCTTTTTATTGGAACTTATAATAGTTAGATTTAACTTGAATCAGGAGTGCAGAATGGTCACAGTCATATTGTATTTTGAATGTGTCCAGTTTTCAGTTCTGTTTCTCATGTTCTTTCTCTCTCAGGATTGTTTTATTCTCTCTGTGCCTAACGTTCTTTCCCTACTAAATTAGGGCAAAAATATTCCTCATGTGTAGAACAGATATGATGCTGATTTAATGAGTCCACAATGAATTGGATTTTAATGAAAATTTATGGAGAATTTTTCATATTGGTGTTATATCATAAATATTGTAACATATATTCTAGGAATCATCCATTTTATCTTCTATATCTTAAAATTTAAGCCATTCATATAAGTGCACACTTATTATATTGCATACATTATTGTGTTTATTGTTTTATATAATTAAAAATGCTTGTATCCTAGGCAAATGCCAGCAGCAAACCACTGAACTGAGAATGGGACCCCCGTTGAAGGATTCAGAGAAAGGACTGAAAGAGCTTGGAGGGGCTTGAGACCCCATATAAACAACAGTGCCAACCAGCCAGAGCTTCCAGGGACTAAGCCACTACCCAAAGACTATACATGTCTGACCCTGGGCTGCAACTGCATAGGTAGCAATGAATAGCCTAGTAAGAGCACCAGAGGAAGGGGAAGCCCTTGGTCCTACCACCACTGAACCCCCAGTGAACGTGATTGTTGAGGGTAGGGCAGTAATGGGGGGAGGATGGGGAAGGGAACACCAATATAGAAGGGGAAGGGAAGAGGTTAGGAGGATGTTGGCCTGGAAACCGGGAAAGGGAATAAAAATCGAAATGTAAATAAGAAATACCCAATTTAATAAAGATGGAGGAAAAAATGCTTGTATCCATTCTAAATGATGAAATGAGATATATGATAATATCAGAAGTCTGTGTAACTATGTTATCAAAATCTAGTTCATATGAAACTCTGATATTGAATGTATCGATACTGTAATGATTTGAAATGTCTCCATTTTAATATTCTTAAGTTATAAAATTAAGTTGAAGTAAAAATCACATTTTCTTCTGAATCTTTTTCTACCAATAAATGAATAGAATTTAAGCTAGTTGTATAGGTGCATATTTTATTTTATTTACTTGGGTATTTTTCTTGGTTATTCTATAAAAGTTAAATTTATAAATTAAATAATTAGTAAAACATAACTTTACCTTTATACTCTATCTGTGATTAAATCTCCCAAATAAATTATTAAGCTATGTACTTCTGAAATATAGAAAGTATATATACATAAATATGTGTATAGAAAATTTACATTAATCCAATTATGTATGCCTACCTAAAAATTATAAAACTTTAAAATATCTGTCTAATTCAAAACCCTTCTGTTTTGTTCCATAATAAATAAAGAACTTCATCTATGACCAATTTCACAGAAATCTCCACATCATCTTAAATGAACTAAATAAAAATAAGTCTGTATAGATCTTTTCTCATTCTGGAAATGGCTAATAGGCCAACTTCCAGCTACTTGGAGTCTAAAGTAAGAAGTCACTTGAGTCCAGGAATTTGTCCTTTTCTTTAAATAATGAAAGGTTATGTTCATTAAATTCTGTTAAAAATTTGTAGCTCCTATGTACTTCGATGTGTACATTAAGTGAACAACCATGAGTAAATTCAATATTCCAGTTTGGAAAGTGCATGTTTACTTGTTCTGAATACTTCAAGTTCATGAAATCAGAAGACATGAAATCCATTTTGTGCCTTGGCTGAGGGAAAGAAAAAACACCTAGAACTGCCACTCCACTTTTGTTTTCTACAACCTTGGCGTCATCACAGGTTGGATATCTGTTGCAAATTAATTGTTTCTTTTCAGTTTTTGTACAACATGTGTGCAGTTTATGTACCTCCCACACCCATGACTTCGGCCAATATTTAAACTATTTGGCAGAGTGTGAAGTAACAAGAGGTAATACTTAATATAGCAATACGTGTTGGCCCTATGCTCTTTTATTTTCAATGTTTGAAACAACACTATTTCACTTAATTTCTCATTCATCAGTATTATAAATTTTATTGCTTTTTAAGTGATAATAAATCATAAAGAACAGAGGTGATCATTAATATAATTTCTTCTATTCTAAAATTTACACTTCTCCATGTCATTAGTTTTCATTGCTCTATAGAAAACAGTTTTTTTTCTTTTTGTGTATGCCATTGATACTTTTTGAAGATAATCTATTAGCCATATCTAAATATAACTATTTTCTTATATATAAATTTTTTTCTGATTATACATTTGTGTACATTCAGACTGCTTATATACATGATTAAACATTTGTTCAACCATCTGCTAATTTCTTTAAACATCATTATTTAAAAGTATCACAGTTTTTCATTCTAGATATGTATTATTGACAACAGTTTAATAACTTACGAATACTCCCATCCATCTTAAAAGTCCAACTCTTTAGTATAAAACAGCATCAGCAACTTAAAATAAGTTCCCTGTTGTATAGTTTGGACAATATCAGAGGGTGCCATGTTAGATACTACAGCACAACCCACCATGAAGATGTGTCCATTGGTGCAACAATAGATACAACAGTTATTCCATTAAAAGACATTAGAAGTGATTGGATGTGAGGCCTGCTCTATGGAAAGAAATTCATGCCTGATACTGTAAATCTGGTCAAAAGGCTGTGGTTTAGGAGGTCATTCACTGTAGCAAGGATCCTCCTTGCTGTTGTTGCACTAAGTAGTCATGATATCAAACTGCCTTCTATTTGTACTTCTACTCTAAGATCTGTGTTGATCTCAGACTTGGTTGGAGAAACTTCTTTATGCAGTAGGCAGCAATTGTGCATACTTATAGTTGGTATGGGAAAATCGTGGAAGAGGTGTTGCAAACAATGTAGGAAACAGAGGAAGAGGAATGATGCTGTGAAATGTTATGTTCTAGACAGATGTGAGCATTGATCTTACAATGCAAAGCAACTGTGCTTTCCAGTGTAAGAGCAAGTCAGTCAAACTTTAGCCTGGATTGGGGTAGGGGCCCATGAGCCCTAAATGATACCCGAGGAGCTACTTGCAGTTAATGGCTGGTTGGGGAAAACAGTAAATTTGATTTGGGAATGTGTCTAGTTGAGGGTTGCTTATGATCCAGTGCATGGTCCCATATCCACGCTACTAGGCAAGCAACACTAATTTGACTCAGTGGACTATAAAAATATTAGGAAGAAGAAGAAAGGGAAGAGAAAAGGGAAGAGGAAGACAATGGGTTGGAAGAAAAGGAGGAGGAGGAGGAGGAGAAAGAGGAAGAGAAGAAGACAAGGAAGGGAAGAAGAAGAAGAAGAAGAAGAAGAAGAAGAAGAAGAAGAAGAAGAAGAAGAAGAAGAAGAAGAAGAAGAAGAAGAAGAAGAAGAAGAAGGAGATCAACAACAAGGATATGAAATATTTAAGATAGGCTGTAGGAGGTATTGGAAGTAGGAATGAGAAATATCAGATCAAAAATACATGAACACATTTATGAAATTCTCAATTAATAAATTAAAATCTTATACCAAGTTTAATACCAAGTGGGTAACCCCCAAATCATATGCATGCAAGTAATACTAAACTGAGCAGGTAGTGTTTTTTCTTTTGTTTTATTTTGTGTGTGTGTGTGTGTGTGTGTGTGTGAGAGAGAGAGAGAGTGAGAGAGAGAGAGAACAACTGAAGGAAAAAGTTATTTTGAAAGGGAGCAGAAAGGCTACATGGGAAAAACTGGAGGGAGGAAAGGAAGGAGTGAAGTTACATAATTATATTTTAATTTAAATATATTAAAAAGAGGAAATTTTCAGTCTGGTATCATAACTCCAAGGGCATCAAGTCTGATATACCTAGTTCCAGAAGCAAAATAGGTAGAATCTAGTCAAAATACTGTTGTCATTGTACTGAAAGACAACAAACCTATCAACAATCTTCAAATCCTATCTGCACACTGTCTAATGAGCTACCTATATCCTCCAAAGACTTCCCTCCAATGAATGTTTCATATTAATTATGCAGTATTTCAAATGAGCACAATTTGAAAAGCTACTTTAATTGGACACTTTTCCTAACTATTACATTTATGTTAAGTATTAAACAGTTAATTAAATTGGAAGCAAATTGGTATAAGATAATAGGAAAAGGTAAAGGCCAAGAATGCATTGCTATTATTGGAGTTTGATGCGCTATCACAGCATACGACACTTCCTGCTCCATTTATGTCTTTTTCTGAAGAGCAAATGGACCCTTGCATTTCTCAATGAGGTTAAAACTATTTATATTCATGCAATAATGGTTGAAGACAAAAAGAAAACATGAATTTAAAGGAGATTGGGATGGATATTATGTGAGATTGTTTGAAGAGAGGAAATGGAAATGTTTTAGTAAAGATACAATCTTAAACAAAAGAAACAAAACTATTTAATTTACCCAGGAATTATGAGCACCAAATAAGTTATTTCTCCTGAGATCACATTTAAGTATGCTTGTACTGCCCACAATGTTCAGAATTAATAGTTGCTTCCTTCAGAGCACATGGAAATAGTAGATTATAGAACAAAAGATAAGAGTTCCTATGAATATTATCCGACTATAGTAGCTATAACCCCCCTTTCCACTATGCACACTTTCACTTTGGTATTTGTGGTCAGTCACAGATACCATACGATCATACATCGTTTGTCTTGATTCTTTTAAAACAGAGACTCCAAATTCACATAGCTTTTATTTTGGTGTATGGCTAAGCTTTTCCTAGTTTATTATGACTTATTGTTAATCTCTTATTGTAGCTGAATTAGACATTCCTTAAGAGACATCAGCAAAAAATAGAGTCTATGTAGGATTTATTTTTTTTCTTTTTTTACTGAATATTTCCTTTAGCTACATTTCAAATATTCCGCTTTCCGGTTTCCCTTCCAGAAACCCACATCCCATCAATCCAACCCCTGCCTCCATGAGGATGCTCCCTCACCAACCCTCACCCTCCTGACTCTGGGATTTCCCTACTCTAGGAAATCAAGCCTTCACAAGAGCAAGGGCCTCTCCTCCTATTGATGCCCAACAAGGGGATCTTCTGTTACATATCCTACAGGATCCATGGATAGCATGTGTACTCTTTGGTTAATGGTCTAGTCCCTGGGAGCTCTGCGTATCTGGTTTATTGATATTCTTGTTTTCCTATGGGGTTGCAAAGCCCTTCATCTATCTCAGTCCTTACTCTAACTCCTCTATTGGAGACCCCTTTTTCAGTTCAATCATTGGGAACAAGCATCAGCCTCTGTATTTGTCAGGCTCTGGAGATAGCTATACCAGGCTCTTGTCAGCATACACCTCTTCACATCACAAACAGTGCCTGTGTTTGGTGACTGTATGTGGGATGCATCCCCATGTGTGGCAGTCTCTGGATGACCTTTCCTTTAGTCTCTGCTCTGAACTGTCTCTGCATTTCCTACTGTGAGTATTTTGTTTCCCTTTCTAAGAAGGACTGAAGCATCCACACTTTGATCTTTCTTCTTCTTGATCTTTATGTGGTCTGTAAATTGTTTCTTGGGTATTCTGAGATTTTGGGTTAATATCCACTTATCAGTAAGTGCATACCATGTGTGTTCTTCTGTGATTGGGTTACCTCACTCAGGATGATATTTTCTAGTACCATTCATTTGCCTAAAAATTTCATGAAGTCATTGTTTTTCATAGGTGAACAGTACCCCAGTGTGTAAATGTACCATATTTTCTTCATCCATTCCTCAGTAGACATCTGGGTCCTTTTCCAGCTTCTGACTATTATAAATAAGGCTGCTATGGACATAGTGGAGAGTGTTTCCTTGTTATATGTTGGAGCATCTTTTGGGTATATGCTGAGAGGTGGTGTAGCTTGTACTCGGGTAATACTGTGTAAAATGTTCTGAGGAAGCACCAGACTGCATTCAACAGTGGTTCTACCAGCTTGCCATCCCACAAACAGTGGAGAAGTGTTCCTCTTTCTCCACATCTCTGCAGCATCTGTTTTCTCCTGAGTTTTTGGTCTCAGCTATTTGGACTAGTGTGAGGTAGAATCTAAGTATTGTTTTGATTTGCATTTCCCTGATGACTAAGGATGTTGGAAATTTTTTAGGTGCTTATTGGCCACTTGAAATTCCACTGTTGAGAATTTTTTGTTTAGCTATGTCCCCCATTTTTAATAGGATTATTTTATTCTCTGGAGTCTATCTTCTTGAATTCTTTGTATATATTGGATATTAGCCTTCTATTGGATGTAGGATTGGTAAAAATCTTTTCCCCATCTGTTGTTTGCTGCTTTGCCCTATTGCCCTTAGCCTTACAGAAACTTTGCAATTTTATGAGGTCCCATTTGTCAATTCTTGTTAGAGAATAAGCCATTGGCATTCTGATTAGGAAAATTTCCCCTATGCCCATGTGTTCGAGGCTTTTACTCACTTTCTTTTCCATTAGTTTCAGTGTATCTGGTTTTACGTGGAGGTCCTTGATTTACTTGTACTTGAACTTTGTAAAAGTTGATAAGAATGGATCAATTTGAATTCTTCTACATGCTGACCTCCAGTTGAACCAGCACTATTTGTTGAAAATGCTCTTTTCCACTGGATGGTTTTAGCTTCTTTGTCAAAGATCAAGTGACCATAAGTATGTGGGTTCATTTCTACTCCATTTTTCTACCAGCCTGTCTCTGTATCAATAACATATAGGTTTTTTTTATCACAATTGCTTTATATTACAGCTTGAGAATAGGGATGGTGATTCCCTAAGTTCTTTTATTGTTGAGGATAGTTTTTGCTATCCTATTTTTTTCACGGCAAATGAATTTGCAAATTGCTCTTTCTAACTCTATGAAGAACTGAGTTGGAATATTGATGGGAATTGCATTAAATATGTACATTGCTTTTTGAAGGATAACCATTTTTACTATATTTATCTTGGCAATCCACGAGCATGGGAGGTCTTTCCATCTCCTGAAATCTTCAGTTTCTTTTTTAAGACATGAAGTTCTTATCATACAGATCTTTTACTTGCTTGGTTAAAGTCATGCCAAGGCATCTTATATTATATGTGGATAATGTGAAAGGTATAATTTCCATAATTTCTCTTTAATCCTGTTTATCCTTTGAGTAGAGGAAGACTAGATGTTTAATTAATTTTGTATCCGTTGTTAAAGTTGTTTATCAAGTTTAGGAGTTCTCTTGTGGAATTTTTGGGGTTACTTAAGTATACTATCCTATCATCTGCAAATAGTGATATTTTTAATTCTTCCTTTCGAATTCGTAAGCCTTTGACCTCTTCTTTTGTCTACTTGCTCTAACTAGGACTTCAAGTATTATAGTGAATTGGTAGGATGAGAATGTGGGAAGTCTTGTCTAGTCCTTGATTTTAGTGGGATTGATTTAAGTTTCTCTCCATTGAGTTTTCTGTTGTCTACTCATTTGCAGTATATTGTTTTTATTATGTTTAGATATGGGCCTTGAATTCCTGATCTTTCTAAGACTTTTAACATGAAGGAGTGTTGAATTTTGTCAAATGCTGTCTCTGCATAATGAGACGATCATGTGGTATTTTTCTTTGATTTTGTTTATGTAGTAGATTATGTTGTAGGATTTCCATATATAGAACTGTCTTAGTCAGGGTTTCTATTCCTGCACAAACATCATGACCATGAAGTAGGTTGGGGAGGAAAGGGTTTATTCAGCTTACACTTCCAAATTGCTGTTCATCACCAAAGGAATTCAGGACTGGAACTCAAGCAGGTCAGGAAGCAGGAGCTGATACAGAGGCCATGTATGGATGTTACTTATTGGCTGTCTTCCTCTGGCTTGCTCAGCTTGCTCTGTTATAGAATCCAAGACTACCAGACCAGGGACTGCACAAACAACAATGGCATGGGTCCTCTCCCCTTGATCACTAGCTGAGAAAATACCTTACAGCTGGGTCTCATGGAGGCATTTCCTCAACTGAGGCTCCTTTCTCTGTGTTAACTCCAACTTGTGTAAAGTTGACACACAAAACTAGCCAGTACAAGAACTATCCCTGCATCCCTGGGATGAAGCCTACTTCATCATGATGGATGATCACTTTGATGTGTTCTTGGATTTGGTTTGTGAGAATTTTATTGATATTTTTGCACTGATATTCATAATGGAAATTGGTCTGAAGTTCTCTCTCTCTCTCTCTCTCTCTCTCTCCCTCTCTCTCTTTCTCTCTCTCTCTCTCTCTCTCTCTCTCTCTCTCTCTCTCTCTCTCTCTTTTGTTGAGTCTTTGTGGGATTTAGGTATAAGTGTAATTGTGTCTTTATAGAATGATTTGGTTAGTGTTCCCTCTCTATTGTATGGAATAGTTTGAAGAGTATTGTTATTAGGTCTTCTATGAAGGTTTGATAGTATTCTGCACTAAACCCTCTGATCCTGGGCTTTTGATTGGTTGGAAGACTTTAGTGACACCTTCTATTTCTTTAGCAGTTATGGAACTGTTTAGATAGTTTTTCTGATCCTGATTTAACTTTGGTCCCTGGTATCTGTCTAGAAATTTGTCCATTTCCTCCAAATTTTCCAATTTTGTTGAGTATAGGTTTTTGTACTAGGATCTGATATTTTTTTTAAATTTCCTCAGTGTCTGTTGTTGTGTCTTCCCTTTCATTTCTGATTTTGTTAATTGGGATTTGGTCTCTGTGCCCTCTGCTTAGTCTGGATTAGGGTTTATCTATCTTGTTGATTTTCTCAAAGAACCTGCTCCTGGTTTTGTTTATTGTTTTTATACTTCTTCTTGTTTCTACTTGGTTGATTTCAGTCCTGAGTTTGATTGTTTCCTGGCATCAACTCCTTTTGGTTATATGTGTTTTTTCCCCTAGAGATTTCAAGCGTGCTATTTAGCTGCTAGTGTATGCTCTTCCAGTTCCTTTATATAGGTACTCAGAGCTATGAGTTTTCCTCTTATCACTGCTTTCATCGTATCCTATAAGTTTGGGTATGTTATGCCTTCTTTTTCATTAAATTCTAAAAAGTCTTTAATTTCTTTCTTTATTTCTTCCTTGATCAAGTTATCATTGAGTAGAGGATGTTTTAGCTTCTACTTGTATGTTGGTTTTTCTTTTTTGGTTGTTGTTGTTGTTGTTATTTAAGACCAGCCTTAGTACGTGGTGATCTGATAGGATGCATGGGATTATTTCAATCTTCCTATATCTGTTGAGGCCTGCTTTGTGACCAGTTATATGGTCAGTTTTGCAGAAGGCACCCTGAGGTATTAAGAAGAAGATATATGCTTATTAATATCTGTAAGTTTAGAAATGTATGAGAGGGTCTTAGATTATGTTCCCAATACACAAGAAGAACTTCTCTTCCTCTACTCTGAATATCAAGTACAAGTGAAAGGCTCTGAAAAGTGGCATATATTATGAAATAAATTCTCCTATCATAACTGAAAATTGTGTTCCTTCTATAAGAATCTAATGATACTTAGTGATTCAGACTTGTTTGACTCATAAATTATTTGTGCCCTAGATGGCTTAAATTCATCACCTCTAAATAATCTCTGACAAAAATCACTCTTTACTTTCTGTTTTTGAAAAGTTAAAGCTGAAGTATTTCCTTCGAAATGTAACACTTATCTTTAAATCTTGACTATGCTAAGATGAACCCAATTTAGCTTATTACCCAGCATGTAAGTAATACATTTCAATATAATTAGCAACTGAAATCTATCTTTGTCTTCTAATGAAAATTAATTTCTATATTTCCAGCTGTTTTTAAAGTTGAAACAAACCCATAATTTCACTTATTGTTCAGTTATTGAAAAATCATTTTGATTTTCTCCCAAACTTGTCAAAGACAAACTCCAACAATGTATTCAGCAATGCAAGGAGGGGCTGTGGGGTCAACAGTGATGTAAAGCAGGCACACACTCACACACTCTCACTTCAACACATCAGGAGAAATAGAGGTGATGGCTTATAGCTAGTGATTGATCACACAGCAAAGTTTTCTCTTAGGAAATAAAGTTTTGTTCACTGAGGCCAACACTCTCTATGACAGTCAAAAAACTGAATTCTTTGAACTCTTTATTGAATGATAAGAACAGTTAGTTTTTAAGAGGGGAAAGGATTACACATGTCCATACACACACACACACACACACACACACACACACACACACACACAGTCAATTAATAACATAAGACAAGCGTCAACAACTTCATGCACACATGCATACATAGATGCACACACACATACATACTCATTCACACATTGGATAGATGGAGCAAAGCTCCAACCAACCTTGCACATATACATATTTTCAAATATACATTTGGTGGATTGAGCAAACTCTGAACAGGCTCCAACAAACTTCACATATGCAAATATATGCATATGTCATATATACATATGCAAGTATGTGCACATGCATGCATGAACATATGCATGTATGCACTTATTCACATAAACACATACACATTTGAAGGATAGAGCAAACTTTATTGAGCAGGTACCAACAACTTTCTTTTTTCCCTTAGTCTTTTATATATACCTAAGACAAAGATTATTCTCTAAAAGCAATCACCACAAAAACATGTTATTCAAAAAAAGATTAAAATCATTACATAAATGGAAATTACAACAGGATTATTGATTATGTATTTTTGTGAAATTCATGCCCAACTAATCATTTTCAATCTATCTTTCTACAATTTCAATATAAAACCAAAGCAATAATTCCTTTGTCATTAACAATGTGTCAACAACTCAAGTCTGTTAGAAAGTTGTTTTTTTTCCTATTCTTAGCTGATGACAATTTGTGTTTGAAACAGATCATCTTATGTATTTTTGAAGTCTTCTTCAGTTAAACTGGCTAATCATCTATTGTTATACTCAGCATCCTTTACTCTTTGTTTGTCAACATTTTATAATCCTTTCATTATGCAAACCAAAACCTATGACCACCTCCCTAGGTAACAAAACCCAGGAGCTCAGACTAACTTTCATTAAATTGTCCCTAGCTTATTTTTCCCTTCCAAGTACAATTACATGTCATAATGCACGAAAATTTCCTTTTCTGACCAACACAGCCCCCACTATTCTACAAGGGAAGGGCAATTCTGCTCTTAATCCTAACTTCATTGTATCTTTCTGGCAAAACAACTTAATCTATCTTATTAAACTTCCTTTCAATAGCCCCAACTTCCTAAAACATTTTAAAAAATCAGAAATTGTATAAAATCATTATTTCATTGGAATTATATTATTTTATAAAATTCATCTTCATATTGATCTGCAGGAAAAAAAATTGATCTAGTAGAGTGAGCTATCTCAATGAAGTTCACCTGCCTACCGCAGCTTCTCCTGCATGACATCCCCCACTAACTCTTATGGGAATAATAACATTTTAAAATTCCTTAGCATTTATACTATGCAAAGTAATATGATTCTCTAATCTTATCAAATATTAAATAAAATTAACTTTTTCATGTTTTCTATTTATTTCCATTACTTAAAAAAATATAAGAAAAGAATACTTCTGTGTTTGATAATACATGGTGACAACCACTGGTCTCTACATGATCTCTGTAATTTAATCCTCACAAAAGACAAGATGCAAGCATTTTAATTTCCCTTTTCATATAAAGATAATGATATTGAATGACTTTCAGTGGTTAGTGCCTAAATTCTATTTTGTCTATCAATGTGTCCATTTTCGTGCTTATACCATTGTGTTTTTATACTGTGGGTCTATAGTATAATTTGCAACCAGGAATGATGATATTTAGAATGGTGTTTTGTTTTACTGTTGTTGTTATTGTATGAAATTTTTCAACTATCTAGAGTCCTTTGTGTCTCTATATGAATTATAAGATTCTTCTTTTTTAATTTCTGTAGTTTCCCGTAAAAGACTTTTAAGATATCAAGAAAGTAAAAATTCTAGCATAAATTGCATTGAGCAGTTCAAGAGGCCTTCAGCCCTATCTGATGAGCTATTGGCAGATGACTGCTAAGAAAAGGACAGTCAGGTTTTCAGGGTTTTTTGCTTGCTTGTTTATTTGTCTGTTTCTTTTTCCCTTGGATGCAGCACCTTGTAGGTTGCCCATGCTCCTCTTCATGATACCCAAATACATACAGGCATATATATATATGTATATATATATATATATGCAGTGTCACTTGATAGCAGTAGTTTGTAAAAAATATGAGACATATAATCTGAAGCTGAGAAGGGAAGTATGGTGGTGGAATTTTGGAAGAGTTTTCCATGGGGTAGATATAATCAACATACATTGTATGCATTTATGAAATTCTCAAATAAAAAAATTAAAGATTTAGTGTACAAACAAACGTTGTGTTGAAAATGCTTGTTTCAGTAATGGCTCAGAGTTTGATCCATTTGGTCTATGTGTTGATTGTTTCCTAAATACATCTTGAGTATCCAATGTCAATTCTGTTTGTCACTTTATGCAATTTTCAAGTAAAAAAAAAAGCTCATATCCTGGACAAGACTATATATATCAATAGAGGTATATACTAAGCTTTTCCTTTTTCAGGTGAGTGGGATCCATACAAGAGGCCAGGAAAGCTGAAATAGGGGAATATACTTATAATTTGAGAGCAAGAGTACAAAAATTATGGATATGAGTTGGGGATACAAAATACAAAACCAATTCTGGATAATTTAAATTACCAAGAAAGATTCTCTCTCCCCAAAACAAAAATCTCAAAATTATAATAGAAGAAGTTTTAGAAAGAAGGTAGAAAAGGTATGTTTAGTTTCCTATGAAAGAAATTAGAAACCTTATTGCATTATAGCCAGAGTCTCGCAATGTGCACAGAGCTGATCTACAAAGAAACATCTGGTGAGCACCTCTGAGGCAACCATATGAATGTAAGTAAGTGTAATATATACATAAGTATGTACCTGTATATGTACAGCTTCTTAGAACACAATTTGTTATAATTATCTAACTTAATCTTTGTAACTTGTTCAGAGAAATTAATTACTACCATGACTATGAATATGAATTATGATGTTCTCATTTTTTAGTTGATGATAGCATTGCTCAATGACTGGGCAAAAACAGAAGTCCTGTAATTGCAGTTTCAAATCTCATGCAGTTTCAAATCTCTTCGGATTTGCTAAATTTAGATGGGGTGCAATCATTACTACTGTATTTGGGTTTACTATCATAGAAGGGGCAAAAACTTACACCTTAAATATTTTTCAAAGATTTGTTTTATTTGGAAGCTGTGTGTGTGTGTGTGTGTGTGTGTGTGTGTGTGTGTGTGTGTCTTTATATCTGTTTGTACATGTGTGTCTCTGTGTGTGTGGCGGGAAATCTGTTGTGTGTGTGAGATACTGTGTGTGTGTGTGTGTGTGTGTGTGTGTGTGTGTGTGTGTGTGTGTGTGTGTTTAGGTGCCTGTATATTTCAGAAGAAAGAAGAAAGTGTTAGATTCCCTGGAGGCAGAGTTACAGGGATCTGAAAAATTATTACTCAGTGTAAGCCCTGGAAATCAAACTTGGGTTCTCTGAAAGAGCAGTGGCTACTGTTAAAACTGGGCCATTGCTCTAGACCCTGCTTTAAGGCTTTGTAATGTCAGCATATGAAATTTGAACTTTATTGAATCCATCAAAACAATGTAACAATAAGCGTTGCTCAAAGCATTTTTTAAGCCAAGACAAACTCTAACAACAGTATGTGGTGCAGGAAAAAGTCCGATGAGAGTGGAGTTAGTGAAAGATTGCAGGAGTCTGTGGAATGCAGCTTTTGGTAGGCTAACAGAATGTAGAATTCACTAGAGTAAAATGCTGTTTTAGAAAGGATTATAGACTTTTGTAAAGAGAAAATATCAGTAATTACATAAATAAAATTTAAATGTCATGAACCATAAGTTTGTATTTTTTGGGAGATATGATAATATCCAGATGGTGTCAGAAGGTTGCGTCCCCCATTGTAGCCTAGATTAATTAGCAGCTATACTGCAGATGATTCAGTTTTACTTTCACCCTTACACAGACGCAGTATTGACCAATGTTAGAAGTTTGTCACATAAATTTAAAAAAGAAGACGAAAACAAAGACAAAAGAAACAAATACAAAATATTTTGCTACAATAAGTACAATAGAATATTCTTGATGTTTACATTCTTGTGTTCATTCCTTCTAAGCTCCTGACTAGTTGGTCTCTAACATTAATGTTTTTTTTTTTTTTTTTTTTTTTTTTTTTCCGGAGCTGGGGACCGAACCCAGGGCCTTGCGCTTCCTAGGTAAGCGCTCTACCACTGAGCTAAATCCCCAGCCCCAATGTTTTTTAAAGAATAGTAACAGTGGTGCTTTTATTATCTTACTGTCAATTCCCACCATACGGAAAATGACGTGGTGCAATGGTGGCCTCTGAGCAGACTTGCAAACTACTGCAGAGGTACCAGGACAGAAATGGTTATCAGAAACAAAATTAACATGTTAATTTAATTTGATAGATAGAGGACACAGAGTAACTCACATAGGGTACAAGTTAGAGAAAATGATTTATATATGACGTAAGGTACACACAGCATCCAGGTGTCATGCTTGTCTGTCAGATTTAGATTTATGGTTTATGGCATAAATCTGAGAATGTATAGGAAGTGCCCCCATACACACAAAAGTCCTAAGGAATGGAAGAGTGACCTTCCTCCAGTCATTTTTTAAAATTTGAGATCCACATAGCACTGAAAGGACCCTTGACAACATAACTATTAACCAAATGTAACAGTGTTTTATGAATAAACCCAGAGTAGGATTTTAGAAACAAAGAAAGCTCAGGACACCACTCTCCAATGGACAGGATAAGATAAAGGATGGAGTTCATATCCATGTATTAAAATGCCATAAGGACAACTTTACTTTGTATGCTAACCTATACAATTAGTTAAATTTATTTTTGAAATCACGTTTGGGGATGTAGCTTATCATAGAAATATATACCAGCTATGATGCCTTGGGTTGGATCCTCACCAAACTACTAAAGGAAATAGTTTAAGGTACAGGTAACAGATGACTTATAGATAGGCAGTTTATTTCTTGAATATCCTTCACAAGCACATGTGCTACTTTGAGAGAACTTGAAATATTGAGACTTGGTATCCAGCTGCCAGGTATATGGGCATAGGAACAGACATTATTGTTTATATCCTATGACTGGTTCTGGCTTAATCAGTAATGTGGGGTAACCATATGCCCACACTGCCACTGCCATAGCCACCATCATGAGCAGTTTTTGCTGATGTATATTCTCCATTATTATGGACTTGGTCACCTAAGCCATGAACCAGAAAAAATCCATTTCTAAGTTGTTTATCTTGGACTTTACATCACAACAACCAGACAACCAACACAAAAATTTTGCAACTAAGGACAGTCTACTGCTGTGACAGCACTGACCATGTGTTTCTTGTATCTTTGGAACTAGTTTGTGGCAGGAATGTGGAAGAGCATGAAGTTGTGCTGAAGAAAATGAAGAATCTTATAAGAACCACTAAAAATCTCACTTTGGTTGAGGAAGACAAGACTAAAGGTAGAAACGCAGGAAATTAAATTCCATCCTTAAAATGTACTAATTAGTAAGGGAAAGAATGTGTATCAGATCAAATTTCTGAAAACTGGCAACTATTATTATGCTAAAGGAACATGCTAAAGGAAAATAGTAAAAAAAAAATACTATCAACATTCTACTGTACCCATAGATCAGTGCCTTGGTCATTCTGTAATGCTAAAGTATATTTAAGATTCCACAAATAAAAATGTTTTGTGTTTGTTTGTATAATTTTTTTTTATTTTTGTTGTCTTCTTTTTTTAATCTATGTGACAAACTTCTAACCTTTGTCAATACGGGACATGTCTAAGAATGAAAATAAATGTGATTCGTGTGTAACGTAGACACTAATTAATCTCTTTGCTATGTTGGGGAGCACATCCTTCTGACACCATTGGTACATGATCACTTATTACATGTATATGATCACCTATCATTTCATATATCACGTCTCTTGATAAAGATGGGAATTAACACATAGAGCTGCAGCCATACAGTGTGTAGACAGCAATGCTAGCACATTCAGCCTTAGGTAGGATGCCCTCATCAAACTCTCTCCTCAAGACTCAGGCATCTACAAAGTGTAGGAAGCAGAACTATCCTAAGAGTCAGAGGTGGAAGATGACCCCGAGGATAGAGCATCTTCCAGATACCTCAGGACTAATGTACAAAGGGACTCAGATTGTGGGAGCACATATAAGATCTGCACAGGTTAACACCAAACTAAATTGCAGCACTGAGAAAAGGAAGTAGTTACCATCTATTTGTATTAATTGCTGCCTGCTGGGAAAGAGAAAACCAGTGTTCTCCAGTAGAATGTGATTGAGTATATCAACCATACTACAAGGATGTCCAGTGTAACACAAACTCAATCTTTTCCTCTCTGCTTCCTCATAGTCTCTCACTCTGCACTTTGTCTAGATGTGGATCTCTGTTATCATATACATACAGTTATCTGTATTCATCATTTATAGTTATCATCTACACATAGTTCTTAATCATTCTAATAGAGAGTTTTAACTTAGTCCATTTAAAGAACAGTATTGCTCAAGATATCAACAATAACAAAAGAACAAAGATCTAGATTGTAAAAAAGAAACTAAGTTTATCGTTTAGGATTTACAGAGTTTAACACTATACAAAATGAAGTTATGCATTGATAAAAATGTGTTGAAACTTGACAGGTGCTAAAGAGCAACACTTTCAGTAAAACTCTCATTCTGTTGGGAAAGAATACATCCCATGGCTGGGAAGGAATAAAACTTCCCACTGCTGTTGTCATGTCAACAGTAGAGTTCAAAGTTCAGGTTTAGGTTGAAGCAGCCACACCAGATTGTAATCAAAGTACTGTGAAGGAAGATAATTTACTTTATAATTTATTATATATTAGTTACTTTACAATTGTAAATACTATAATATGTAGGCATTTGTTATGAAAAAGAAAATAGAATGTTTCTATAGTCCTTTTTATTTTTCTCACAATAAATATTTCTTGAAATCAGAATGTGGTGTTACTGTTGCCACTAGTCTACCAATGCAATAGGTAATTTTGTTTTATGTAAAAAAAATGTATTTTGACTTGCACAAAGTTTGGTTCAATTTTATCTTTTCTATTTATTTGCTATGCCATGTATGGATTTTTTTGAAGGCTCAATATCTCCACCTGCAAATTGTGGATACCTGTTTCCTCAGATTGACATGGAAATGTACTGAAGTAATAGACCTATAGCTCTAAGCCCAGATTTGATATTTCAGCCAAAGCTACCTCCACTGGATAAAACTGCAGAAATTTGATGTTGAAAATTATGCAGAGTATCATATATGCTTAAAACTAAGTAGTAGCTTATTTTCACAGAAAATGATAAAAACATGTCTGGAAGATAGATGGTAAGTGACAAAGATCTGGGGTCTTCTCATTTAATAAATTTTACAAAAGAATTTTGAGATCCAGTAACTTTGGAAATACTGTAAGATTTTTAGGAATCTGTTCCTTTGAAACTTAGGCTCACAGTCACCACCACAAGATTATGCAGAGCACATTTGATACATATGCTTGAGGTGTTGGTAGAATTACATAGATATAAAGTCGAAATACATCAGCACAAGGTGCCTGATGTAAAATAAAGAGAAAAGCAGGTAAGGAAGAATGTGGGACTTTTGTATTTTTTAAAGCATAAGACATTATTAAAATGGCTTGCTTTTCTTGCTATTGGGTAGGGGAATATTTTTAGAAGGAACATGATTTGCATCATTATTCATACTTAATCCCACTCTTCGCTGTAATCTCCCAGGAGAAGCAAAGTTACCCAGAGTGCCCTTCTCTCACATGCAACTGTATTGGTTGTAATTAATAAGTACCAAAATAAAGCATGCTCATGATAAATGAAGTTCTCACAAAATTGTGCCATCTGGTATAATAACTCAGTGCAAGAGATGGGTAATGAGCCATGAAATCTACGGTGCAGCATACATTCAGCATATGTAATAGGTCATGAAAGAAATAAAAGATGTAAACTGTGAGGCAAACAAGGAATCCAAGCATAAAGGCAGTTTATTACATTTAAGTATATCTTGGTATGTATGATATATGAACATATCTTGATATGTTCCTTAATAATTATATTTATTGATATTTCTGTATCTTAGGCTGGATTAGAGTTAACTACACAGTTTAAATTTGCCTTGAAATCATATCAACTCGCCTATCTTATCTCCTGAGTACTAAGATTACAGATGTGAATGATTATACTATAATGATTTGTATTTTTAAGGAAGATAAAATATCCAAATTTATAAGATATCTTGATATTTTGGAATGTGTAAACACGATATATATTCAAGTCAGGGTGGACACATATATCTCCTCAAATACTGATAACTTATTTGAGGTAAAAGAATAAAAATCCCCTTTGTGATAGCTTTTCAAATATATACGGTAAAGTACCATTACTGTAGTTTCCCATTCATACAAAACAATGCAAGAACTCAAATGAGAATTTGAATTGAAAGTCTGAAAGCTCATTCTTTATTGGGAATGCAACAAAATGACTATAACACACTTGTACAATGACAAAATTTATCTATTGTAATTTAGTCACCTTTTAATGTTCTTAGCCTTTTTTATACTGGGGATTGATTTTCTAAATTATGAACTCTAAAAGTCACTTCTGAACCATAGCAACTCATTAACTAGTTTTAATTTAAACATATTTATGAACAGCCTGTCTTTGGGCAATAGTTTAACTCATATTTGTTTTATTTAATTTTGTTACCTTTTTATGTTTTTACAATATATACAGATATTAAAACATTTACTGTAATGAAACAGATTAATAAATGTATAGTCCCTTAGTTACTGCTTCTTAAAACAGACAAACAGAAGTATAGTTATTTTTAAAATTATGAGCAATAACACTAACTCTAGCCTCATGTTATAGACAGATTCGTGCTGCATATCATCACTCTGAAGAATGTGGCCACATGTCCCTAAAGACTCCCTTTTTCTATTAAACTATTGGCAAAACCTAGGGAGTAATATTAGTTTACAAGGAGGGAAACAATACATTATACACTTGGAAAATAAGTTTCTTACTGAGATTTTACATTTGGAAGTAAGTCCACTTTCCTCCACAAGCAATCGATATCCATTTCCTTACTGAAGAAGTCCATGAATATAGCAGAAGGTAAAGTGGTATGGATGATGATCATTCCTATGCAATATAACTTTAATCAAGGAACTACTGCTACTATGAATCTGCTGATCTTTCTGAGTCTGTGAAATGACATCTGTATGAGAGTCACAACAGACTTCCTAGAGGGATTCAGGATCCCAGGGTCCATTTCACACATTTACTACAAACCCTTGAATTTAATTAAAATTTTATGAGATTTTCACATTTTGAAGTTCACCTTATTAGTACATTAGTTGGTATCTCATCAAGTAAACACATTCCCAGAACGGAAGTCTCCAGAACAGTAATCAGTGTTATTTTACGAAGGAGATCTTGTCTAGGAACTCAGTTATAGGATAAAATAGTAATATCTTAAAAAATACTTAATGGACCATTTCCTCCCTACAGATTGTAACAACTTTAATAGTGGTTCACAACTCTCCTTTGAGTGCAATGATAAATTTTCCTGTATCTCTTGAAAGAATTTTCTAAGTTGATGGCTGACATCAAAGACTCACTTCCTCTATCCCTTCTCTCTCCCTCTCTTCCTCTCTCCCTCTCTCCCTCCCTCCTTCCCTCCCCCCTTCTCTCCTCTCTCATTTTCTATCTTATTCCCTACATCGAAGTGTTCATCTCTTGTCCTCAGAGAACAAAAGTTTATTATAAATCATCAATTATCATTTCTCATGTAGCTACACCAACAGGGATAATACCATGATAAGCCTTCACTTAAACATTAGCAGTTTCAATTTTCTTAGTAAATTCAATCTACTATAATAGAAATAAAATAAACCCCACTTTTCACAAGCAACACATATTTATTTCTTACAGCTCTGGGGATGGGAGGTATAAAATTGAGACACTTGCAGATTGGAGAATGAAGTTGAATGTTTTTATCAAAAATAAAAATATTTATAAAGGCACTGACCGCTTTGATGAAGGCTCCAACCAGTCCTTATGATCTAACTATCTCCTGAATGGCCTGCTTCTCAATACTGTCATATTAGGGGTTAAGAAGATTATAGTTATGGTTTTAATATTAAGTTATATGTGGGCCTTGAATCTATTAACCAAATCAATAAATTGCTTCCCTGATATTTTCACAGCTGAACGAACTATTAAGAGGTGAATCTTGGTTGGAAAAAGGAGGCCATTTAGTCAGTGTGTCTTGGGGTTTGGGGTTCTTATTTATGTCGCTTTCCATTCACCCCTGCACTTCTAAGCTAGCACGAAGCAAGCAGCTCTTCTGTCACATATCTTCCACCAGTCTTCTCACATGATGTAATCAGATACCTAAGAAATGGAAATAAAAACAAAAACAAGCCCATAACATAACATAGCATAGCATATAATAGCATAACATAACATAACGTAACACAACACAACAAAACCCCCAAAAGCCAAGTTCCTTTCTACTTAAGCTATTTAAGGTGTTTTCTCGTATTGTTGAATAGTGATTGGCATAGTGGTTAGCATGTGAATTTTAATTGAGAGGTCATATAATTTGCATTATAGTACTAAGTTACTCAGGGAAACATACTTATGTAAGTATGCTCCTAAAAGTGAAGGATTTTGTAGATTATATTCATGTCACATTTTGCTTTCTATCCCTGTGAAAAAAACACCAGAATCTAAAGCATGTTAGTTTATCTTAGTGCTGAGAGGCCATCAAGAAGAAAAGTCAGGGTAAGGGCTCAAGGGAAGAACTTGAAGCTAGGAATGGAACACAGACCAGGGAGGAGCGCTGCATACTGCTCTTTAGACACTTTTTAAAACTTTGGATCTTTATTTACTCACATTTGAAATGTTATCTCCCTTCACAGGTTCCCCTCCAGAAGCCAACTATTCCATCCCTCCCTCCCTAATTTTATGAGGGTGTTCTCAACTATTGTTGAGAATAGTTTTCATTGTCCTGGATTTTTGGTTATTCCAAATAAATTTGCAAATTGCTTTTATTAACTCTATGAAAAATTGAGTTGGAATGTTCATGGAGATTGCATTGAATCTATAGATTGCTTTTGGCAAGATGGCCATTTTTACTATATTAATCCTGCCAATCCATGAGCATGGGAGATCTTTTCATCTTTTGAGTTATTCTTCAATTTCTTTCTTCAGAGACTTGAAGATTTTGACATACAGATCTTGCACTTGCTTGGTTAGTGTCACACCAAGGTGTTTTATATTATTTGGCATTATTATGAAGGGTGTTGCTTCCCTAATTTCTTTCTCAGCTTGTTTCTCTTTTATGTAGAAGAAGGCTACTGATTTATTTGAGTTAATTTTATACCCAGCCACTTTGCTGAAGGTGTTTATCAGGTTTAGGAGATCTCTGGTAGAATTTTTGGGGTCACATAAGTATACTATCATTTCATCTGCAAATAGTGATATTTTGACTTCTTGCTTTCCAAATTGTATCCCATTGACCTCCTTTTGTTATCTAATCTCTCTGGCTAGGACTTTCAGTACTATACTGAATAGGTAGGGAGAGAGTGGGTAGCATTGTCTAGTCCCTGATTTTAGTGGGATTGCTTTAAGTTTCTCTCCATTTAGTTTGATATTGGCTACTAGTTTGGTGTATATTGCTTTTATTATATTTAGGTATGGGCCTTGAATTCCTGATCTTTCCAAGACTTTTAACATGAAGGAGTGTTGAACTTTGACACATGTTTTCTCAGCATCTAATGATATGATCATGTGTTTTTTTTTCTTTGAGTTTTTTTACATAGTAGATTACATTGATGGATTTCTGTATATTGAAACATCCCTGTATCCATTGGATGAATCCTACTTGATCATGATGGATGATTGTTTTAATGTGTTTTGGATTCCACTTGTTAGAATTTTATTGAGTATTTTGGCATCGATATTTATAGGAGAAACTGTTCTGAAGTTCTCTTTCTTTGTTGGCTCTTTGTGTGGTTTAGGTATAAGCATAATTGTGTCTTTATATAGTGAATCTGCTAGTGTTCCTTTTATTTCTATTTTGTGGAATAGTTTAGAGAATATTGGTATTAGGTCTTTTATGAAGGTCTGATAGAATTCTGCACTAAAGCCTTTTGCTCCTGGGCCTTTTTTGGTTGGGAGACTTTTAATGACTGCTTCCATTTCCTTGGGTCTTATGGGACAGTTTAGATGGTTTATCTGATCCTCATTTAACTTTGGTACCTGATATCTGTCTAGAAAATTGTCAATTTCATCCAGATTTTGCAGATTTGATGGATGTAGGCTTTTGTCGTAGGATCTGATGATTTTTTGAATTTCCTCAGTTTCTGTTTTTATCTCTCCCTTTTCATTTCTGATTTTGTTAATTTGGATACTGTCTCTGTTCCCTTTGGTTAGTCTAGAAAAAGATTTATCTATCTTGTTGATTTTCTGAAAGAACAGCTGCTGATTTTATGCTACGAAGGAATGTTATTATCCTGGTAGCATCACCTATAGGAGTCTTCAATATCAGTTAAGAAACTTTTCCTAGATATTTCTGCAGGTAAATCTGATGCAAGAATTTTCTCAACTGAGGTTCCCTCTTCTCTTATGACAATAATTTGTATCAAATGGACAAAACCTAACATTGAAAAATTCTTGTTTGTTTGTTTATTTTTACACTACAATTTTTTATTATCCTTCTCATCCATCCTCGGACTCTTCCACATCCCATACCTTCTCCCCATCCCCCTGTCTCCGGAAGAATGTCACCACCCCACCCATCTCACGAGAAAACTTTGAGAAATTTTAAAAACTGGATTATACAATGTTTACTTTAGTACTTATAGAATATTATTATAAATGTTTTATATGTTTAAGCTAGTAAATTTATATAAAATATAAATATAAATGGAGTACTTTTTAATAACATTAAAACATTAAACAGAATGTGATTTATGAAGAAAGAAGCACATGCTTTTCTAATTAAACCAACTTAAAGAATTTTAATGCAAGTAATCTGGGTTTCAGAATTCATCTTCTTAACAAGTAAGATTTGTGAATCACTCCAAATCATAGGATATCACCATTCATTTTAAGAAAAAAATGACAGTTTAAAGGCATAAACAAAGTAGTATAAACAGAAGTATTTTAGTTAAAATATTTAAATGATCAAAAGCACTGTGAGAGTGGCCCAAGAAATCTTCTTGGCATATGGAAGTGTTCATTCTGTCAGAAACTATGCCCACCATCACATACAACTTTTACTTGAAACTGTACATTTTACGGACTTGGTTTAAATGTTTAGTTATCATGACTAGAGAAAGATGAAGGCATTTGTAAAAATTAAATACAAAAGAACACTTAAGGAAAAATGGTATTACAACCGGAAATTTACTGTGCAATGCATCCTTTTTTAGCTCTCCATATTACCTCCTATGAGATTCTGTTTAACAGACTTATTCAAGAACAATTAGAAACTGATCTTCCAACTTTCATTCTTATTTTCATTTGCTATTCATTATTTACTTATTTGCTTTTAAAACAGGGTTCACAGTGTGGTACCAGCAATCCAAGAACTGTAGAGCCCAAATTGACTTTCAATTTATTGCCAATTTCTTGCTTCAGTTACTAAATCCTGAACTCACAGTCATGAAACACAATACTTAACTCTCTTCTTTCTTGTGTAAAATAGGCAAGTAAAAAAGTTTATTCCTTATCTCTATAACTATTTATTTAATTTTGTCTCTGAATATACCTGCTCTATAATTCTCTATCAAATGCCCCACAAAGCACACACAACATGCATGAAGAATAAGAACCAAAGCCTAAAATTCCTGCATTTATAAAATGTAGTGGTACCTATAGTCATGAGCAATATGACAATAAGTGGAATGAGAAATACAAAAAAAATTGTGTCTAACTCAATGACAAAAATAACATATCTACATATTAAGCAAGAGGATATAATCAAGCAATTAATCATTTGGTATAATTTGGAAATTGAGATGTCCTGATTCAGAAATGCCAGTACACTTATATCAGATAAGTGCTTTAATAGTCTTTGTGATGGTTTGTATATGCTTAGTCCAGGGAGTGACAATATTAGGAGGTATGGCCTTGTTGGAGTAGGTGTGTCACTATGGGCATGGGCTTAAGACCCTTGTCCTAGCTGCCTGGAAGTGAGTATTCTGGTAGCAGACTACAAATGAGGATGTAGAACTCTCAATTCCATCTGTACCATGCCTGCTAGAATGCTGCTGTCCTCTAGCCTTGATGATAATTAACTGAATGTCTGAACATGTAAGCCAGCCCAAATTAAATGGTATCCTTATAAGAGTTACCTTGGTCATAGTGTCTATTCAGACCAGTAAAACCCTAAGACAGTTTTCAAAAGGAATAGTGAAATTTCTCTAATTTTTAATCCAACTTTATGGTTGTCAAAATGGTGTATTATAAAAACTAGCCAATTAATAGTACTCCTCAAGGCACTTGAGGAACCTGGTTTTAACCAGGGACTTTCAAAAAGGACCTAAACATGAATAAACTACTAGGCCACAGTGCTGAAGGAGAAAAAGCACAAAACAGTGAGCTCTGATCATTTTGAAAAGGGTTCTTGGAGCATATAACTGAATTAAATCCATAAAATCTGTCCCTGGCCTGATAGCATTATTGTATTGTTATTATTAATAGATAAGACTAAAGTTGAAATGTAATTTTTGTCATGAAGCCCATAGAATAGTAATTGGGCAGTTCAATTTGGCTTGATTGTTAGTCACTATTTCTATGTTCTATCTGGGTTGCTGTTAGCTCCAATTGACCAGCCCATGTGGCCACATTTTCTACTCCTACCCCATGGCATCTCTCTCTCTCTCTCTCTCTCTCTCTCTCTCATATAAGTTGTATATGGCAGATAGAAACCCGGCCCCATTATAACTAATAATTTAACTGCACAGTATAGATGGTTAAAACAAGATATTCAATGACATCCCCTATCCCCTGGGACACAGCCACCAAGTTAATTTTGTTTGGGTGAATAAAGATGCTGAAAGCGAGTAGTTGGGCAATAGAGATACAGTTGAGGTTAAAGGTTGTGGGGTTTGGGAGTAGGAAACAGAAACCACTATGGGAGAAAGTAAGAACATGCAGGAGAGGAGAAAGTAGAGCCACTATGAGTTTCCTGAGCCATGAAAACATGGCCATGTGTGCTGACTAGTTGGACCTAAGAGCAGTCCAAATAAAACATAGCAAGTAATAACTTGGGTTATGGATAGGATGAAAGATTATAACAGTATGGAGGGTAAGCAGTTGCTCAGCTATTTAGTTGCCTAGGTACATTTAAAAATGTAAATATTGTGTGTTATTTTCATCCATGAACATAAATTGTATATGGCAGGTAGAAAACCGGTTTCATGATAACTAATAATTTAAATGTACATTATAGATGGTTAAAACAAGATATTCAATGACATAACCAAATTTAAACAATTTCTTTCAACAAACCAAGCCCTACAGAGGATACTACAAGAAAACCTGCAGCACAAGAAGTGCAACTATACCCAAGGAAATTAATCATCTCACACACAAACACACACAAACACACACACACACACACACACACACACATGCACGCGCACATGCACAGAATCAACACCAACATCAAAATAATAGGAATTAACAATAATTGGTGATTAATATCTTTCAGCATCAGTGGATTCATTTTAGCAATAAAAAGACATAGGCAAACAGAGTGGATGCATAAACAGGATCTATGATTTTGCTGCATACAAGAAACATACCTCAGCTACAAAGATAGACACAACTTCAAAATAAAGTGTAGAAAAAGGATTTTTAGGGAAATGGATCCAGAAACAAGCTAGAGTAGTCAATCTAATATCTAATAAATTAGACCTTCAATTAAAATTGATCAATAGCATAGGGAAGAACACTTCATACTCATCAAAGGAAAAAATCACCAAGATAAGACCTACATTCAGGACATCTACGCCCCAAACACAAAGTCTCACACATTCATAAAGAAACATTACGAAGACTTAAATCATACATTAATCTGCTCAAAATAATTGTGGGGTACTTCAACACCCACTATCACCAATGGAAAGTTCATTGAAACAGAAACTAGACAGAAAAATAATGAAAATAATAGACACTACAAACCAATCTAACAAATATCTACAGAACTTTTCATTCAAAGAAAAAATAGTATACCTTTTTCTCAGCACCATATAGAACAGTGTCCAAAATTAATCTATAATCATTCACAAGGCAAGTATCAATAGAAACAAGAAGATTAAAATAACCTTTTGAATCTTATCAAATCACAGTGGGTTAAATCTGGAGAACAACAGAAACAAGGTAAAATCTACAAACTCACAGAAAGTGATCTATAATCTAGTCAATTGATCTTTTTGTCAAGAAAGAAATAAAGAAATTAAAGATTATCTAGAATACAAAGAAAATGAGGAGAAATTAAAGATTATCTAGAATACAAAGAAAATGAGGGCAAAACATACTGAAACTTATGGGACAAAATGGAATGAGTACTAAGAGGAAAGTTCATAGCACAAAATGCCTTCAAAAAGAAATTGGAGAGCTGTACCCCCCCAACCCAGATACAGCTTAAACCCCAGAAGTTCTGACAGCCTGAAGTTCAAAGGTAAATCCCTACACCCACCACAATACCTAACTAGGACCCCATATCCCCTGGGGCCCAGAAGACACAGGACTTTCTGCCTGTGGGAGACATATCTTCCTTCTGGTTTGTACCTGCACTTGGGAGAAGATCCTATGCTTCAGCCTACCACATGACCTATACCCAAAGACAGTTTGACCCTAGGAATTCTGATATTCTAGGATCTCAGATCAAGTTCTCCAAACCCACTCCCATAACCAGAGACAGCTTGATCCAAGGAGGACCAACATAGCCAGACTCACAAGAGGGCCAGGCTCCGGTCAGAGACAGCAAGGACAGTTAACACCAAAGATAACCAGATGGCAAGAGGCAAGTGCAGGAACGAAAGCCACAAAACTCAGTGCCACTTGACAATATTAGAACCCAATTTTCCAACCACAGCAAGCCTTGGATACCCTAACACACCTGAAAAAAATCCCATCTCATGAAAATGATATAGGACTTAAAAAGGACATAAATAACTACCTTAAAGACATATAGGAGAACACAGGCAAACAGGTAGCAGCCCTTAAAGAGGAAACACATAAATCCCTTAGAGAAAACATGAACATACCGGTGAAGGAAATGAACAAAGCCATTCAGGTTCTAAAAACTGGAAATAGAAACAATAAAGAAATCACAAAGCTAGATGACCATGGAGATGGAAAACTAAGGAAAGCCATCAGGAGTCACAGTCACCAAGAGAATACAAGAGATAGAAAAGAACATTTCAGATATAAAAGATACCATAGAAAACATTGACACCATAGTGAAAGAAAATACAAAGTGCACAAAAGCCCCTACTGCAAAACATCTAAGAAATTCAGGACACAATGAAAAGCCCAAACCTAAGACTAGTAGGTATAGAAGAGAGCAAACATTTTCAACTCGAAGGAAAGAAAACATTTTCAACAAATTCAAAGAAGAAAATTGTCTTAACCTAAAAAGGAGATGCCCAGAAATGTACAATATGCCTTCAGAACTCCAAATAGAATGGACAAGAAGAGAAATCCTTCCTGTAACATAAAAATCAAAACACCAAATGCACACAGCAAAGAAAGAATATTAAAAGCAGTAAGGGAAAAAGGTCAAGTAACAAATAAAGGCAACCTAAAAGAATTACACCAGACTTCTCACCAAAGACGGTGAAAGCCATAAGATCCTGGACAGATGTCATACAGACCATAAGAGAACACAAATGCCAACCCAGGTTACTATATGCAGCAAAACTCTCAATTAACATAGGTGGAGAAAACAAGATATTCCGTGACAAAAAAATTTACACAATATTTTTCTACAAATCCAACCCTACAAAGGATAATAGATGGAAAACTCCAACACAAGGAGGGAAACTATACCCTAGAAAAAGCAAGAAAGTAATCTTCTTGCAACGAAACCAAAAGAAAAGAGCCACACAAACATAATTCCACCTCTAACAACAAAAACAACAAGAAACAATGATCACTATTTTTTTTTTCTTTTTTTTTTTCGGAGCTGGGGACCCAACCTAGGGCCTTGTGCTCGCTAGGCAAGCGCTCTACCGCTGAGCTAAATCCCCAACCCTGATCACTACTTTTTAATATCTCTTGACATAAATTGTTGGTGCCCCATGCACGCACCAATGCAGCGAAAGCCTGCGGGATTAAAGAAACACACACACACAGGTTATTCATGTCAAGCCAGAAGAGGAAGAGCCTCCTGTAACTTTATTCACCAAGATATATACCCTAAGTACACCAGGTAGAAAATATCTGGGAAGCACAGTGGGAAACCCTGGCTAGAGACTTAGGTAACAAAAAGACCAACTAAGTGACCTGAATAAACTAGGGAAAAATCCAGGAACCAGCCTAAATCTCAAAGACAAAGACCAAGAAGACAAAAGGCAAGAACGAATTGACCACCACCCAGGTGTGTCAGTACCAGGCCAGATTGCTCCTTTGTTAGGAACAAAAGGTTTCCACGTGCATCAGCAGGGCTCAGCAGGGGTCAAACCCTCCAAGAGACCCAGGAGGGTCTGACAAGGGGGGTGAAACATTGTAGGGGACACAGCAGGTTCTGACAATCAATGGACTCAATTTCCCAATAAAAAAGACATAGACTTTCAGACTGGATATGTAAAGAGGACCCAGTATTTTACTACATATAGGAAACACACCTCAGTGACAAAGACAGACACTGCCTCAGAATAAAAGGCTGGAGAACAATTTTTTTAGGTAAATGGTCCAAAGAAGCTGGAGTAGCCATTCTAATATCAAATAAAATTGATTTTCAACCAAAAGTTATTTAAAAAGAGAAAGAAGGACACTTCATATTCATCAAAGCAAAAATCCACTAAGATAAACTCTAAATCCTTAATATGTATGCCCCAAATGCATGGGCATCTACATTTGTAAAACAAATGTTACTAAAGTTCAAAACATACAGTGAACCTCACACAATAATAGTGGGAGACTTTAATACCCACTCTTACCAATGGATCGATCATAGAAATGGAAATTAAGCAAATACACAGTGAAACTAACAGAAGTTATGAACCAAATAGATTTAACAGATATCTACAGATTATTTCAACCTAAAACAAAAGAATATACATTCCTTTCAGTCCTCATCTCATCATACTTTCTCCAAAATTGACCATGGGACAAACAGATAAAAGAAACCTCAACAGATACAAGAAGATTCAAGAAGATTGAATTAATCTCCTGTATTTTATCAGATCATCATTCACTAAGACTGGTCTTTAATAACAACAAATTAGAAATTCTACATCCCCATGGAAACTGAGCAACTCTCTACTCAATAATATTTTGGTTGGGGAAGAAATAAAGAAAGAAATTAAAGACTTGGAAGGGGGACATCATTTTGAAATGTAAACAAGCAAAATAAACAAAAAAAGAAATTGAAGAGATCTCATACCAACAACTTAACAGCTTTAGAACAAAAAGCAAACAAAAAAGGAGTAGATTGTAGGAAATAGTACAACCAAGGGCTGAAATCAATCAATTAGAAACAAAAAGAACAAAAGTAAGACTCAACAAAAGGAAAAACAACATTCTTTAAGAACATTAACAAGACAGGGAACACTTATGCAAACTAACTAAAAAGCAGATAGACAGTATCCAATTAATAAATGGGAAATGAAAAGGGGGGCATAACAACAAAAACTGTACTCCACAAACCTGCAAAATCTAAATGAAATGGATGATTTTCTATACAGATACCACTTACCAAAGTTAAATCAAATTCAGTTAAACAATCTAAATGGCCCTATACACTTAAAGAAACAAAAGCAGTCATTAAATGTCTCCAAACTAAAAGGTAATCTACCAAACTTTCAAAGAAGCATTAATATTTTTCTTTGAAACCATTTTACAAAATAGAAACAGAAGGAACACTGTGAAGCTCGTTCTGTTAGACCACAGTCAAACATATACCTAAACTGTACAGAGACTGAACAAGGAAATAGAATTTCTGGCCAATTTCTCTTATGAATATTAATGCAAAATACTAACACTCAGAATCTGAGAACAAATCAAAAACATTATTCACCATGATCAAGTATGTTTCATTCCAGGGGTGGTTCAACAACTAAAAGTCCATCAATTTAATCAAAATAAACTGAAAGAAAAAATTCAGAGTGTCATCTTATTATATGCTGAAAAGTACTTTGTCAAAATTCAACATTCCTTCATGTTAAAAGTCTTAGGAATATTAGGGATACAGCCTCAAACCTAACATATCAAAAAGAATATAGCCAATGACAAATTAAATGGAAAGAAACAAATAAATTCCACTAAAATCAGGTAAAAACAAGGCTGCCTACTCTCTTCCTACCTATTCAATATTATACTTGAAGCTCCAGCTAGAGCTAGAGCAATAAGACAGCAAAAGGGATAACACAAATGGGAAAAGAAAAAGCCACAGTAATACTCTTTCAGAACACCAACAGCTGATAAACAACTTCAGCAACACTCCTCAATTGTTGGTGGGATTGCAAGCTGGTACAACCACTCTGGAAAGCAATTTGGCTGTTCCTTAAAAAATTGGACATAGTACTATATAAGGACCCAGCTATACACTCCTGGGCATATACCCAAAAGATGCTCCAACATATAACAAGGACACATGCTCCACTATATTCAAGGCAGCCTTATTTATAATAGCCAGATACTGGGAAAAACCCAGATGTGCTTCAACAGAGGAATGAATACAGAAAATCTGGTACATTTATATAGTGGAGTACTACTCAGCTATTAAAAGCAGTGACTTCCTGAAATTCTTAGGCAAGTGGGTGGAACTAGAAAATATCATCCTGAGTGAGGTAACTCAATCATAAAAGAACACGAATGATATGTACTTACGGATAAGATAGCCCCAAAGCTCGGTATATCCAAGATCAAATTTACAGAGCACATGAACCTCAAGAAAAAGACTGACTAAGGTGTCAATGCTTCAGTACTTCTTAGAAGGGGGCTCAAAATACTCACAGGAGGAAATACAAAGACAAATTGTGGAGCAGAGACTGAAGAAAAGGCTATCCAGAGACTGCCACACATTGAGATCCATCCCACATAGAGTCATCAAACCAAGTCACTTTTGGGGATGCCAAGAGGTACATGCTGACAGGAGCTTGATATAAATGTCTCCTGAGAGACTCTGTTAGAGTCTGACAAATACAGAGGCAGATGACAACTATGGGACTGAGAATGGGGTCCCCAGTAGAGGAGTAAGAGAAAAGGCTGAGGTAGCTAGGGGAAGTTTGCAACCCCATAGGAAGAAACAACATCAACCAACCAGATACCCCCAGAGCTCCTGAGGACTAAGCCACCAACCAAAGAGGATGGACCCATGTCTCTAGGCACATAAACCTCAACAGATACAAGAACGGTGAATTAATTCCATGTGTTCTATCGAACTAGCATGAACTAAGGCTGGCCTTTGCAAACTTTGAAAGAGCAATTCTCACTTTCATATCAAAAACCAAAAACCCCAGGAGAACTAAAATAATACTGAGTCATAAGGGAACTTCTGGATGTATTACCAGTCCTAGTCTCAAGTAGTACTACAGAGCAATAGTAAAAAAAAAAAAACCTGCATGTTATTTGTACAGAAAAAGACAACTTGATCAATGGAATCAAATTGAAGACACAGTAAAAAGCCCATACCATATGAATGCTTGGTTTTTGACAAAGAAATCAAAATCATATAAGAGAAAAAGAAAGCATCTTCAATAAATGGTGTTAGTCTAACTTGATACCTGCATGTAGATGAATGCAAAAATCTATATTTGTCACACTCCACAAAACGCAAGTCCAAGTAAATCAAAATCTCAACATAAAACTGGATACACTAAATCTAATAGAAAAAAAGTAGGAAATAACCTTGACCACATTGGTACAGGAGACAATTTTCTAAATAGAAAGCCAATGGTTCAGGCTGTAAGATCAACAATTGAGAAGCAGGATTTTATGAAACTTAACAGCATCTCTAGGCAAAGGAAATTATAAACAGGATAAAACAACAGTCTATGCATTGGAGAACTGAAAAATTTGCACGCGCGCGCTCGCGCGCGCGCACACACACACACACACACACACACACACACACACACACACACACCAAGAGACCCAAATCCAAATAATCCGATTAAAACATAAAGTACAGAGCTAAACAAAATTTTCAATAGAGAAATCTTTTCGAATGGCCAAGAAGAATGTTGAATAAATGTTCAGTGTCTTTAGACATCAGGTAAATGCAAATCAAGATGATCCTGAGATTCCTTATACCAATCATTATGTCTAAGACCAAAACTTCAAACAACAGCACATGTTAGTAAGGGTTTAGAGGAAGAAGAACACTCCTCCATTGCTGTTAGGGGTGAAAACTTGAACAACTACTCTGGGAATCAATTTGGAGATTGGGAATAGTTCTAGCTGAAGACCCAGATGTACCTCCCTTGGGCGTATACCCAAAAGATGCTCCACCATACCCCAAGGACACATGCTCTACTATGTTCATAACAGCTTCATTTATAATATCCAGAAACTGAAAACAACCCATTTGTGTCCCTCAACCAAAGAACTGATACAGAAAGTGTGGATCATTTGCACAATAGAATACTATTCAGCTATTTAAAACAGGGACGTCATGAATTTTGCAGGCAAATGCAGAAAACAAAACAAAAAAATTCATCTTGAGTGAGATTACCCAGACCCAAAAGGACATGCATGGTATGTACTCACAAGTAGATATTAGCTATTAAAAACAGGTTACCCATCATACTCTTCACAGACCCAAACAGGCTGAATAAGAAGGAAGGCCCAATCAAGAATGCTTGAATCTTACTTAGAAGGGGAAATAAAATGGTCATAGGAAGCCGAAGGAGTAATTTAACTGGATAGGAGAGGGAATGGGGAGGTGAATGGGAAGGTGAATGGGGGGGCAGGATTAGGTGTGGGGAGAAACAGGAGAATGAATGGAAATCTACAGTTGGGGTCATCTCTAGGCAGTGCCAGCAGACTGGGATTGGGGAGGCTCCAAGTAGTCGATGCACTGGGAATATGGACTATGAAGAGGCCACCTCCTATAGCCAGGTAGGATACATCCCAGGAAAGGGATAAAGATACTAACCCACCCACCCACAAAACTTTTGTTCCAAATTTTGCTCTGTCTACAAGAAATGCTGGGACAAAGATGGAGGAGAGACTGAAAGAATGGAAACCTATAAAAACTGGCCCAACTTGAAACCCATTCCATGGGCTTCTATCAATTCCTAACATTCTAAATGATACTGTTATTCTTGCAGACAGAAGTTTAGGATAACTGTCCTTAGAGAGGATCTACCCAGCATCTGACTGAAACAGTTGCAAGAACCATAGCCAATCATTGGATGGAGCCTGAGACTCTTATGAGAGAGTTTGGGAAGGATTGATGACCTCAAAAGAGATAGAAACTCCACAGGACGATCGACAGAATCAACTGATCTGGACCCTTGGGGACTCTCAGAGACTGAGTCACCGACGAACAATCATATACAGGCTGGACCAAGATCCCTGACAAATAGGTAGCAGATGTGCAACTCAGTCTGCATGTCAGTCCCCCAGTAATTAGAGTTGCGGCTGTCTCCAGAGCTGTTGCTTTTCTGTGGAATCCATTCCACTAACTGGTCTACCTTGTCTGGTCTCAGTGGGAGAGGATGAGCCTTACTCTGGAGAGACCTGGTACTCCAGGGTGAAGGGGCTTTCCACTCTTTCAGAGGAGAAGGGGAGAAGGGCATGGGGAGAGGGACTGTGTGAGAAGGGACCAGGAGGGCAACAGCAATTGTGATTCAAAAGAAGAAATAAATAAATTAATAGAAAAAAGTTAAAAATAGAGTACTTGCTTATATTTAGATTGGGGGGATAAAGTATATAAACGTGTTACCAATAAATACACCTCGAAAAAAGTAAATTATTGGTTTTAATAAAATTTAACAATTATATATTTACCTAGTATATTTATGCATAATTATACATGTAGAAGCTTGCATATATATTTATATGAGATCATATGTATGAGGATGAATGAATACTTGAAAATTCACACACACAAATATATGTATGTATATATATATCATTCATATATATTCATGTTTTTGCATATACATTTATTGAACGAATATACAGTTGATCTAGAAGAGTAGTAGTAAATGTGCTTTAATCTCTATTTTCTCATTAATCAAAACATCTCTCATTAGTCATTTAGCATAAGGTTGGCTATTGACCAAGAGTTTTATTTATATTTTGTTCTTTAACTTGTGTGACAAATGTTTATCAATCATATTTTTAACAGACTGGAAAAAAATACCTCCATTCTCACATTGCAAAAACATTATAGTAAGTTTTGAAGTCAATACACCTGACCAAAATCTTATGACATAAACACCTCAGTGCAATGATTTGGTCAATGTGAAGCAGAAATAAATCAAGTAGACATGAAGTCTTTTAAAAGTAAAATATATGCACATGGAATTGAAAGTTGAGAAATTGGTAATATACACCATGCATAGCTGCTTCAAGAACCTTGGGAAGTGTCAACATTGTCATTTTCATAACTTTAATATCCAGAATTCATTAATCTCTTGCTATTGCATTTTCTTCTGTTTCAGAACCCTGTATTGATTGAAGAACAAGGAATACATGAAGATCCTCTTGGATGCCATTTTGGCTGTCTTCCTTTATGGTTCTGTGATCAATATGCAAAAACTTTCATATAAAAATAGATTTCTCTATGTTAGATAAATGAAGTTACATAATCAGAGAAAGGGTTACCATGTGGGGTGACAACAATCTCAATTATATACCTGTAGTGCACTAGTAAAATTCTTGCAGAGTAGCTTAAGCAAATGCTTCTTCTATGACAAATTTCAGATTACACTGGATACTCTACTTCACAAGTACTATAGACCAGCTGTGCCACCAGTACTCTGATGAGGTCAATTAGAAGAATTAGAAAACTGAGAATAATTTCCCTAAAGACATTAGAGACCAACCCAAAGGTAGTAGTGGAAAGATCCATAGCTCTTAAGGGAATCTAAATTGAATGCTCTTTCCCCAAGGGTCTAACCTTTGCTACTCCAAATGTGAGCTAATTTGGAAATAGGATCATTGCAATATAATTAATTAAACTAGCATTTGTTTGTGTCTCTGACCCACTGGAACTGGTATCACTCTAAAGAAAATTTAGAGAGAATACAATATGGGGAATGCCATATGCAAATGAAAGCAGATTTTGTGATCCTTTTATGAGTCCAAGAATATCCAAGAGCACCAATAAATCAGTAGAAGGAAAGATGCCAAGAATAAATCCTGTCCTGCTCTTAGACAGGACAGAACCTGGTGACAACTTGATCTTTAAAATGCCATCCTCTAAGGACTGTAAAGCAGTGCACTTTTACAGCTTAAAGGGGATGGTGATACTTATCTGCACTGTATTACATCAACTCCAGCTGATTCATAAAAGTAGAAATGTACACTGTTGTGTTATTTTACTTCGACACCTTTCTAATCAGTGAATGATATGAAGCCAGTGAGTTAAAAAGCATTGGCGCTATTAAGTGAGTAAGTATGACCCTAAGCTTTCAGCAAAATCATGTTATCAGGGAGAGAAAACTGAAAATCTATTCATCCCAAACAGCCAGACTTGGGAGTCTAAACATTGAGATATATAGAAAAAACACTGACATTACTTAGCACCACAGCCTTTAGTTAGTTTAGGCATTTCTAAAATCAAAAGAATAAGTAGACAAAGAACTTTCTTCGATGAGTACTCATTAGGTGTTCTAGAGATAGAGAATGAAAAGCTAAACAAACACAAAACCAGAACACAGAAGCAGCATGTGAGAAGCACTATGGGAAATAGGCCAAATGTCAGTTTATAGATATGTCAGATGTAAGATGAACAGGCAAATAGAAAATTATACTGTAAATATGGCGAAGACATGATTACAAGACCTGGTAACTTGAAACTGAGGTTGGAGGTTAGGTATTAACCTTTAGGTATTGGTAAGTATTCTCCGGATATGACTCTGGTAGCTCAGAACATAAGATTAACAATTGACAACTGTGATTTCAAACACACACACACACACACACACACACACACACACACACACACACACACACACACAAAGACTTTGAGCAATAAAAGAAACTTTTAATTAAATAAAGAAGCAGCCCACAGAATGTGACAAAATATTTGTGACTTCATCATCAGATTTGTAACTAGAATAACTAGGAAGCTAGAAAACTAAATTCAAAGAAAACAAATAAGACAATATTTTAAAATGGGCTATGAAATTTAAGGAGACAGTTTTCTAGAGAACTCCAAATAGCTATGCAAAGCTTTTTATAAAGTTCATCATCCTGAGCATCAAGAGAATACAGATTAAAACTATTGTAAGCAAGCTCATTGCAGTTCTATGTATTTTAGTTGGGAAACATAATCAGCTTGTGTCCATCAGTAGAAGCATGGGTAGTGAAATGTAGTATGTCTGTGTAATAGGATGTCATTTGATACTGCTATAAGAAAATAAAGGGATGACTCCTACAAGAAATTGTGAGGCAGCCCAGGTTCAGACAGGCAGAGGCCATGCATTTCCCTTATATTCAGACCATGACACCATCAGTTTAGTTTTGTGTAATTGTTTTGGAGTACCTCAGGAAGCCAATAGACTAAAAGAAGAACAGTGTGCATATATGTGTGTGAATGAAGAACAATGCAGGAGAGAAACCATTCTACATAGGTTAAATTAGGGCTGGTGCAGGGTATATTGGAGGTAAAAAGCTTCAACAGGGAGAGTCTTGTGGAAGAGGGAGTGCAAGTGAAAGTAGGGGAGGTTCAAAGAAATTGAAGGAAGTATGAAAAATTAATCATATACCTTAATAGAGGAAACTCTATTAAAAAGCACAAAAGAAAGTTTGAAGGCATAGATGCAGAAGGCTAGAAATGCGCATTTTAGCAAAGGGTCGTTAAACAAATACCTCAGGGTTCAGTGTAGGATACTATTATAGGAATAATTGGTCAAAAAGTTCCCAGAAGGCTCCAAAGAATACAATTTCCAAACAACAATCTCTTATGTGCCTTCTATGATAGATAGCACACATCATCAATGCAAGAAACAGGGAAACCAACTTTGATCTAACTAGACTGAATGATTCTACCCTTCTGCCTGCCTCTCATAATGTGAGAAGTTGCTATGTATTCTGAAGTGAGTTACAGGTATTGAAGGTTTACCTCAGATGTGAATTCTACAAACGAAATTGCCATCCTACCAAGCAAGATACTCCCACCGATATACTCATGACATGGTTACTGTTGCAATAACCAACTGCTTCCCGTTTCAATTTGGATTTCTTCTCCAAATCAAAATACCTGCCTAATACTGCAAACCTAATCCAAATTTCATGACTGAGGAAGTCTAGGTTGAGAGGCGGTAGGAAGGTTCATTAGCTGAAATTATTGCATGAAGCATTTACAGCCACAAAGGCTACTCTCAACCTTAAACACAGAAGCCTCTTTTGCAGTGAATGAAGTTAAATGAAGGGACCCATAAATACATATAATGCTGAGAATAAAGTAGAGTTGAGGGCTCAGCCCTAGACAACACATTTATGCTACATCATTCAGGCTCAGGGAACATCACGAATGAGAATGAAGCAAGAATGGAAAGGACAGAGGGTAGGTCGGAGGGTGCAAATGTCATTTTCATGTCAGGTAATAGACATCACAGCAACTGTTTATACAGAGTTCTACAGAGGTTAGACTCTTCTAACATGGAGCACGTATGCATGCATATCAGATCTACTAAGTAAAATGAACCTTTAGAAAGAATCAGTGATAAAATGCTTTAATATTAGAAAATTATTCATAATGCTCACTCTAGCTTCAGGCATAGGGGAAATTACTATATTTTTGCATTTATTATAATCATTTGTGCTCATGGTTGCATCTTCTATTGCTTCATTTGTTTAGTATGCTTATTATTCTATCTTATTTTAAATTAAGTACCTTTAACATTCTTTTTATTCCTAGTTTAATAATTAGGTTTTTACTCTTGTACAATGATACATTATAATATTATTTTTACGTTAAGTAGTTCTACATAAATTGTTTCATTTACAACTTTATATATCAAAGTGAAATGATCCTCAAAAATGTATGCAGCTTTACTCATTTCACTTTTTGATATTATATTCATGTGCACTCCTGATGAGCAAAGTTGGAGTTTATTAGGATAGTATTAATATATATTTAAGTACTGAGAGAGAAAAAGGAGAGAAAGGGTGGTAAGAAAATAAAAGGAGATGAGAGGGAGGGAAGAAGAACAAGAGATTTCTTTGTGATATAATTTACAAATTCATGTCTTTTGTTCACATTACTGAATATTTAAATATTTATTGACCTTTTAAATGTCTCTCTTTAGAAAATAAAGCAGCAAATACATTCTTTTTTTTTAACGAAAAAGAATAAAACAAATTGACAAAATCCTTTTTGATCTGCTTGCAAAAAAGAAAGTAGATTTATCTAAAACCAGGAACTATAAATTTGACTTCATAGAATTTTTAATGTATATGAAAGATATGTTTATTTAATTGGCTGTGACTTCACACACCTGTAATTCCAGCATTACTGTACCAGAGGAAAGAATTCCATGTGTTTGAGGACTGTTCAGGCTGCCTATGAAGACTCTTTCTCAAAAATATGCTTTTTAAAAACATGCAGGAGAAAATGACTCAGTTGGCAAAGTACTTCCTGTCCAAGCATGGAGACACGAGTTCAATCACATGTTAAAAAGTACAAGCTGGTGGCACATTATCACTGGGAATGCAGAAAAAAGACGATCCCTGGAATTTGCTGGTCAGTCAGTTTAGCCTAATTAGCCAGGCTGGAAAAAGACTCTTTTTCTCACTTAAATCTGTAACACACATGTGCATGTGAACCCACATATACATATGAAGCCATATACAAATGGAATTTACATATATAAACAGATGTATTCTTACATGAATATGCTTCCATCCTGAAGTTCAATCATTTAACTTATAAACTTAGTTTGTTTTTCAAGTATTACTCATGTTAATATCTTTATTGATATACATCAGAAACATTGAATACCCAGTACATACATATGAAATAAATACAAAAATAGACAGTGAAATGAAAACTCTATATCCTGCTTAAAATAATTCTAAAATATCATAAATGGATGAAGAAGAACCATCTCTGAAAGTAAAGAGCAGGAAACTGTTTCTAAGACCAGGCGATATTAAAACCTGAATAATTCTTGGCAACCTCACAAAATCAGCTACATTTTATTACAACAAGAACTTGTTTGTTAGTCCTGGTTAGTTAGGACTACTGGGTCCCATTCCTCATCACTATACAGTCCTGTTCATACTCAGGTTTATTTCCTTCTGAGTGTCTTATTCTTGTTGACAACTATGAGCTCTTTGAAGTTGGACAACTTCTTTCCTGTACTAGAGAACTGAGGTTGGCAATTCTTCAATGGTCAACACAAAGCCTGGTGACACAGCTTGCCTGACTATCTGGACTTTCAAGTTTGAACCAACCACTGTGTGTATGTCCAAACCAATCGATCATTCTATCATAATCAATTGGCACAATCACTTTCCCCAAATCCCTTCTATTATTTAATAATGAAGACGACCACCCCTTAAATCATCTTTCAGAAGAGTTTTACCTATGTCAAAATGTTACCTCTTGTGGATAGAGATCCTAGATCTGGGTTCAGTCAGAGAAAATGCACCTAATCCTCAAGAGACTGGAGGCCCCAGGAAGTTTAGAGGTCTGGTAGGATGGGTGGGGTGGGAACATCCTTGTGGAGACACGTGGGGGTGGGGGGGAGGTATGAGATGTTGAACTGTCCTGGAAAAATAATAAATAAAAAATAAAAGAAAAAAGGAAAAATCTTTTCTTAGGGAAGAGCATGTTGATTTCTTTTACTTAATTTTAAAGCTGTCTTTTACTGAGTATTTGTAACACTAGGAACTATATAACATGGGGACTTAATCCTTACTTGTGCATGAATTAATTTCTCAGTTTTGTATGAAAGGCTCACAAGTTCAGAAGAATAAACAAGTTAAAAATTACCTAAATAATGAGCTATTTTAAGGAGACTATTGTCATAGAAAAATTCAGGAGATAACTTTTTAAAACTATTACGTAGTTAGTGAAGGTGGAAGGAGGGAAGTTAAGTTAGTTTAAAGTAGTAGCTTTGTTCACAGAATTGCAAGAACATTGTTACTAAGAATGACGGTATGTTCAAAAGCTCTACCAGAGTTCAATATTTTGTGACTTAAGATTTCATTTTTCTGGCAATTATAATGATAACACTGAAGGCAGTGGCCACTCAGAAAAGCAGACATCAGAATAGAACAAGGAAATGGAAAATGTATACAAATATTAAGAGGAAACTTGGAAAAATGGAGGCTAAACCTTTAATCTACTTAGTCTTACTTCTTTTTTTTTTTTCTATCATGTCATCTGCAAATAGTGATATTTTGACCTCTTCTTTTCCGATCTGTATCCCTTTTTTTTTTTTTTTTTTTTTATTAACTTGAGTATTTCTTATATACATTTCGAGTGTTATTCCCTTTCCCGGTTTCCGGGCAAACATCCCCCTCCCCCCTCCCCTTCCTTATGGGTGTTCCCCTCCCAACCCTCCCCCCATTGCCGCCCTCCCCCCATAGACTAGTTCACTGTGGGTTCAGTCTTAGCAGGACCCAGGGCTTCCCCTTCCACTGGTGCTCTTACTAGGATATTCATTGCTACCTATGGGGTCAGAGTCCAGGGTCAGTCCATGTATAGTCTTTAGGTAGTGGCTTAGTCCCTGGAAGCTCTGGTTGCTTGGCATTGTTGTACTTTTGGGGTCTCGAGCCCCTTCAAGCTCTTCCAGTTCTTTCTCTGATTCCTTCAATAGGGGACCTATTCTCAGTTCAGTGGTTTGCTGCTGGCATTCGCCTCTATATTTGCTGTATTCTGGCTGTGTCTCTCAGGAGCGATCTACATCCGGCTCCTGTCGGTCTGCACTTCTTTGCTTCATCCATCTTGTCTAATTGGGTGGCTGTATATGTATGGGCCACATGTGGGGCAGGCTCTGAATGGGTGTTCCTTCAGTCTCTGTTTTAATCTTTGCCTCTCCCTTCCCTGCCAAGGGTATTCTTTTTCCTCATTTAAAGAAGGAGTGAAGCATTCACATTTTGATCATCCGTCTTGAGTTTCGTTTGTTCTAGGGATCTAGGGTAATTCAAGCATTTGGGCTAATAGCCACTTATCAATGAGTGCATACCATGTATGTCTTTCTGTGATTGGGTTAGCTCACTCAGGATGATATTTTCCAGTTCCAACCATTTGCCTACGAATTTCATAAACTCGTTGTTTTTGATAGCTGAGTAATATTCCATTGTGTAGATGTACCACATTTTCTGTATCCATTCCTCTGTTGAAGGGCATCTGGGTTCTTTCCAGCTTCTGGCTATTATAAATAAGGCTGCGATGAACATAGTCTTACTTCTTTATTCTCTCAAATATTTTTATGGGTCAGGTCATGGTGTGGTAAAATCCAAGCAAACATAATCGCGAGTTGTCTTTAAAAATTCAAGGCAATAGGCAACTTAGTTTTGACTCATATCATGTGATGTGCCATAAAATTAACACACCTTTTCCCCAGGGGGCAAAGGTGCTTCTCTCTGCTTCAAAGGCCAGAAGAATGCAACTTCTGTTATAGGGTGTGACTGTGATTCTCCCTTTTCCTGGAAACTCAATCCCAATCTGTAGCTTCTCTCCAGCCCTGCACTGATGAGAGATTCATTATTTCATGTAAACTGTCTGAACTGCTGTCAAGGAGCAATCACCTTGAGATCTCAAGGTCAAAACTCCACAGAAGAGAGATGTTTTCCCACTTGTTGCAAGTTATTCCTAGAAAAGATGAGTCACCTTAATCGCCAACATTGCAGAGAAACATACAGCTTTAAATATTGCACCTGTATTCAATATCTAGTGTTTTCAGAACATGCATCTGGAATCACACTTTGTTGTTATAAAAAATAACAAGTAAGGACCACAGAAAGCCTATATACCCTATATAGCCTTATAAAGAAGGCATAGATAGATAGCTCTTAGATAGACATTTTCTAATAATAAAATCTAGGAACTTCATTCCAGGGCCATTTTACTGTCCCACTCTGCATTTGGTAACAGATAAACTGTTGGTATATCTAAGGTACCTGTGTGTGTGTGTGTGTGTGTGTGTGTGTGTGTAACTTTGGTAGTATCTACAGCAATCCACATACCCTCACCATCATGTCCATGCAATTTTAGTTCGTTTCTGCCTAATTTTTCTAACTGGAAAATCTCTGAGTACTGTCAAAATACTCAAAAAGGACCCTAACCTTGTATTTATTAATTCCCGACCACATGTCACTCTGGGGTCTATGACTGATTGGAGCTGTATTTTAATGAGCAATCTAGGCTCCAGAACATTCTCAAATGCCTGACAATTTTTTTCTCAAGGTTCACTGAATTTGAAGCTCTTTCAACTCAGTTATGCTTTCAGAATATGATCTGAATGTAGTTTTCTGTATTTAGTTCTAAAAACTATATTCTTAAATACCTTTTAAGTTTTTTTTTAAAATTTCATAGTTCAGTACTGTGTTTAAATCATTCTACTACATCCACTTCCCCTCAACTATTCCTGTGACTTCCAATTCCTCTCAATCCATCTTCCTTTACACACACACACACACACACACACACACACACACACACACACTGACTCCATTTAATGTGACTCCTGTATATATGTGTTTCGGGCCAATCATTTGTGACTACATAAACTACTAATGCTTTGGAGGAAATGGAGTCTTCCATTCTCAGCAGCCATTTATTACCTATAGTTCTTCATTTAGGGGTTTGGACTTGTGACATGTATCCCACCCACACTAACGTGTCAATGATTACAGAGATCAGCAGCTACTCATAATGCAGACATTAAGTGACCACAGGGTATCCAGGTCCAAATGGTACATCTACACGGCAAGTATTATACCTCAGGTTCTGGAAACATCAATGAATAAGGTTTGGGGAAGAATGACTGCAACACTAAAGAATCAAGACATCTGCTATGAGGTAGTATCTTCTAGATGTGGCAAGACTCATGCACCCATGAATTCTCAACAAGATTGCCTCCAAAGGCCAGCATAATGACTGCAATAATATGCAAGTCTGCTATAAAAGGAAGTTTCTTTGATTGGGGGTAGCGAGAGCTGCACTTAACTATCTCTCAGTAGAAGAAAACAGAAGGTTAGACGGTGACTAAACTTCATAGTTACTGTAATCCTCACAAGTCAACTGAAATGGAGTTGTGTTTAGTTTTGAAATTTGATGTCTTTTGCTATAAGATGTAACATAAAGATAGCAATATATATACAAAAGTTCAGAGGCTAATTGCAGCACCGTTGAGATTATGGTAAAAAAAAATCAGAAACTAGAACTTAAAATAGATTTGGCATTTCTGGCCTCTTGCCAGGACAAATTAAGAACATCTCCAGCTTCTATAAAAGAATACAAATAGATACTATCACTAAATTGACAAACACATTTTTCTCCTATCCTCATCACTAATTCCAATAAGTATCTCGTAGTCTTTCTGACTACTTACCATACCTCCTACAAAAAACAAACAAACAAAATGCCTTTACTTTCATGAGAATTGTGTTAGTCGCATCTTAAACTAATTTGTCCTTAACTTTACTTCAATTACTGTGAGAAATTGCCAGGCTCTTTTGAAAATAATTATTCTTTCACATTCCTTACAGCCTACTTAGAACGTATTGATAAACTCTTTATGAAGTTCTCTTGAATGCATTTGTAACTTGTTCTGCATTGTCCCTAGAAAGTAATTTAAGTGGTCTGTTCATTTCTTTCATGCTAGAGTATTTTCTCAGGACACTTTCTCCCTTTATTTTCTCTATCTCTTATTGCTGTCATAGTCCCCTTGAAAACTTTGATGTCAATGTTCGGATTAGCTTTTTCATACATATGATTCATTCTATGGTCTTGATCATACAGACTATATTGTTAACACATGGACAAGGAAGGCCCATCCCTTGATTCAAAGTTGGAACTATTATAGGAAATACCAATATGAAAATAAATATGGATAAAAATTATAAGGGCTTATGATTTTAGGGGTTGTCTGTAAGGATTCTGAATTGGATTCTCTTGGGCATAGCTCATATTAATGCTTGTTCAATACTAGGCTATTCATCTAGATTTCTCACCTTAGGATGGGACAATCAGTTATTAATCTACCTGAGAATTTCTTTTGGGGACGACCCACAGTGTTAAATGAAGATTTTCCATCTTAACTTGACTTGTTTACATTTCCTCCTTCCTCTCAAAGGTTTTAAAAAGAAAAAAAATATTCCACCATGTTAACTAAGTATTGGATGAAAAACGTCCAGATATAGTAAGTGTAGGAGGTAGACATCAGGAATCAGAGAACAATGAAGGAGATGTTGACCAATAAGTACTAAATCTTGTTGTACAATGAATGAGTTCTACTGAGAAAATTGTTATGCAGTGCCCATAGAAGTTCATGAGTTACTCATGTACCACGTGTAAGCTCTTTCTTTCACTCTAAAGTAAGGCTGAGAGAGCGTGTAAAATGTGTTTGGACTCCTTATTAGTTGACCTACAATATACTTAAAAATTATTAATCCTCCACAGAATGCCTCAGTATCCATCAAATGTGTACTAGAAGATTCACAGGAGTCCCCTGTGCAGGACAACAAATGGTTTCATCTTTAAGAGCTCTTCCCTCTCTTGTAAGTTCTTTCTTATTTTTCTGTAATAAATCTGTTTGCTCTTCTCCCTTCTAGTTTATATATCTTTATTTTTCTTTACTCTGAGACAAACTTAGAAGCCATTGCATTAGGGTATCTTTAGTTGCCAATGAATGTCTAGGAAACTATCACTCCAAGATAAGATTTCCAAGAGGCCGGAAACATAATACTCTGTCACTTTCAAAAAACACACACCATTGGAGATCTATTATTCATCTTCATGTCTAAAATTCATAATAATGCATTTTTATAAATATATCTGACATACTGTTAAAACATTAAGAATTTGAACTTTGAAAAATGATTAGCCATGTCCTCTAGCTTAATTATGTATTATTTTAATTGCCAGTCATACATCATTAGAGCCAGAGAAAAAGAAAGCCTCATGCAAGACTCATCTCTGAACCAGTTTATCAATAAAGCAGCAGTAGGAGAGGAACGTTCAATTCAAGCAAGACAAATTCTGAGGAAAGAAGGCAGAAGCATGTTTAGTGGGTGACACAACAAATTCCTGCTGAAAGTAGTCTTCAAGCTTGGCTTCAAGCTTTATATCTGTTTGTTTTCATTTGATTCCATATATAAAATTGTACATGTGTAATCACGAGCCTATGTATATAATATTCAAAATATGTGATTCTTCTGAAGTTGTTACTTCGTATGTTTTGTTAGTGTGTGGCAAGAAAAGTTCTTTTTTTAATCATTAAATGTTTTCTAATACTCATATTAGAAATTTTTTAATCATTAAATGTTTTCTAATGTTCATATTAGGTTCACATCTTATAAAGTTTAAATGAGACAATGTGCAGAAGCCCCTTTTCTGTGACTTTGGTAATATCCCAAAGACATTATTCTTTCAATTTTTTCTGTTTAAACTATTAAAAGAAAAAGAATAGTACAACAAAACCCCAAATATAAAATACAAAGACTTGAATTTAAGTCTTTGAACTAGAGTTATGAAAAGTGTACATGCTTATAAGCACCTGATCCCTGAGACTGAAAAAAACATGCTCAACCCCTGGTCCCAAATTTCCTTACTCAGAAAATGACCATAGGCTCACCTTTATCTTGTGGCTTATAATTCATTTCAGCAAGAATAAAACACTAGAAAGAAAATTTTAAAAAATTGCTCAGAGCTCTTTTCCAACTTTGGCCCCACTGAGATCAATTTCTTAAGTAGAAAGTCATCATAGATCACAGGACAATATCACATATATCATTTTATACTATCTCTTTTCCTGTCTGTTCTGAAGTCTTACTCTAACATTGTTGGATGAAATTGTAGGTGCTGAAACACAGAAAGTTAAATAATTTTAAAATAAGGCAAGACCTGAGCAAGTGCTAACACAGAAAGATGATGTGAAGCGAAATTCTTTTTGAGGTAGGATAAATTGGAGAATCACTAATCAGTATTTCAACTCTTCTAAAAAGTTGTAAATATCGTTGAAGAATTGTATATTAACTGAACTTTTTCCTATCATTCCAATGTATTGTTCTCCTCTGTTCAACTACAATTGTCAATATTCATTTGCATCAGCAATATCCCTTAAATGTGTTTATTTTCTACAATTTGAATTTCAGTCTTAAAATCCATCTAATCACAAGCTCATGACTAGAGACAACTTCTGGCACCTTCATACAATGTTCTTGAGATATGTTGAGAAGGAAGAGATGCACTGGGGAGAAGTATGTCATTAGATAAAAATGAAGATGTAGGCAGAGCCTTACAGGGTTTCTAATTTAGTTTTATGGATAGCTAGACACTTGTCTCTATTTTCAATCACTCCTCTGTAGAACACTTCAATTGGCTGCCATGATAGCAAAATTATAGGCAATTAAATTTAAAGGTCTAATCTTTCTATGATTTCCACTTCGGAAAAGTAAAATGAGAGGCAAGTTAAATCCATCCTCACAAAAGAAACAGTATTTTCTCAAAGTATCAAAAGCTTTGTCTTTTACAGAATCAAGGGACCCAACCTTTAATATCAATCCCATTTTTTTCATGAGAAGAATAACTTTCCAGCTTGGGGATTTGTGACAGAGAAAATGATTTACTCGATCTGCTAAAGGCTTACAATTCGACATAAAGACGGAGACATTTGGCAACAGTTACTAACCCACCTGCAGAGAAAACTTCTGTCTCATTTCATCTGTTGAATTGTTCATAGCATCTAGGCTAATGTTTACTTGTTCACAATTAAAAATACCACCTTGCCTTCAGAAATTGTTCCAAGAAGACTGTCATGAAGTCTGCACGATGTGAATGTTAAGCAGTTCTCTCAGTTTAAATGCTAGCTCACCACGTATATACATATAGAATGTCTCTTCAATTGGCTAACTGGAGCAAAGTACAAAAGTCTCATTAAGAAAAACTTGGCTATCTTCCTGCACCTGTTTCTCCACTGGTTGTCTTAAGTGCTGTATCTATTTGCATTTCATTTTCTACCCATGTTTATGGAAGCTATCACTGTTGCATTGAGATACACATCTCAATTTGGGTTTCATAGGCTTCTTCTGTCCTGGGAAATGTGGATCCTAATACCTGCTTATGCTCAAGTTTGTTGGACAGAGCTTCCTTTATCCTTAGAATCAATTGCACCACTTTAGGATGCACGAGTGCCAGTAATGCATTCTGGTTTCTATATGACCGAATAATGCAATCGAAATGACTGAAAGCAAAGCAGATTTAAACCAGGGCACATTTTAAATGTGTAATGCAGCAATGCTAGCAAAAAAGGAGCATTTTGAAAATGTACGATGCAGTGGCTTGCAGTCCCATATTGCTGTGATTTAAAAAAAAGGAGTGGGAATACAACCTTAAATACAGAGGAATTCATTCAAATCAAATTATTAAAGACACTTATGATATCTTTGAATTCTTAAATCAAATATCCTGACAGACATGCAGACTAGAATCATTAGTTACTGCATCAAATATGCTTTCTTGTTTACATTAGCTGAAGTTGAATCTAAGTTTTCTTTTTATTCCTTTTTCTTTTTTTATTAGTTTTATTTTTTACAGTCCTGTCATTTTTCCCTTCCAGTTTCTCCTCCCACAGTTCCTCATCCCATTCCTTTAGCCCCTGTTTCCAAGAGGATACCACCCTCAAGACTCCCCACTCCCTCAGGCCTCAAATCTGTCTTTTCCCATTGAGGCCAGACCAGGTAGTCCTCGGTATATATGTGTCAGGGGCCTAGGACCAGCTGGTGTATGCCGCCTGTTGGGTAGCTCAGTGTCCAAGAGGTCTCAGGGGTCCAGGTTAGTTGGAATTTCTTGTCTTCCTATGGGGTCACCCTCTTCCTCTGCTTCTTCCAGGTTTCCTGTAATTCAATCACAGGAGTCTCTGACTTTAGTCCAATGGTTAAGTATAAGTATATCCATCTGTCTCAGTCAGCTGATTGTTAGGGTTCTTATCGGACAGCCATGCTAGGCTCCTGACTGCAAGCACACCAGAGTATCAGTAATAGTGTCAGGCCTTGAAGCCTCCCCTTGAGCTAGATCCCAATTTGGGCTGGTCACTGGATGACCTTTCCCTCAGCCTCTTCTCCAATTTTGTCACTGTAATTTTTTTGACAGGAACAATTCTGGGTCAGAATTTTTGACTGTGGGATGGTAAGGTTCTTTCTTGAGATTTGATTTCCTGCTAGAATTGTAGGTTAGGGAACATATCACTGAGGCAGTGCAGTAGACACTCATTGTTTCCTTGGGAACCTGAGGCACTTGCATTGGACAAATCTGATTTTTAACTACAGAGATCATCCTGGAAAAGGTGTATCTTTATAATTTTATGTTCCAAGAATGTGAAAAATGGACAAGATGTGGACTAAATGAAAAAAATGCATTAGTAGTAGTGATGAGAATAAATGATATTATAGGAATCCAACAAGTAATAAGCCTGGATTTCAGTAGTCAAAATATATTAATATACACCACTGAAAGAGACCGAGCTAATAAAATCCCAGGAACTACAATATAAATTAAAATATAAGGATGACAACATAAAGTTACAAACTTACAGAAATTAAACAATTCACTACCAAATGCTGTATGTGTATAGTTCACTGAGGAAGTCAAGAAGGAAAATTTAATATTTTGGAATTGAATGAAAATTAAGATGCAACATATCAAATTCTGTAGACACGATGAAGGCAGTCTTAAGACATAAGTTCATAGTGCTCAATGCCAGAGCCTGACAAATACAGATGTGGATGCTTGGACTGAGCACAGGGACCCCAACGGATGAGTTAGAGAAAAGACTGAAGGAGCTAAAGGGGTTTGCAACACCATAGGAAGAACAACAATATCAACCAACCAGATCCCCCAGAGCTCCCAGGGATTAAACCACCAACCAAAGAGTACCCATGGCTCCAGCTGCATTTGTAGCAGAGGATGGCCTTATCTGGCATCAATGGGAGGAGAGGTCCTTGGTTGTGTTAAGGCTTGATGCCCCAGTATAGGAGGATGCCAAGGTGGTCAGGTAGGAGTGGTGGGGTGGGTGGGGGACCATGGGAGCACCTTCATAGAACTGGGGGTTTGTAGATGGGAAACGGATAACATTTGAAATGTAAATAAATAAAATATCCTAAAAAATTTAAGATCTCTGTTTAGATGTGTAACCCATTTTTAAGTTGATTATTTAGTCTTAATATCTAGTTTGGCTTCCTTATATATTTTGGGCTTTAGAACTATATCATATATGAGGTGGCAAAAGTCTTTTCCCATTTTGTAGACTGTATCTTTATCGAATTGATGCTGTTCTGTTCTTACAGAAGCTTTTAGTTTCATGAGGTTCCATTTATTATTTTTTTTATCTTAGTCTATGCTCTATTGGTGTTGTTTTTATAAAATTGTCTCCTGTGCCAAATACATTCCGGGCTACTATACACTTTCTCTCCAATCAGGTTCAGTATCTCTGCTTTCATGTTGAGGTCTTTGCTCCACAAAGGCTTGAATTTTTTACAGGGTGACAAATATGGATCTACTTATGTTCTTCTACAGACATACATGTTGACCAATACCATTTGTTTAGCACCCTGTCTTTTTTTTTCAGTGTATATTTCTGGTTTCTTTATCAAAAATGAGTTGTCCATAGGTGTAAATTTATAACTGTGTCTTCAGTTCAATTTCATTGATCAACAAATTTCTTTTTATGCCAGTACCATGCAGTTTTATTACTATAGCTCTTATAACACAACTTGAAATCAGGGTTGGTGACAACTCCAGCAGTTAATTTTCAATAGCGTAATCTGAAATGACTGGAAAGCACTTAAATAAATGTTTAATATCCTTAGTCATAAGAAAAATGTAAATAAAAACTGCTTTGCAATTCCGTCATACATTTGTCAGAGAGGCGAAAATCAATAACACCAGTGACGTCTTCTTTTTTTTTTCTTTTTTCTTTTTTTTTTAATTAACTTGAGTATTTCTTATTTGCATTTCGAGTGTTATTCCCTTTCCCGGTTATGAGCCAACATCCCCCTAGCCCCTCCCCCTCCCCTTCTTTATGGGTGTTCCCCTCCCCATCCTCCCCACATTGCCACCCTCCCCCCAACAATCACGTTCACTGGGGGTTCAGTCTTAGCAGGACCAAGGGCGTACCCTTCCACTGGTGATCTTACTAGAATATTCATTGCTACCTTTGAGGTCAGAGTCCAGGGTCAGTCCATGTATAGTCTTTAGGTAGTGGCTTAGTCCCTGGAAGCTCTGGTTGCTTGGCATTGTTGTTCATATGGGGTCACGAGCCCCTTCAAGCTTTCCAGTTCTTTCTCTGATTCCTTCAACGGGGGTCCTGTTCTCAGTTCAGTGGTTTGCTGCTGGCATTCGCCTCTGTATTTGCTGTATTCTGGCTGTGTCTCTCAGGAGAGATCTGCATCCGGCTCCTGTCTGCCTGCACTTCTTTGCTTCATCTATCTTGTCTAATTGGGTGGCTGTATATGTATGGGCCACATATGGGGCAGGCTCTGAATGGGTGTTCCTTCTGTGTCTGTTTTAATCTTTGCCTCTCTATTCCCTGTATTCTTGTTCCCCTTTTAAAGAAGGAGTGAAGCATTCACATTTTGATCATCCGTCTTGAGTTTCATGTATTCTAGGCATCTAGGGTAATTCAAGCATTTGGACTAATAGCCACTTTTCAATGAGTGCATACCACGTGTGTTTTTCTGTGATTGGGTTACCTCACTCAGGATGATATTTTCCAGTTCCAACCATTTGCCTACGAATTTCATAAAGTCATTGTTTTTGATACCTGAGTAATATTCCATTGTGTAGATGTACCACATTTTCTGTATCCATTCCTCTGTTGAAGGGCATCTGGGTTCTTTCCAGTTTCTGGCTATTATAAATAAGGCTGCGATGAACATAGTGGAGCACGTGTCTCTTTTATATGTTGAGGCGTCTTTTGGGTATATGCCCAAGAGGTATAGCTGGATCCTCAGGCAGTTCAATGTCCAATTTTCTGAGGAACCTCCAGACTGATTTCCAGAATGGTTTTACCAGTCTGCAATCCCACCAACAATGGAGGAGTGTTCCTCTTTCTCCACATCCTCACCAGCATTTGCTGTCCCCTGAGTTTTTGATCTTAGCCATTCTCATTGGTGTGAGGTGAAATCTCAGGTTTGTTTTGATTTGCATTTCCCTTATGACTAAAGATGTTGAACATTTCTTTAGGTGTTTCTCAGCCATTTGGCATTCCTCAGCTGTGAATTCTTTGTTTAGCTCTGAACCCCATTTTTTAATAGGGTTATTTGTCTCCCTACCAGAAAGGATGTGTGAGCAAGGGTAATACTCCTCCATTTCTGGTGGCAGTGCAAATACAGCTCCTATATAAAGCAATATGGCAGTTCCTCAGAAAATTAGGAATCAATCCACCTCAAGAGCCAGCTATACCACTTTTGTGCATATACCTAAAGGATCCTCCATCTACCACAAGGACATTTTCTCAGTTATGTGCATTTCAGAATTTTTCAAAATAGCCAGAATCTGGATACAACCTAGATGTACCTCAACTGAAGAATGTATTAAAAATAAAAGTGGCACATTTATACAATGGCACATCACTCAGTTGAATAGAGCATGACATCATCAAATTTGCAGGTACATGAATGCAAGTAGAAAAATCATCCTGATTGACATAAATATGGCATACATTTATTTATATGTGGATATTAGATATTAAGGAAATGATAAGCAAGCTAAAATCTATAGGCCCAGAGAGGATAGCCAGAGAGGAAGTCTCTAGAAAGCATGCATGTATCTCCCTGGAAAGAAGAAAAACAACAGATTTTGAGTTTGAACTGGGGCCTAGAGGGATAGGAGTGGGAAGGATCTTGTTTGGAGTAAGAAGGAATGGAGGGAGAGAGGAGAGAGAGGAGAGAGAGGAGAGAGAGAGAGAGAGAGAGAGAGAGAGAGAGAGAGAGAGAGAGAGAGAGAGAGAGAAAGAAAGAGAGAGATGGAATTAGGGGCCTTTTGTGGGTGATGTGGAAATCTAGTGCACTGGAAACTCCCTGTGAGGATGAAGATGACCCCAGTGAGGACTCTCAGTAATGGAGGATACAGTTTGAAATGGCCATGATTTTAGCCAGGCAAGTCTTCCAGTGATGGGCTGAGGTTGCATTTGGTCAAGATGTTGGCAGGCAGGCACTGTAGAAATATGCAAACAACCCAGGCTGAAGCAGGACAGAGAGTTGTTCTCTAAAAACTGATCATGGAGGCCCCATTGCGGACGGCAACATCCATATGGCTCATTGAATATAGAACCTTATGCCTGCATGGAGCCTTCGCCACTATATTCTGCTCTCTCCCAAGAAGGCACTCTGAAAGTTACAGAAAGAGGAAAGTGTACGCTAACCAGTCACAAAAGCCTCTATCTGCAATCTGTTCTGCCTGAGAGGCATGGTAGCCAATAGTGATGAAGAACTTGTGGGAGTGACCAAACAATTTCTGGTTTAACTTGAAGCACATGAGAGGAGCCCATGCCCTACATTGTCTGGATGGCCAGAAACTGGACCTGGATAGCCCAAAAACCTAGGGTAGAACCAAACATGACTGGAAAAAAATAATGAAATGATTATAATGACATTCTATTATACTCATAGATCTCTCCCTTATTATGCCATCATCATAGTGTCTTCCTTTGAGAGCCACTGAAGCAGCTACAGAGACCGGAGCCAGACATTTTGCAGAGAACCTAAATTGGAGGTCTCCACTATGTCCCTCCACTGAGAACTTAGGGAATCCCATTGAGAAGGGGTAAGAAAGACTGTAGAGTCAAAAGGGATGGAGGACACCAGGAGACCATGATCCAATGAATCAACTAAACAAGGCTCACATGTGTGGATAGAGACTGAAGGGGCAAGCATGGGGTCTGAAAGGGTCTGCACTAGGTCCTCTGCATAGAGGTTATTGCTATTATCTTGGTATTTTTGTGGGACTCATAACAGTGCAAGCAGGTGCATCTTATTCTTTTGCCTGCTCTTTGTACTCTTTTCCTCCTATTGGGTTCCCTTGCCCTGTTTCAAGAGGAGGGCCTTTGCCTTGTCCTATAGCATCTTGTTTGGTCATGTTTGTTTGTTGTCTTTTAGAGGCTTGCAACTTTCTAAAGGAAAAAGGAGTGAGAGAACATCTTTGGAAAAGGAGGGAAGGGGTGTGACCTGGGGAATATAGAAGGGGAAACTGTGGTTGTGATATATTATATGAAAGAAGAATTTATCTACAATAATAACTTGGAGATATCTTTAAAAATAAGTTTAATGGCATACTTGAAGACCATGGCAATACAAGAAAAAGCCAAATTCGATAATAGCAGACAGTAACCATCAAAATCAGCCAGGAATGAATAAAAACACAGGAAGAAAGAAACAAAAATACTCAATACAAAGAATCGATAAAACAAAGAAAAGCTTTTTTGAAAGTATAAAAAAATGTACAAATTCATAACCAAAACAAGAAAAAGACCCAAATGAATAAAATTGGACATCAAAGGCAAACATTATAGCACACACCAATGATTTCAGAAAACCATGAGAAAAGGGATGAATTTCTAGAAACACTTCTTATGCTAACATTAAACCAAGGCAAAATAAATAATTTAAATATCTCTGTAACCTGCAATAAAATTAAAATAGAAATAAAAATAAAAGTCTTCCAAGTATTGAATTTTAAAATGAGATGGATTTACTGCAGATTTCTACTGAAACTTCAAAGAAACTTCTAATATTAACACTACTCAAATTGTTGCATCAAATATAGAAAGGCTTTTGGTTCTTTATATGAACATTATCATCCTAATGGCAAAAGAAGATAAAGACAAGCTACAAAGTGAAAATTATAGGGTGATCTTATTAATGAATATAGTTGAAAAATTACCAATAAAAAGTGCCTAAACTGAATTCAGAATCAGATGAAAAAGATTATTAATAACGATAAAATTTCATTTACTCTAATTATGCAAGGATAATAGTTCAACATGTGCAAATCAATAAGGATAACAAATTACATAAATTCAGAGAGACACCACAGGATCATGTTCCGGTAGATGGCTCCACACTATATGCATGCGTAACAATAATTGAACTTACTATGCTGTAAAAAGCAAAAGTAGCATAGGTAGGAGTGGAATTATATGGGTGTATTTTGACGGAATTTGCAGGATTTGTGGCAGATATAGTCATATTTCATTCTATATATGTGAAAATTCTGAGAAAGAAAGAAAATTTATGAGATTAACCAAACCAAGTAAAGAGGGACCCAGAAGGAAACTCTGGGATCATTTTAATAGAATTTGAATGGTCAACAACAAAACAGACAAGGCATAAATTGAGAGCTGCTGGAAGGACAAAGATAGATAAAAGAAAGAAAGGTATATTTAAACTACAATCCAAGAAATTGGGTGTTTTAAGCATTTTAAGCCAGAGAGTAGCAGTATGGCAAAAGCAAAGAAAGGTTTCATCAGAAGACCTAGAGAGCCCAGTGAGTCAAATCGAATATCCTCAATATTTTGTCCAGTATCGAAAGGAGATAGCAAGAGGAGAAACAGATAATGCTTTTGGATTTGAAGCCCTAGGGCAACTGCATTGGTGGAGGAGCTTCTGGGAAGGGTAAGTACATGATCTCCTTAAAGAGCTAGGTATTCTTCTCATCACCCTACTATGTGAAGCAGCTGTCTTGAGCCCAGGTGATTGGCAGTCTGAGCTGGTTTAACTCTTAAGGCAGTAGTATAAAATGTTTTAATCTCTAGAACAGATCAGAATATCATGTTTCTTTCCAGGACCAAAAGTAAAACTCAGATTGTATCCTCTGACATGGAAGAAATACTTTTCCCTTAATGGGTTTCAATAAAGGCCCGATATGTAAATTTTTCCTTTTTTTCTTAATTGGATATTTTTTTAAATTTACATTTCAAATGTTATTCCCTTTCCTGGTTTCCTGCCCCTAGCTGATCCCCCCTCCCCCTGCTTCTATGAGGGTGTTTCCCCACACATCCTTTCCCACCTCCTGCCCTGACATTCCCCTGCTATGGAGGGTCCATCTTTGGCAAGGTCAAGGGTGTCTCCTCCCACTGATGCCCAACAAGTCCATCCTCTGCTACATATGCAGCTGGAGCCATGTGTCCATGTGTACTCTCTTTGGATGCTGGTTCAGTCCCTGGGAGCTCTTCTTGGTTGGTAATGTTGTTCTTATGGTTGCAAACCCCTTCAGCTCCTTCAATCCTTTCTCTAACAGCTTCATTGGGGACCCTGTTCAAAGTTCAGTGGTTGTGTGTGAGCATCCACTTCTGTATTTTTCATGCTCTGGCACAGCCTCTCAGGAGACTGCTATATCAGACTCCTGTCGGCATGTTCTTCTTGGCATCAGCAACAGTGTCTGGGTTTGGTGCTGTATAAGGTCTGGATCCCCAGGTGAGGCAGTCTCTGAATGATTCCTCCTTCAGTCTCTGCTCCAAACTTTGTCTCCATATTTCCTCCTGTGAATAGTTTTGTTCCCTCTTCTAAGAAGAACTGGAGCATCCACACTTTGGTCATCCTTTTTCTTGAGTTTCATGTGGTCTGTAGAGTGTATTTTGGGTAATCCCTGTTTTGGGGCTGGAGAGAAGGCTCAGAAATTAAGAGCATTGACCTCTCTTTCAGAGATCCTGAATTCAATTCCTAGCAATCACTTGGTAAACATTTTCATGTCATGTTTTCATTTTTTTCTTAAAAATAGATTCTTCTCTCATACAGCTTATCCCAAACACAGTTTCCTCCCAGCTCTCCTCCCAGCTCCTTCACTCTTCTTTTCTACTTTAAACCCCTCCCCTACCCCTACATTTTCTCTTCAGAAAAGAGCAGGCCTCCAAGTGACAATAGTAAAAAAGGAGAAAACGTGACACAATAAGACAAGGTAAAAGCCCTCCTATCAAGGATGGACAAGGCAACACAATATGAAGAGATTCTCAAGAGCAGGCAAAAGAGTCAGAGGAACACATCAGCTCCCACTGGGAAGGAGATGTGCCATTTTCCTTTCTACTGTTACCAGGGAAACAGGAGGTAGGTCTCAAAGCTGACTGAAAGTGAAGGCTCCATACTTAGGAGTCTCTAAGTGAGCTAACTCTATAAAACAGCCCCAGAAACAGTTGGCCCCTTAAAATCATGTAAGAGGTAGGGGGAAATCAGTATGAGGAAGTGTTTATGATATTCACTCTTGGTGATATGCATGTCTTAGAATGTAATCAATCAAGGGCAAGCAAATTGGCTGAGTTTAATCATTGTGCAACCACCTCAGTTACTATTGTATGTAAGCATGAAGAAATAAAACTAAGACACCAGTTGATTACACAAGTTCCAAACACTAAGAACACCATTACTATAATTATCATACATAAACTCAATTTTGAACATCAAGATCCAGATAACCAATTCTAAATCTGCTCATGAAAGGAATGGGTGTCTGGATCAGAAGTTTGGTCATGCCTTCCTGTATAAGTTCCATGCAGAACAAGCTCAGTTAGAGAAAGTGAGATATCATGTACCATAATTTGAAGCTATTGCTCTAAACACATTTGCCATTTCTGGCAAACAGGACCAAACAAGGTCACCGTTGACTTCTGAGCAAGGACAAGAATAAAGAGTCTCTTCTCTGAAACACAGACTAGTTTCTATTTACTATTTTCTCAACAGTACAGCAAGAACCCAAGAAAGGAAATCTGTAAAGGCTGCCTAAATGATTATTCAGTACTAGATAACTACTAATAAATGGGGTACCCTTGTAAATGGGACCCACTAACCATGGTTTTAACCATGACATGGGTAACAGATATAGTCAGTGTGCAAGCAATAAAGTAATTATGAAAAATGCCAGAGAAGCCCTAGTTGCCTCAGCAATACTGTTCTAGTGGACACCATTAGATATGCCAAACATTACACCTTCTCATGGTCAGCACCCTTTAAGTCTAATAGCCAGCATTATTTACCAGGGGAACTTCCTCTTATGCATCTAGATCATGATCAATCATTTTAATTAAGTTAATAATACATCAATGGTGCTTTACCAACCCAACTTACTCTACCAGTTTTTGATGATCAAACTCAAAGACAGTGTACTTAAGTTAGTTACAACCTATTGTAAATGTCTCAAGAAAATGATGACAAATTTGTAAAACAAGACTGCACCTCCACATTAGTGTCTCTTCATTAGTTTGCATAGATTTTTGGTGTTGTTCTCTCTATATATGGACTGTTCTTGTCTATTCTGTGTCTTAGAGAAAGTCCAGCTATTCTTACCTAAATTTTCATTTTGTGATGGATTTTAGAGTTTGTTTTCAAAGCTCTTATTGACTGAAATCTAAACTTACCTTATGGAAATCCTACTCAGAGCTATTTCTTACTTTTGTTTAGCAATTACTGAGAATAATTCCAAGGGTTTGTTTGTTTACATGCTTTTGACTGTGGCTGCATTTACTGTGTACTCAATGAGTCAGATCCACCACAATACCCTGTGTCCCACTCTTAACCTCACCTCTAGCATCTGTCCTCCATGCAAGTAGTTCATTCCATGATGACTAGATAACCAGGAACAAATTCATCTCAACCCTTTTAAAATCTGTTTTCCTTCTAACATGCACCTATGAGTCACGAATATTCTAGAAAATCTTGGTTCTCACACCAATTCATAGGATACAGTGCATCTCTCTATTCATATAACACTTCAAATACTGTGCATGTTAGTGCATTTTTCCAAATACTACCCATCTAACAGCTTCTGGGTGTATATAATAGGTTATTTTCAACTCTACCTAGAGTTCAAGTCCCACAAGTTAAGAATATAACTAGATAGGCCCATTTGTATTGCAGAAGCCAAGCTCAAGGAAAAAAAACCTGCCATAGTTCCCTTCAAGGATCTAAACTCAAAATAGCTGCTGAAGGAAGTTCATGCTTTACATTGGATAGTTTCTGAAGAGCAGAGGTGTATTGACTAGCTCTTAAGCCTGGAGTGTTCAAGATAAAAGGAGTAATTTATCTAAGGCTTGGTAACCACTTTGCTGTTACATTCACATATAACAGAAAGGAAAACAAAATCCCTCAAGCCTCTTTTCTAAATATATTAACTATGTTTTTGAGAGCAGACCTTTCGTGACTGGATTGTTTCCTAAGACCCCATCTCTTAATACCATAGATTGGATATTGGGCTTCACTATACAGATTTTAGTAGAACATCAACATTCGAGCCATAGTAGATGCAAAGAAAGAAAGAAAGAAAGAAAGGAAGGAAGGAAGGAAGAAAGAAAGAAAGAAAGAAAGAAAGAAAGAAAGAAAGAAAGAAAGAAAGAAAGAAAATGAGAACTTTGGAAACTGAGACTGTATTGCCTTGGTTAAAAAGAAAGGATAAAATCACAGAAGTCTAACTCCAGTTTCAGATACTACTTTCTTTAGGTATGGGGCCCCAGGTGAGTTATATAAACTATGTGTATATATATGCTTTCGTATCCTCAGCTGTTTAATTGACCAAAGTAATCCTAGTTATAGAGTTGATGTGAGAAAAAAAATCTGCAAATAAAATGCACTAAAAGCAGCACCTGTCCTATAAATGAATGCATTATTATAAGATACTTCATTGTTATTTTGTCTCTATTTTGAATATATTTACTCATTAATTTGCTCATAATCACTCTAAATTAATCATTAATTTAACCTAAGCGAGATAAGGTTTACTATCCACACAATGTATTTGGAAAAGATAAAGAATCAGAAATCTTAAGCTACTGATACAAATATATCACAATTTATAGGTTATACAATAAAAATTTAAACCTAGAATTTTTCTTCTTTTTTGCATTTGAAGGGATGTACTGTTTCAAATATTTTCACTTGTTATTCTGTGTGAGGTTCAACTGCCCATTTTCACCTACTCTGTCCAGAATTGTCTACTGGTAATATGCTGTTAATTATTTATACTGTGTTCTTTCTCAGATTTTAAATGTGAATCCTTGTAATTTCGCTTAATCATTGTGACCTGTATTTTATTATAGGTTATGGAAAATTTAAGAGTAAATCATCGCAGTCATGTCAGTGAGTACTGATTCAATCAGAACTTAGCATAGGTCTCTTCAAGTCTTGTTTATTTAATTGACTCTGATTATTTTGCAGTTGTCTCCAGACATGATATCTACGATTATGGAAATTTCTACTTCCATAAAAATGTCAAAGGTAAATTTCTTATACTCTGAATTTTTATTTTAATAGACTTAATTACTTCGTAGCAGTTCTGGGTTCATAACAAAACTCATCAGAAAGTATAAAGTTGGATTCTGATATCTCCTTTCCTCAAACATATATTACTTCTTTTCCTGTCACAGAATGGTACATATGTTAAAATTAATGAACCTACACCAAAATGCCACTTTCACTCAAAGTCCCTTGTTGGCACTGGGGTTCTTTGTTGATTATGCACACTTCAAGTGTTGACTTGAGTATATTCCCATGGGATCCCCATTTAGTGTCTTACAGAATAATTTTGGCAACCTAAAAATGTTTACTGCTCTTTTTACTTGTTATGGTTTGGATGTGAAATGTTACCTCAGAGGCTCACTCAAATATTTTCAACACTTGGATCCAAGTTGGTAATATTTTAGAAGGCTTTGGAACCTTTAGGAGGGTCAACCTTTGCTGAAAGAGGTATGTCAATAGATATACATTTGATGCCATATATATATATATATATATATATATATATATATATATATATATATCTGCTCCCCATTTCTTTTTTTCCTTTTTTATTTGATATTTTTATTTACATTTCAAATGTTATTCTCTTTCCCTGATTCCTGGCCATAAGCCTCCTTTCCCACCCCTCTCTCCTTCTTCTATAAGGGTGTTCCCCATTCCCAACCATACCCTTTCCCACTCCCCTGAAATTCCCCTGCACTTAAAGGTCCATCTTTGACAAGGTCAAGGGCTTTTCCTCCCACTGTTGTCCAACAAGGCCATCCTGTGCTACATATGCAGCTGGAGCCATAGGTCTGTCCATGTGTAGACTTTGAGTAGAGGTTTAGTCCCTGGGAGATCTGGTTGGTTTGCATTGTTGTCCTTATGGGGTTCCAAGCCCCTTCAGCTCCTTCAATCCTTTCTCTAATTCCTCCAACAGGGACCCTGCTCTTAGTTCAATTGTTTGCTGCTACCATTTGTCTCTGTATTTGACAAACTCTGGCTAAGCCTCTCAGGAGACAACTAGATCAGGATCCTGTCAGCATGCATTTCTTCACTTCAGCAATATTATCTAGTTTTGGTGGCTGTATATAAATGGGCTGTATCCCCAGGTAGGGCAGGCTCTGTATGGCCATTCCTTCAGTCTATGCTCCAAACTTTGTCTCCATATCCCCTACTATGAATATTTTCGTTCCCCCTTTTAAGAAGGACTGAAGCATCCACACTTTGGTCATCCTTCTTCTTGAGCTCCATGTGGTCTGTGGATTGTATCTTGGGTAATTCGAGCATTTGGGTTAATATCCACTTATCAGTGAGTGCAAACCATGAGGGTTTGTATGTGTGTGTGTGTGTGTGTGTGTGTGTGTGTGTGTGTGAGAGAGAGAGAGAGAGAGAGAGAGAGAGAGAGAGAGAGAGAGAGAGATTGGGTTACCTCACTCAGAATGATATTTCCCAGTTCCATCCATTTGCCTATGAATTTCATGAAGTCATTGTTTTTGGTAGCTGAGTGGTAGTGCATTGTGTAGATGTACCGCATTTTCTGTATCCATTACTCTGTTGAAGGGCTTCTTTGAGAAATCCTAGAGACACCTTCTGCTAAAGTAGTGAAACTTTGTTGAAGGAGGTAGGTCAATGGACATAGACTTTGATGTTCTTTTATTTTTTCATAATTCAGAACCACTTACTATGTGCTCCCTATTTCTTATCTATGGGAAATCCTAGTGACACCCTCTGCTGAGTTAATGCTACCTACCACCATGTTATAGTCCCAAAATCAGACCCATATCTAGCTCCTCCTTCAACTAATCGCTTCTTTCAAGTAACAAGAACAGTTATTAATATACTGCTCTTTTCACCCTTATGACCTTTTTTAACCTATTTTTCAGTTTCGCTTATGTTTCTGGAAAAATTCTGGTTCTAGCCAGAAGGCAAACTTTAAGACAGTAACCTAAGAATCTGCACATGTTTTTAGTTGCTAAAGGCCAATTGCTTGGCTTGTTCAGGACTGATCCACCATACTGGAATTAAATGACCCTAATCAGTGTACTTCAGAATAATTTTTTGTTAGAGTTATGCACTCAATATGCTAATGAATTGATAATCAATTATTTATTGTAGAAACACTCACTGTAATAAATGCCTAGAAGATTTTTGCAGTTTACAGAGAATATAATTGCTTCAGAATAAGAACAAATAAATGGCCATGGAATAGGCAGAATGAGAGTTCAATAAAAGTGTCTAAAATGTCAAAGTATGTCCTATCATATCAGGGATGACTGCCAAGATAAGTATTTAAGATGAGAGCATCTGGTTTCCTTGTAAAAGGAGGTAACTGGGCACAGACACACACATAGGCACACAGGATTTTTCTTTTAGTATGGCAAAAAAATATCAAGATGGTAAGAAAGCATACACAAAAGAAAACATACACAAAGGTATAGAGAACTGTGTACTTTAGCAGAATACAAAATGATTTCCCTGTAAGGGAGGAGAGGCCCATGGTCCTGTGAAGGCTTGATGCCCTAGTGTAGGGAATGCCAGGGGTAGAAGGCAAGGGGAAGTGGGTGGTGGAACACCCTTATGGAGGTAGGGGGTACAGGGATGGAATGGGGGATTTCCAGAGGGGAATTCAGGAAAGGGGATAACATGTAAAATGTAAATAAAATATCCAATAAAAGAAAAAAAACCACTAAAATTGTAGGGGAAAACTGACAGGCTAGTTAGATAATATGACCTCATGAAGAGAAAACAGTGCTATGAACATTTTCTAAAGTTTGAGTAGCATAAAAATATTTCAGAATAATTTTGAAAATTAAATAAACCACCTGTTGAGAGAGACCACTTAACCTTAAGCCTATGCTTAGTAAATGTGTCCTCCATGTGATTGTAATCAAACTTACCTACCCTATAATACTGAAGATGATGCTTGTGTTCATTGGACTTGTAACACAATTCTCTGCCTCCAGGATTCATGCAACGAAGATTGGTATAACTAGAGATGGATGGTCAACCATAGAGGACTAGTCTAAATGCATTCAACTCAGTAGTCCATACTCACTTCATCACCTCTTACCTGCTAGCCCCTCACCTACTAGCTCTTCATTGCAGTTAATCACCCAGCGTTCATTCCATCCCTCTGATAAACCAAACTTTTTTTTCACAGAAATTTCCCGATTGTTGTACAATTCCAAACAAAATGTTCCTCTTTTGGTGTTCAGATCTTTGATGTATTCTCATGGCTCAAATGAAAGCTTAATTTTATTTACTTTTAGAAATAAGAGTTCTCTAAGCTTATTCTCTCTCAGATAACCTTGTTTTATGTTTTTCACATTTATCTCTATTTGAAATCCTTTAGTATCTTTTGGTTTATTCTGTCTCTCTACCATCAGTCACAGAGCTGAGTCAAATGGAGGATAACTTCATCAAGTGGTTTGAGACTAGAAATCTTGTTCTTTTAAACAGCCACTGACAAGTTTCATTATCTAAAGCATTGCCTGGGATATAGCTGGTTAATGAATGTGTGTGTGTGTGTGTGTGTGTGTGTGTGTGTGTGTGTGTGTGTAGGTGCACATGTGTTTATAGTTATATATTTGTGTAGTGCTCAGAGAAAATCCTAAAATATTATTACTTAGACATTATCCATCTTATTTTGGGACTAAGTGTCTCATTGTCCTGGAGTCTAATTAGGTTAAGCTGACTTACCAGCAAGCCACATGGATCCTCCTGTCTCTGTTCCCTCAGCACTAGGACTACACGGAAAACCTTCATGCATATCTTTTATGTGGGTGCTGGAAATCAAATTCAGGTCTTCATGTTTGCATGATAAACATTTCCAAACACAGCCAGCTCCACATCCCAAGCACAGCAATTTTAAGAAAGGTGTGTGTGTGTGTGTGTGTGTGTGTGTGTGTGTGTGTGTGTGTTTTCATACATGAAATATGCATGTGGGGGGCAGAGGATAAGCGCAGGAGTCATTCCTCAAGAAGAACATCTATTGTATTTTTAGAGATAGATTCTCTTTCATGTGGAATGCAACAGGTAAGCTGTGGGTAAGCCAAGAAGCTTCAATGATCTGATTCTTACCACTTTCCCATAGTTGGGATTTCAAGCACCATATCACCAGGCCTGGCTTTTTATATGAAATATATGGAATAAACTCATGGCATTGTGTTTCCAAGGTAAGCACTTTACCATTTAAACCATCATCCCATTGAGTCAATGAGTATGTCTTGAGTGAATACAAATGTTAAAATCTCTGAGGATCTATCAAAACTACTTGCAAAATAGCATGTATTAAAGGAAGCAATTAAGTACGATTCAGCATATTGCCAGGATGCATCTCTGTTGATTCAGATAAAATTTAAACTAATGAATATGCCACATACTGGTTTCTGTTAACACGTGAAAGTTACTAAACAACAGCAAATTTTACTATCAAGTAGTGAAAATGGATGCATAAATTTGTTTCCAGAGTTTGAAAATCTCAGCTAACCACCAAAAGCCAAACAACACAATCAAAAAAATGGGGTGTAGAACTAAACCGAGAATTTACAACCAATAGATCCCGAGTGGCTGAGAAACACCTAAAGAAATAGTCAAAATCCTTAGTGATCAGAGAAATGCAAATCAAAATGACCCTGAAATTCCACCATACACAAGTCAGAATGGCTAAGATCAAAATCTCAGGTGACAACACATGTTGGCAAGGATATAAAGAAAGAAGACGACTCCTCCATTGCTGGTGGGATTGTAAACTGGTAGTCACTCTGGAAATAAATTTGGAGGTTCCTCAGAAAACTGGGAATAGATCTACCTGAAGGCCCAGCAATACCACTCTTGGGAATATATGCAAAAGATGTCCCAGCATGCCATAGGGGCACAAGTTCCATTATGTTCATAGGGGCCTTATTTGTGATAGCAGGAAACAACCCAGATGTCCCACAACAGAAGAATGGATATAGAAAATGTTGTTCATTTATACAATGGAATATTACTCAGCTATTAAAAACAAGAACATCCTGGGTTTTTCAGGCAAATAAATGCAACTGGAAAATATTATGAGTGAGGTAACTCAGACCCAAATGGAAATGCATGGTTTATATTCATTAATAAGTTGACCTTAGACAAAAATTTTTAAAAAGATATAGAATACTGAAGATACAGTCCAGAGAACTCAAAAAGATCAATAAGCTGAAGGGCTCAAGTGAGGATGCCTTTATTCCACTTGGAAGGGAGAAGAAGGCAACCACAGGGGGTGTGGGGGTGCTGGGAAGGAAAGGGAATGGGGCAGGGGAAGGGGGAGAGGGGAACATGATCTGGTATTTGTTAGAGGAAAAGGACTGAAGCCCTGAGGCTCAGCAGAAAGAAAGGAAACAGGCAACCTCAGGAAGTAGGAGGTTAGGAGGACCCTCCAGAATGTACCAGAGACCTGGGAGGCGAGACTCTCAGAACTCAAAGGGAGGGACCCAACAGTGAGGAGAAGAAACTTGTAAAGACCACCTCCAGCAGAAAGACAGGGCATCAAGTGAGGGATGGGGTTGCTATCCCACTATCAGAGCTCCGACCCCTAATTGTTCTTGTCTGAAAGAAATGCAGGGATGGAAATGGAGAAGAACCTGAGGAAAAGAAGGTCCAGACACAGGCCCAAAGTGGGATCCAGCTCAGGAGGAGTCCACAAGGCCTGATACTTTTACTGAGGCTGTAGTGTGCTCACAAAAAGGAACCTATCATGACTGTCCAATGAAAGACCAAACAAGCAGCTGAGAGAGTCAGATGCAGAAATTTGCACCCAACCAATGAACAGAAGCTGCTCATCCCTGTGGTTGAATTAGGGAAAAGCTGAAAGAAGCTGAGAAGGAGGGCGACCCTGTAGAGGGACCGGCTATCTCGATTAACATGGACCCCTGAAATCTCTCAGACACTGAACCACCAACCAGGCAGCATACACCAGCTGAGATGAGGTCCCCAACACACATACAGCAGAGGACTCCTGAGTCTGGGTTCAGTCAGAGAAGGTGCACCTAACCCTCACGAGACTGGGAGCCCCAGGGAGTTTAGAGTTTAGTGGGGTGGGTAGGGTGAGGACAACCTCGAGATAGGGGTGCGAGGGAGGAGGTATGGGATGCGGAACTTTCAAAGGGTGGACCGTGAGGGGAATAAAATCTGGAGTGTAAACACAAGAAAAGAAAAAATAATAAATTGAATATTTTTTGGGGTATATACATTATTATCCACAACAAGCACTATAATTAAGAAAATCTATTAATTGTCAAAAATGAGACAATGCAATTATCAGGTTTTACAAAATAGTTTTAAATGATTCCTTCGGTCTGGATTATTCCTTATCGATTTTTATGAATTGTAGATAAGAATACCCCAAATCACTGTCAAATAAATTTACCTTTTTATACAAATTTTATTTATTTATATTTCACATCCATTGTCAATGTCCATAAAAACAAAACTCTAGGTGTTTACTTAGCCATCAATTTTGTTCTTAAACATGTTACAAATATCATATTTTATAAAATTCATGTCTTTGAGATTATTCTGTTTCCAGGCAAATATCTATGTTATATGTAAAAATAAAATGTAGTAAACTCACTTCAATGCCTTCAATATAGTTTAATGGCATGATTATAATAAGACTGTTTAAGAGTACAGCTGACATTATCTGCAATGCTGTAAAAGTCTACAAATGGTGAGATTTGATAATTCCTCAACGTATTTGAACTTCTCAGAAACAATCAGAAGATAAAAATTCACAGGAAATAAGTGGTTATGGTTGGGAACAGGATCAGAATCTCTTGAACACATATCCAACTTCCAACAGGAATCCTTACTCCCTCTTTTTTCTCAGAATTGGTGTTATCTCATATTCATATCTCACACAGGGATATCAGCTTCTATAACCGCAAGTTCAGCTCCATCCGGCGTTTTCTATAAAAATTAATGGTTTGCTTTAAAGATTTTGCTTTATACATGTATTTTAGACTTAGCATTCAGAAACTTCTCCAAAATATTTAAGGCAGCAAATATCACATTTTATTTCTTTAAGTAACCATGCAAACTACAGCTGAGACCTTCCCTATATTCATCAGGAAGTATGGCAAGACTCTTTGATGAGAATATTGGCCATTCAGGTAAGAAAATGGAGACATACCTGTCGTGAGCTGACTGTCATGTTCTTGGCTGAAGGCTGGTTTCCCAGACCTCAGTTCTGTTGTTATGTACATAAATGTGATATGTCCTGCTGATTGCATGTACACTGTCCAAACCAAGTCAGGAACTGGTATGATTGCCCTGATTCACATGGTGGAATTTAAGCTTTATCATCTCTCTGAATCCTATTTTTTCTAACAGCTATCTTACCACCTTTCTGGACTTCCCCCCATTATGGGAAATTTGTAACCAAACTCTACAAAAATAAAAGATGATATCTATCAACATTTTTAAGTGAATTCTGTGAAAAGATACCTGGTCAGATTTACAGACATTATGATTTAAATTAGTCTACTTCTCAAACATTGCCAAAGAACTTTGGATTTATATCTATAAAGACATTTATTTGTGTTACAATTTTATAACTATTTTAATACTACTGTATTTAAAATCTCCAAGAAGACTAAGTAGTAAATATTTCCTAGAATTTTGAGACAAACAAATCATTTTGCCTAATTAAACTTAACTGGTATTCTATAAAATATGTTTGATTTGAGAGCCTAACATAATCATGTTACAATTTAATTTACTAAGTTTATATCCATATCAATGTCTATATTTATGTATCTATGTCTATATCTTTATATCTGTACCTATATTTATATTTTATTTATGCCTATGTCATTGATATCCATATATATTTATATCTATATCTATATAGAGAGGAGTATTCTCTGTGTAGCCCTAGCTTTACTTGAGCTCACTTTGTAGACCAGTCTAATCTTGAACTTAGAGATCTACCTGACTCTGTCTCCCAAGTGCTGGAATTAATGGTTTGAGCCATCATTGCTTGGCTACATATATATTTTAATTTAAAGAGAATATATCATTTTATCTGTCCCTTTCTTCCTTCCAACCCCTCCCGGCTTTCCTTCCTCAGACCTCTCCCAGGCACCCTGCTGTCAAGTTGAAAACTCCTTTTTCTTTATTATTGTTACGTATACACATACATGTATGTATATGTGTGTGCACAAAGATACATAAATACAATCCACTGACTGTTGTTTGTGTGTACATGGCTCCACTGCTTATTGCACTAAATGGTTTATCCGATAATGGGGCTCATTCCCCGAAGAAGCTAGCTTTCTTTCTCCAAGTAGTTATTAATTGCTTGAAGTTCCTCGTTCAGGGGTGAAATACTATGAAAAATTTGTCTTCCACTTTAATATTGGCATTGGTATTTTTATTGTCCATTTTGTCTATGTAGGCATTTCTTGGAGAGACTGCTTTACAAAAGATTTCCTAGTATTCTGTTTTTTGTTTTTTTTTTTATAATTTTCTGTCTCTTCTACCATAATATATCCTGAGTTACAGATGTAGTAACCCTGTGTTTCATAGATGTATCCACTGGAATTGAGGACTCCATAGACTTATAATCTCTGCTTTGTGTTCAGACATGGTTTTCTCTGACAGTCCCTATTGCTGTAAGTGGAGGCTCTTGGTTGAGGGGTGGCAGGTACACCTATCTGTGGGTGTAAGGATACGATTTAGAATATAGTGTGAATTTGTGTTAGTCTAACAACGTGGCAGCAAAACTAATACGTGCTATGTCTAATTTTGCTAGTCAATATTTAGTATATGGCCAGAAGTAAAATTTCAAGTTGGTTCTTATGCCCATCAAGCTCAAAACGCTGTTGTATAATTTTAAAATGTATAATTTTATAACTGCTAATGAGAATTTACTCTTTAGAAAACTGAAGTGTTCCTTGGGATATGGGAATTATATAAGATCCTTCACACAGAGAAAAGTGGTATTTCAATAAATTATCTCTCTTTCTAATATATAATTTTAAAACCAATTCCATGTATATATGCATTATTATATGTTTGTGTACGTGTATGTTTGTGTGTGTGTGTGTGTGTGTGTGTGTGTGTGTGTGTGTGTGTGTACGTGTATAACACAGTGCATACGTCATGGAAAAACTTGTAAGATTCTTTTTCCAGTCCATAGTGAGGAAGAGATCAAATTTGAATCAGGCAGGCAGGTTCGGTGTGAGGCTCCTTTTTTTTTTTATATTAAGCAATGCAATATTTTTATTTAACTAATAGAAGATGAACCGAATTTTTTTTATGAATGAAAAACCGATTTTTTTTATTAACTTGAGTATTTCTTATATACATTTCGAGTGTTATTCCCTTTCCCGGTTTCAGGGCAAACATCCCCCTAATCCCTCCCCCTCCCCTCCTTTACGGGTGTTCCCCTCCCCATCCTCCCCCCATTGCCGACCTCCCCTCAACAATATAGTTCACTGGGGGTTCAGTCTTTTTTTTTTTATTAACCTGAGTATTTCTTATATACATTTCGAGTGTTATTTCCTTTCCGGTTTCCGAACAAACATCCCCCTCCCCCCTCCCCTTCTTTATGGGCGTTTCCCTCTCCCTCCTTCCCCCTTGCCGCCCTCCCCCCAACAATCTAGTTCACTGGGGAACCGAATATTTTTACAATAGTAATTTCAATAAACATTTTCTTTTATTTCACTTTATAAATAATTAATATGGATTGTATATTATTCAACAAAATATTTGTCAAAATATTTTTCATATATTCATAGAAATCATTTCTTCTGATACTATAAATAATACAAATTTAAAATTGACCTTGAATCATTAGCATTTTCTTCCAATGAATTACTGTCAGAATTGAGAGGTCACATGTAGTAAGAATGCATTGTAACTTCATGCCATAAACAGCAATTCATTGTATCACATATGTTTAAATCCCATAAATGGACTTTCCCCTTTTTAGCAGAGTCTGCAGAAGATATGATAGGCCATCAAATACTATGAGCAATATTGCTCACTTCAAGGTAGAAGTTGGAAAGAGCAAGTCCTACACTAAGTATGTGTTCCATTGGAACACATAATTAAAAGAGGATAATAACACTGATCTTGATAATTATGCTATGTCTTTACAGTTTGATATAGATGAGAGCATAAGTCCCTACTGTGGTATAACCAACATTTTTTTTATTAACTTGAGTATTTCTTATATACATTTCAAGTGTTATTCCCTTTCCCGGTTTCCGGGCAAATATCCCCCTCCCCCCTCCCCTTCCTTATGGGTGTTCCCCTCCCAACCCTCCCCCCATTGCCGCCCTCCCCCCATAGTCTAGTTCACTGGGGGTTCAGTCTTAGCAGGACCCAGGGCTTCCCCTTCCACTGGTGCTCTTACTAGGATATTCATTGCTACCTATGGGGTCAGAGTCCAGGGTCAGTCCATGTATAGTCTTTAGGTAGTGGCTTAGTCCCTGGAAGCTCTGGTTGCTTGACATTGTTGTACTTTTGGGGTCTCGAGCCCCTTCAAGCTCTTCCAGTTCTTTCTCTGATTCCTTCAACGGGGGACCTATTCTCAGTTCAGTGGTTTGCTGCTGGCATTCGCCTCTGTATTTGCTGTATTCTGGCTGTGTCTCTCAGGAGCGATCTACATCCGGCTCCTGTCTGTCTGCACTTCTTTGCTTCATCCATCTTGTCTAATTGGGTGGCTGTATATGTATGGGCCACATGTGGGGCAGGCTCTGAATGGGTGTTCCTTCAGTCTCTGTTTTAATCTTTGCCTCGCCCTTCCCTGCCAAGGGTACTCTTTTTCCTCATTTAAAGAAGGAGTGAAGCATTCACATTTTGATCATCCGTCTTGAGTTTCGTTTGTTCTAGGGATCTAGGGTAATTCAAGCATTTGGGCTAATAGCCACTTATCAATGAGTGCATACCATGTATGTCTTTTGTGAATGGGTTAGCTCACTCAGGATGATATTTTCCAGTTCCAACCATTTGCCTACGAATTTCATAAACTCGTTGTTTTTGATAGCTGAGTAATATTCCATTGTGTAGATGTACCACATTTTCTGTATCCATTCCTCTGTTGAAGGGCATCTGGGTTCTTTCCAGTTTCTGGCTATTATAAATAAGGCTGCGATGAACATAGTGGAGCACGTGTCTCTTTTGTATGTTGAGGAATCTTTTGGGTATATGCCCAAGAGAGGTATAGTTGGATCCTTAGGCACTTCAATGTCCAATTTTCTGAGGAACCTCCAGACTGATTTCCAGAATGGTTTTACCAGTCTGCAATCCCACCAACAATGGAGGAGTGTTCCTCTTTCTCCACATCCTCGCCAGCATCTGCTGTCACCTGAGTTTTTGATCTTAGCCATTCTCATTGGTGTGAGGTGAAATCTCAGGGTTGTTTTGATTTGCATTTCCCTTATGACTAAAGATGTTGAACATTTCTTTAGGTGTTTCTCAGCCATTCGGCATTCCTCAGCTGTGAATTCTTTGTTTAGCTCTGAACCCCATTTTTTAATAGGGTTATTTGTTTCCCTGCGGTCTAACTTCTTGAGTTCTTTGTATATTTTGGATATAAGGCCTCTATCTGTTGTAGGATTGGTAAAGATCTTTTCCCAATCTGTTGGTTGCCATTTTGTCCTAACCACAGTGTCCTTTGCCTTTCAGAAGCTTTGCAGTTTTATGAGATCCCATTTGTCGATTCTTGATCTTAGAGCATAAGCCATTGGTGTTTTGTTCAGGAAATTTTTTCCAGTGCCCATGTGTTCCAGATGCTTCCCTAGTTTTTCTTCTATTAGTTTGAGTGTGTCTGGTTTGATGTGGATGTCCTTGATCCACTTGGACTTAAGCTTTGTACAGGGTGATAAGCATGGATCGATCTGCATTCTTCTACATGTTGCCCTCCAGTTGAACCAGCACCATTTGCTGAAAATGCTATCTTTTTTCCATTGGATGGTTTTGGCTCCTTTGTCAAAAATCAAGTGACCATAGGTGTGTGGGTTCATTTCTGGGTCTTCAATTCTATTCCATTGGTCTATCTTTCTGTCTCTGTACCAATACCATGCAGTTTTTATCACTATTGCTCTGTAATACTGCTTGAGTTCAGGGATAGTGATTCCCCCTGAAGTCCTTTTATTGTTGAGGATAGCTTTAGCTATCCTGGGTTTTTTGTTATTCCAGATGAATTTGCAAATTGTTCTGTCTAACTCTTTGAAGGATTGGATTGGTATTTTGATGGAGATTGCATTGAATCTGTAGATTGCTTTTGGTAAAATGGCCATTTTTACTATATTAATCCTGCCAATCCATGAGCAGGGGAGATCTTTCCATCTTCTGAGGTCTTCTTCAATTTCTTTCCTCAGTGTCTTGAAGTTCTTATTGTACAGATTTTTTACTTGCTTGGTTAAAGTCACACCGAGGTACTTTATATGATTTGGGTCTATTATGAAGGGTGTCGTTTCCCTAATTTATTTCTCGGCTTGTTTCTCTTTTGTGTAGAGGAAGGCTACTGATTTATTTGAGTTAATTTTATACCCAGCCACTTTGCTGAAGTTGTTTATCAGCTTTAGTAGTTCTCTGGTGGAACTTTTGGGATCACTTAAATAAAGTATCATATCATCTGCAAATAGTGATATTTTGACTTCCTCTTTTCCGATCTGTAGCCCCTTGACGACCTTTGTTGTCTGATTGCTCTGGCTAGAACTTCAAGAATTATATTGAATAAGTAGGGAGAGAGTGGGCAGCCTTGTCTTGTCCCTGATTTTAGTGGGATTGCTTCAAGTTTCTCTCCATTTAGTTTAATGTTAGCAACTGGTTTGCTGTATATGGCTTTTACTATGTTTAGGTATGGGTCCTGAATTCCTATTCTTTCCAGGACTTTTATCATGAAGGGGTGTTGAATTTTGTCAAATGCTTTCTCAGCATCTAATGAAATGATCATGTGGTTCTGTTCTTTCAGTTTGTTTATATAATGGATCACGTTGATGGTTTTCCGTATATTAAACCATCCCTGCATGCCTGGGATGAAGCCTACTTGATCATGGTGGGTGATTGTTTTGATGTGCTCTTGAATTCGGTTTGCCAGAATTTTATTGAGTATTTTTGCGTCGATATTCATAAGGGAAATTGGTCTGAAGTTCTCTTTCTTTGTTGTGTCTTTGTGTGGTTTAGGTATAAGAGTAATTGTGGCTTCGTAGAAGGAATTCGGTAGGGCTCCATCTGTTTCAATTTTGTGGAATAGTTTGGATAATATTGGTATGAGGTCTTCTATGAAGGTTTGATAGAATTCTGCACTAAACCCGTCTGGGCCTGGGCTCTTTTTGGTTGGGAGACCTTTAATGACTGCTTCTATTTCCTTAGGAGTTATGGGGTTGTTTAACTGGTTTATCTGTACCTGATTTAACTTCGATACCTGGTATCTGTCTAGGAAATTGTCCATTTCCTGAAGATTTTCAAGTTTTGTTGAATATAGGTTTTTATAGTAAGATCTGATGATTTTTTGAATTTCCTCTGAATCTGTAGTTATGTCTCCCTTTTCATTTCTGATTTTGTTAATTTGGACGCACTCTCTGTGTCCTCTCGTTAGTCTGGCTAAGGATTTATCTATCGTGTTGATTTTCTCAAAGAACCAACTTTTGGTTCTGTTGATTCTTTCTATGGTCCTTTTTGTTTCTACTTGGTTGATTTCAGCTCTGAGTTTGATTATTTCCTGCCTTCTACTCCTCCTGGGTGTATGTGCTTCTTTTTGTTCTAGAGCTTTTAGGTGTGCTGTCAAGCTGCTGACATATGCTCTTTCCTGTTTCTTTCTGCAGGCACTCAGCGCTATGAGTTTTCCTCTTAGCACAGCTTTCATTGTGTCCCATAAGTTTGGGTATGTTGTACCTTCATTTTCATTAAATTCTAAAAAGTTTTTAATTTCTTTCATTATTTCTTCCTTGACCAGGTTATCATTGAGTAGAGCATTGTTCAATTTCCACGTATATGTGGGCATTCTTCCCTCATTGTTATTGAAGACCAGTTTTAGGCCATGGTGGTCCGATAGCACGCATGGGATTATTTCTATCTTTCTGTACCTGTTGAAGCCCGTTTTCTGACCAACTATATGGTCAATTTTGGAGAAAGTACCATGAGGAGCTGAGAAGAAGGTATATCCTTTTGCTTTAGGATAGAATGTTCTATAAATATCCGTTAAGTCCATTTGGCTCATGACTTCTTTTAGTCTGTCGACATCACTCTTTAATTTCTGTTTCCATGATCTGTCCATTGATGAGAGTGGGGTGTTGAAATCTCCCACTATTATTGTGTGAGGTGCAATGTGTGTTTTGAGCTTTAGTAAGGTTTCTTTTACGTATGTAGGTGCCCTTGTATTTGGGGCATAGATATTTAGGATTGAGAGTTCATCTTGGTGGATTTTTCCTTTGATGAATATGAAGTGTCCTTCCTTATCTTTTTTGATGACTTTTAGTTGGAAATTGATTTTATTTGATATTAGAATGGCTACTCCAGCTTGCTTCTTCTGACCATTTGCTTGGAAAGTTGTTTTCCAGCCTTTCACTCTGAGGTAGTGTCTGTCTTTGTCTCTGAGGTGTGTTTCCTGTAGGCAGCAGAATGCAGGGTCCTCGTTGCGTATCCAGTTTGTTAATCTATGTCTTTTTATTGGGGAGTTGAGGCCATTGATATTGAGAGATATTAAGGAATAGTGATTATTGTTTCCCTTTATATTCATATTTGGATGTGAGGTTATGTTTGTGTGCTTTCATTCTCTTTGTTTTGTTGCCAAGACGATTAGTTTCTTGCTTCTTCTAGGGTATAGCTTGCCTCCTTATGTTGGGCTTTACCATTTATTATCCTTTGTAGTGCTGGATTTGTAGAAAGATATTGTGTAAATTTGGTTTTGTCATGGAATATCTTGGTTTCTCCATCAATGTTAATTGAGAGTTTTGCTGGATACAGTAACCTGGGTTGGCATTTGTGTTCTCTTAGGGTCTGTATGACATCAGTCCAGGATCTTCTGGCCTTCATAGTTTCTGGCGAGAAGTCTGGTGTGATTCAAATAGGTCTGCCTTTATATGTTACTTTACCTTTTTCCCTTACTGCCTTTAATATTCTTTCTTTATTTTGTGCGTTTGGTGTTTTGACAATTATGTGACGGGAGGTGTTTCTTTTCTGGTCCAATCTATTTGGAGTTCTGTAGGCTTCTTGTATGCCTATGAGTATCTCTTTTTTTAGGTTAGGGAAGTTTTCTTCTATGATTTTGTTGAAGATATTTACTGGTCCTTTGAGCTGGGAGTCTTCACTCTCTTCTATACCTATTATCCTTAGGTTTGATCTTCTCATTGAGTCCTGGATTTCCTGTATGTTTTGGACCAGTAGCTTTTTCCACTTTACATTATCTTTGACAGTTGAGTCAATGATTTCTATGGAATCTTCTGCTCCTGAGATTCTGTCTTCCATCTCTTGTATTCTGTTGGTGAAGCTTGTATCTACAGCTCCTTCTCTCTTCTTTTGGTTTTCTATATCCAGGGTTGTTTCCATGTGTTCTTTCTTGATTGCTTCTATTTCCATTTTTAATTCCTTCAACTGTTTGATTGTGTTTTCCTGGAATTCTTTCAGGGATTTTTGTGTCTCCTCTCTATGGGCTTCTACTTCTTTATTTATGTTTTCCTGGAATTCTTTCAGGCATTCTTGCGATTCCTCTCTGTAGGCTTCTACTTGTTCTCTAAGGGAGTTCTTCACGTCTTTCTTGAAGTCCTCCAGCATCATGATCAAAAATGATTTTGAAACTAGATCTTGCTTTTCTGGTGTGTTTGGATATTCCATATTTGTTTTGATGGGAGAATTGGGCTCCGATGGTGCCATGTAGTCTTGGTTTCTGTTGCTTGGGTTCCTGCGCTTGCCTCTCGCCATCAGATTATCTCTAGTGTTACTTTGTTCTGCTATTTCTGACAGTGGCTAGACTGTCCTATAAGCCTGTGTGTCAGGAGTGCTGTAGACCTGTTTTCCTCTCTTTCAGTCAGTTATGGGGACAGAGTGTTCTGCTTTCGGGCGTGTAGTTTTTCCTCTCTACAGGTCTTCAGCTGTTCCTGTGGGCCTGTGTCTTGAGTTCACCAGGCAGCTTTCTTGCAGCAGAAAATTTGGTCTTACCTGTGGTCCGGAGGCTCAAGGTCGCTCGTGGGGTGCTGCCCACGGGCTCTCTGCAGCGGCAGGAACCAGGAAGACCTGTGCCGCCGTTTCCGGGAGCTTCAGTGCACCAGGGTTCCAGATGGTCTTTGGCTTTTTCCTCTGGCGTCCGAGATGTGTGTGCAGGGAGCAGTCTCTTCTGGTTTCCCAGGCTTGTCTGCCTCTCTGAAGGTTTAGCTCTCCCTCCCACGGGATTTGGGTGCAGAGAACTGTTTATCCGGTCTGTTTCCTTCAGGTTCTGGCGGTGTCTCGGTGTGAGGCTCCTTTAACAGGTAAGCAATCACACTGGTCATTATAGTATGTCTTGAAATCATATAGTGAATTTCTCTCTTTGCTAAAATACTATGAAAATTGATATAAATTGATATTCCTTCCTACTATAGATATTAGAAAAAATAAGCCACACTAGCCAATATTAAGTGAGTAACAAAAGGACAAACTCAACAGCGAAGATTATTTCTGAGAATTGACCAGAAGACAGGCTGTGTACCTTAGCATACTAGATAATGAGTCAGTTTAATGGGTTTTTGTTTTATTGTCTTTGCTTCTTTAATAAACGAGTAGTAATAGATTTGTCAACAGATGTGATAGAGCACAATACACAGGGTTCTATTAATTAACAAATCGATTAATGACCAAAAGGACAAAATGGTATCTGTTACACAAATAAAGTAAGCAGGAAGTCAACATTTCAAATTGTATTCACTTATAAGGTATACAACATCAATGGAGCTTAACAGAGGCTCACACTAACACTGGATCAGGAACACTTCACTAGTTATCTAGCCCAAAGACAAAAGAAAATATTACAGTAGAATCTCTCTCTAAAATGGCCACCAAGGAACTATATGCAGGTGTGTACCGGTGAAAAGATTTGGCTGTAATACAACTGAATATACTATTTTCAATGAGTATAAAATGTATCTTTCTTTAAAAAATACCTTCTTTATAAAATTTCTGATTTTCCAGTGGGTATTCCCCCAGCTAAACAGTTTTCTTGAAGATGTACTACACATCCTAATTTCTTTTCTAGTCTGAGTTCAACTGTGTAAATAATTTATGACCACAAATGATAAAATGTACAGTTTCTGCATATGACATTTGCTGGTGGCAATAAAATAAAATTTAGTGGAAGGGACCAGGAATGGATGTCTTTAATAATATTTGACTAACCTCAAAAATCAAAGTGAGCACATTTTATACTAACTTTATCTTGTATTTTAAAATATATTTAAGCATTGCATAACTGCATCTTTTGCTTGCTACATCCTTTCTACAGAGCAGAAATAACCGTTCTATTGGAAACCCAGAGGCGATAAGAATCTGTTTGGCAAAGGCATGGCTGGAGTTCATTACTGACTTTGAGATATCTTTGTCAGCCTCCCTTTACTAGACTTTGTACCCCAGGACATGTTCTAAATGCTGTGAAGCACATATTTTGCTGCACACTGAGTATAGGACAGATGCTGTCACAAAAAAAAAGAGTAGAAAGAAATGAGAGTTTCCTTTAGAGGCAAAGACTGTCTTCCTATGTGAACTGTATTTGAAGAGTTGTCTGGACAATATCATGACTCTTTCTTGTTGATTGGTTTTTGAAAGAGCAACTGCCCCAGAGCCTTGATCCACATGTGTTTGTCAGAACTGACGGAGAAGAGACTTCTGGAAATGTAAACTACAAACTATGTGCTTCCTAAGAGAGTTATTATGTACTTGTTTCTGTTTAAGGAATCTCTCAGGTCGGTCACCATAAATGAGCTAGGAATACAATATATAGCCTTCTTGGAATATTTTTTACAACTTTATTATTTTTTACTATTTTTTCTCTTAAGAAAAATAAATGCAAGCCTGTCTAGTCAAGTACCACCATCAGAAACACATGTCTTTTCTGAGACCTCTGAAACAATACATGAGCTGACAGTGTTCTCTCCAGAAATTCTCTCTCCTCGAACTTGGAAATCTACAATGTATATTCCTTGGGTTTTCCTTTGGTTTTTTGTTTTAGTTTTTATTCTTTCCTTAATAACGAACTACAAAAATCCCAAGACTTTCACCACACTTTTCAGCGAGTCAGACCGTCTTCTGCTGTTTTCCACGTTTGAAGAGCTAGGCAGGCTCTTTGTATCTCTGTTCTCTCTCATTTCCTTTGACCCGAAGACACCTAGTGATAGATATGTTAGAATGGCAGTCTCTGGGTCAGCAAGCATGGGTCTTCAAATTTGCTCAGATGTCAGATCTTTGTTGATATTTCTCCTTGTATGCTTTGTCTTCCTGGCTACTGTGGAAGGAAACAGCTGGGAAATGTTTTCTTTATCCAAGTGTGCCATAGTGACCATCGAATCACCATGGTCTGTAAATGTTTATTATTGAATTCCAGAAGATGTCATAGATTTTTTTCTGTATCTAGGGTACAGATTCCTCATGTCTCTTAGACATAACATATAGAAATTTGTATGACGAAACAAGATATGACCCCTTGGTATAGATAAGATTTTCCTCTGTTGGTTAAGTGTGTTCTGAGGATTGCTCCTTTTTTTTCTTTTTCCCACAGGGAATAGAAGACCATACAAGAGTGTCATGAAAATCCTGGCTATCCAAATAAAGCCTTTCAGATACAGTGTCAGGTTAATAATTCCTTTATGTGCTTGTTCTGCTCCAGGCATATCTTCAATAGTAAAGAATTTTCTTATTCTCATCTGAACTCTGAATGGATTCAGTGAAAAGCTCAACAAAACAACTTAGAGAAAAATAATTTAATTAGGCTTCAACTTTACCACTGTCTGGTCCACACATATTTTCTTCCTTTCAGGAGCAAATGTGGGATTTTGTTGTTGTTGTTGTTGTTGTTGCTGCTGCTGCTGCTGCTGCTGTTGTTGTTGTTGTTGCCATTGTTGTTGTTGTTGTTGAGAGTCTATTAGGAGAAACTGGTGTTCCCAATTCTCTCAAAATGATATCCCTTCTTTCATCTCTGTAAGTTTCAAATAATGTTAGGAAGAGAACAGTAAAGTCTCATCTCTCTAATGGGAGGCTTACCTGAGATTTCTAAGATTGCTCATGTAGAAGGGCTTCTTGCTTTCTATGAATGTAGGATCTCATATTTCCTCTGCTGTATTCAGAAGGCCGATGGCTTTGGGAATGACTTTCACCTTGTTGTTGAATAATACACTCTATTCTGTCTCTCCTCCTCTGTCAGCCTGGCAAACATTAGTACATCATTCTGCAAATTACAGAAAATAAGCAAAAAAGGAGAAACAGAGACACTGTGTGACACTTTAAAAAAAAACACCTTGGCATTTCAAACTTTTATCTCTGCATGACAGATTGTCTATTTATCTAATTTCACACTTGGATAGTGAATCATTAAACCAGAATGAAAATGGACATTTTGCTTCTCAGGAGTCCACCTCCCTTTTAAGAAGACCAATCAAAGAGCTTGATTTTTCATCACTTAAACAAAGAAAGAGTATTTGGAAATCATTTCTTCTACGTCTCATTTATCCATAGCATTATAATTAGACCATATGAAGATCGGGAATTTGCATATCTATGAGTAAAACTACTTTTCCATTCACCGATTTGACCTTGCTTTTTTGTTTTATACTTTCTACTCTATTTTTATTTCCTTATAAAACTATGAAAAAACCTATGTTATAAATCACTATAATACCTTGAGTCTTACAGAGTTATTATATAAAGAAGTACTTAGAAAACATTCTTCTTGTTTTTACATTGTGAAAACACATATAATTCCATATTTTCTAACAATATTCTTTTGTTAGGGTTTACTTTATTTAACCTTATTATAAAATCTTTAAATATCGTGATTATTTTTTTCAAAATTAGTGTTCAAATAACTGACAATATTTTTAATTTAAAACTTCTATGTAGGAATACATAAATATTCAGATAAATTTGTTCAGATAAATTTGAAAATGCTCTACATTTCCAGCCCTAATTGTGCTAAAGAGAGTTTATCTATTTAAGCCCTAAAGAGTAACCATCTCAAAATCATCTGGAGAAAGACAAAGCACCACAATTCATGTAAATCAAAATAACTTAGTGGATAATCTAAAGGCATAAGCAGCTTTTCACAACACATGGGAGAGCAAAGTTGAGGCAGTTGTAGTAACTCAAACTCAGGGGCTACACTTCTTACTTCACTGTTTCTTAGAACTCCCTGGCTTACCTTCTCTTAAGGTTTGAAGTCATTTTGGCCGAGGTTCTCTCCATGAACACTTTTCAAAAGCCCCACTAGTGTGCAATTAATCTGAGGATAAATGAGTTTGTGTCTAAAGCCACCAGCAATCTCACATACAGAAGACGTTAAACCAATATTATTGGAGTACATAAATGATACACATTCTCAGATACACATCTCTCAATGAGATATGTCTCCTGAGCGTCAAAGCCTCAAAATTCAATTTTTACATACCTATAGGAGGATTATAGATGTTCCCTAACTGGTACAGAATCTTCCATTTTCCATACATTACCAGTACCTCTCAATTTCCTACTTGACGAGGAAACTTTTTATTTTAATTTAACTAATTTTCCAAGCCAAAATTGTCTTCACCTTTAGAATTTCCACTGGCAATCTACAACTACCTCCAAATTGTTGATTGGTTCAAAGAAGTTAGATACCTATCTCTTTTATCTGTTTCCAGTGTTGCAAAACTTAGCAATGAAATGGGACTCGTGAACTTTTGAGTTCCTCCTGAGGCTACTATGCACCCTAAAGTTATTGAAGTGAGTAGACACTTTCAGTGGTGTGACACCCTCTATGTAGCCCAGAGAACTTCTCAGGCATGTGGATCCTTGGATCATTTATAACACATGCAAATGGGATTCATCAGACGAGTAACTACCTGAAAATTGTCCCTGTGAGCTCTAAATGATGCAGCTGCCTTTGAGTCATGCTTCTGTAAGTAACTGTGTTTCTGTAACAAACTTGATAATTCATTTTCAGTTAAGCATTGCCCCCTTTCTTATGGATTGGCTAGGCTTAGGCATTTCTTCAAGTCTTCCCCAAGAAAAGTTATCTAACCAAATTGTGACAGAAGCCTGTGGAAAGTAAGCTACCTAGATTATAATATATGCCAAATTAAAAACAATGTAAAGAAGTCAGAGTCCTTCAAGGATACCTCAAAAATGACCTAAACTCTCCCAGTTCTAACATATCTCCCAGTACTATAGACTGGGGAATAAACCTTTATTATGGGAAACTTCAAAGACATTTCAGACCCAAACTACAGTAGACTCTTAGCATAGGGAAAGTTCATTATATCACATAGGCAGAAATATTTAGGTAAACTTAGCGGGTAAATAATCCTAGCTGTTTATTCAATAAAAATGTCAGTTTAGTCAATTAAATCAAAAGAATAAAGCCATATTTTACAAATATTGTAATCATATTAATGTAATTAGCAATATATGTTGGATACCAGAGGACTGTGGTAGAAATAAATATAATATGCTTAGTGGAAGGACCAATTACACATGGTTTTTGGCTGAAATTCCTTATACTCTAACTATATTATTTATAAAAAGTTATTATAATGATATATATCATATAGCATATCATTAATATAGTCCTGATGCTTCTTATAACATTTACAACACTCCTGTGAAATATGTATTATTGCATTTACTGAGAAAAAAAATGACATATCAACACTAATAAGTTTCTAAAAGTCATGAAAGAACTTGTGAAGAAAAGAACCAATATTTAAATTCTAAGGATAGTTAAATTGATGATGAAACCTACAAAATTGTTTTTTAAAAAATCATATCATTTTCACAGTTTGATATATATAATACATACATATTATATGTACATGTATATTAGATTAAAATGGGGTGTTTCAAATAACATCTATTAATTAATCTAAAAACAGTGAAATAAGCTAGACAAAAAAGATAAATATTTTGAAATATGATGTCATTTACACATGAAAGCTCAAATAGTGGAACTTATTCAAGCAGAACAAGATGATGGTTGCTAAGAAATAGGAGTAGTAATGGGGAAAGGAGAAGTTAGCTCAAGTATATAAATGTTATAAGATGAATGTGTCCCCATGATTTAATACACAGCTTGCTGACAATAATTAAGAGTACCAAACTGGTTACTTCAAATTTGGTGAGAAAGTGTTCAGATGTCCTTACAACACATATGTTAGTATGTGCAAGCATGCATGCACATGTGCAAACACACTCACACATATACACACACAGAAATATACCTATGCATAGTGTTGACTATCCTAATTCACTTGATTATGAAAATAACTCAACAGTAGAGCTAAATATAGAATTATCACAGCATAACATATTTATCAGTTATGCATTTACATTTTATACTTAATAAACAAGTATAAATTAAAATTCTTTCAGTGCATTTTTCCAGAATTGCAATTCCTCTAGTGAAACATGTATACATGCATATGTGTGTGTGTGTGTTCTTATTATCATATACAATAGAATATATTGGTCATAGTATATAACATACACTATTCACTAACAACCTTTACATTGTTATCAGACTGATAATGAAATATGCTTAGCCTTCGATTTTTGTTCAGAAATTTCATACTCTATACCCCAAGTTTTAGGATGCAAAAACAATCTAGAAGCTCTTTGGTTTGTTTTTTTTTCTTTTCTTTTATTTTTGGCATTGATATAAGTAATGGCTTCATGCATACGAAGCTTGGCATCTATCACTAAGCTATAACCCAGTTTTACTTAGAAATTACATATTGAGTATCAATGTGGTAGCTCCAGATCTAGGTGCAATGGTTACAGACATGAGCTAGGTTGAGTTCAGGCCTACAAGTCATTGGGAAAAAAATAGGAAAAGGCTCTGCACACAAGCAGGAAGGTGGTAGTCTGGGAGTAGGCGAGGGGAAGGTAGACAGGCTAAGGGAGAATCTCATAATTAAGAAAGTATATCAACAGCTGAAGATGATATTCCTGACTAGAAGAGCTTTCTCTCAGATGTGGCATTTCTGGGTGCTTGTGTGGTCCCTTCCTTACCCAGGTGAATTAGTTGAGAGAGACTCCTGAGGAAAAAATACGACTGCAAATGTTTGCATTCACTGATGGTTCTTATTTTCTAGAGTAAAACAACAATGACTTTTGTCACCTGAAACTATTCATACTCTTTTATGTTTATGACTGAAGAAAATCATTCTATTATGTGTTGCTTAATATGTAAATTCCATTCCTGCATATAAAAATGATGTATGGTTAAAATTTTTATTTCTAAGACGCATTCTGGGCTTTTCCTATGGTTTTATATTACTTTTACAATGGATTTTTATGTTTAATTTTTGTAGGAAATGTACACAGGATTAATATATATTTGTGCATATGACTTTGTGAGTGTTCATATGCAACTGAAATAAAGTACTTATCAAACAACATTTTAAAAGGATCACCCTGCTAGTCCTAGGGTTGACTAGAGCAAGTTTCATCTTTCCAGATAATGTTTTGTCTAGTCCCAGGTTTGACAGGCCTGTGAAAAGCACTTTCGTAGATAATGCAGAAAGTGGGTTTAGGTTTGCCTGTGGAACCTTGGCTTCTTAGATGAAAAATCTGAGTCTTTTTTCTCCGAGTCACAATGTATAATTTCATGAAGGTCACTGTAATTCTCATGTACCTCCTGGAGGAAATTCTTGACATCAGCTTGAAGGTGCTCTTCTAAGAGACTCACTATAGAAACACCCATTTCCTTTCACAATGTTTAATTCCCGACTCTGACATTGGCTAGTTAAGTGACCTTGGGTAAATTGCTTTCTCTCACAAAACTTCTGATTCTCCCTGACTAATTCTCCTTTTTTCATTACTCAAACAGGCCTTGAAATCTCATCTTCCACAAGCAAAAATTCCATTAAATTAGAGAAGAAAAGACTAATTCCAATATGGCTCTTCTATTGTGCCTCCTTACTATTCCTTATAACAACATATTGTCCTCTGCTGTTTATGGGTACTAAGCTAGTAAATGCCACTTATAGATACACCCAATGGAGGCGACTAATTTCCAATATCATCATTACTTAAAACTAAGCATTATTTTCTCATGTGTGTACAGAAAGGGGGCAGTAATATACTTCGCCCATTGTAAGAACCACCTCAACAATCCTTATAACAAAAAGAATTTTACAAGGCAAAAGCAAAGCCAATTGATCCAACTAAAGTTTTATATGACATAGAGAAGACTCACAAAAAAAACTATTTTAGAGGACAGTTTTGTTGAAGTGTTTTTGCAGGGAAAAATGTGATCTAATGACAAAAAAGGAGGGGCTCAGAGAGATATCTTTATTCATAATCATCTTAACCTCCAAATATAGTGTATTATTCCTTCATACTCTGGGATGAAGATCTGTCAATTATACATTTATTTTCTTATTTATTTTGCCTATTTTATCTGTTTACTTATTTCATTTTACATGCAGCTGCGTGAGAGGTAGCAGGTCAGAGAGTGACATCCAACTTGGTACATTTGGGAAATGTGTTCTAAGGCCTTTCATATTGATCTGGTCATAGGCTATATGTCAATGTAACTAAGTCAAACTTGCATGTTTTGGCCTCTTTGAAGCTCTCTTTTCTCTCTACCTTCTAATTCTTCTCACTAAAACAGAACACTCTTACAGATAAAATGACGCTCTCTGCATGCATTGTAAGTTGTCGATTTTGTGGTCAGAAGCAGTGTGTGATAGTTTCCAATAGAGTGATCCTATACCGGTCATGCTGGTCCAAACACAAGGGAAGGAGTGTTTTCAGAATCTTGGAATACTCAGCACCACAGGGGCTAACTGTAGTGCTTTAACCAATGTGAGCCTGGGGTAATTGAGATTTGATGCTTGTCAGGTAGCTTGATCCCTTCCTTGTCAAATAATGTCAAAGAGGGTACATAGGTGGAAAGGTGCCAGAAAATGTTATTGTTCCTGGTGCTGCTGCTCTGCCATGAACATGTAATCTACTTCTCACTCAAGAACAGTGTAATTAAGGAGAACAAAATTCTTTTGTGAACTGGGTGTGACATCCTGAGCTTTGTCTCTACCAGAGGAATGGGCTGACACTTAATTACTCGAAGGCCCTGTAAACAGGGAACCCTGGGTATGAATACATGTAACATAGTGCATCAATATTATGAGTGATTACATTAACCATCGGCTGAATGTAACAATAGTTTAAACAGGCAGAGCAGAAAATTGCACACAGCCTCTGAGCGTGGGGCAGGGAAGAAGAGCACAGTGCAAACTAGGCGGACGTGGAACTAAATTAAGACTGTTTGGTTCACAGGAGTTCCTGGCTCACTTCCAGGGAAAGCTTCTCCTGCAATCAGAAATCAAGAGGTCATTAGCATACAACACTTACATTCAGTGCTATGCTGTTCATTAATCCATTTTGAAGATGCTTATAAGATGAAGAAGAGCGTTGTCACATGTGGACAGTGATCACCCAACTAATAAACTCTGCTTTGTCTTCCCTTTCACGTTGAAAATCTCCGGCACCGAGGTGCTCTGCACTGAAGGGGGCAGACAGTGAAGGGTGAGAACACATATATAGCAGTAGACTACTTCTGGTTGAGTCGCAGTAGCTTTAATGGGTACCATTGTGTGACTGTAGGTTAACACTACATAATGGGCATTCATTCAAGGAAAGCATGAGAACCAAACAGCTCACACTGTAACCCCAGGCAGTCCTGCCTGTTCAGAAGCGGGTCCTAATCACCCCTAGGCGAAGAATCCATCCTTTTGTTTATTGTTATAATAATAAAACATTCCAGAGAGAGAGAGAGAGAAAGAATCAAACCTCAACACCTGGTCTTTCCGGATCCCTGGTCACTCTGCTGCTCTCACAGATTCCAGTGATTTTAGTTCTCTTGGATTCTTATTATTTAGGTACCCTCGCCCTCTGTTGCTTCTGTGTCCACTGGTCACTGCTGCAACATCATTGAAAATAATTCAGAATAGCACTGTTCTGAAAGCAAAATGAGTGCTTGGTTTAACAGCCACCCTTTCCCAGTTTTCTGTCTGATGAATAACACAAGTACCATGTTTAAAACTTGGCAAATCCTTTACTTCTTTCAAAAACAAGAAAAACAGTAAAACTACAGTTTTGCTGTTGTTGCTAGCACAAAGGTAGCTTTTTGGAAATAAGCATGTACAAATTATGAAGTTGCATAGTCTGGCCATATTTGGGATGCAAGACTAGCATCCTAAATTGCATCTTCATTATAGATTTTCACATTACAAGCATTGGGATGACAATTTGGTCCATGGGACATCTGTGGCTTCATGTTGATGAAAGGCAAAGGAGTTAAACAGTGCAGTCACTGCCATAGCCATAGACAGTACAGTATCAGACTCACTCGACGTCGTGACTCAAGAATGGTATTCCTACTTAAACTTCCCTCAGACTCTTCACCAACCTCACTCTCTGTCTCCCTGGCCTTTTTACCGACTCAGATGTTGCTGTTAAATTATCTGCAGCTTGCTGAGTGTTGCCTTCTAACAATACTCAGTTCCACATACTCTTTGTTTCTTCCCTCACACGGGGGCCCTCTCTTTACCTCGGTTACATCACATGTCCCAGGGCATCATGGTTGTTTTGTCACCTCCCTGTGAATTATGAGTTTTGTGAGCCCATAAGACATATTTCAGTTTTCTGATCCCATCCACCAATCCGAAAACGCAATCTAGGATATGCATGAAATGTAATACGTAAGCACCACTTTGTTCCCATGGTGTACATGTTCCTTGACTTCAAACTGCTCTCAGACTAAAGGGAGATGGTTAAGCACCTTTCCCATATTTCCTAATCACCAGTTTTCCATTCTATAATTAAACAATAACCGTTTTTGTTTACTCACAATAGCAGGCATATTTATGATTCTGTTGCTATCATCGATGATGGTCCAATGGCCAGTTCATACCAACAATTCTCTATAAGACAATGTAAATTTTAAAAATTTCATCTCACTCATTAGCACACTGAGGATGGTACCATGTTCTCTCTTTTCTCCTTGTTATTGCAATTGTATAATTCTATTTTAGGATGTTTAACATTAAAAAAATTGCACATGTTTGGTGCAGATTAGAAAATTATTCTGCTCCACAAAGTTATTCACGTATTCAATTTTACTTCCTCTGTCTTCTGTTACTCTGGAGACAGCGTTACGCCTGACTGTTGCTAACATTAACAGCCTGTGGGAGACAACAGAGAGAAGGATGGGAGTAGGATATTTTTTTAAATCATATAAAATGTATCAATATATATTTTAAGAAATGATATAGATGTGTGTTTATCATATTGTTCATGTTTACCTTCTATTATCCTTGTCTGTGCCATGTTCACTCTAATTAGTTCCATCTACACTCATGTCATAGATATATGCATGACTGATTCTGTACCTTACATGTTGTGCGTGGTACCACACATGGAAGTGTATGTACCTCTATTATATGTTGAATTGAATTCTTTCAGATGTATTAATAAAAATAGATGGCATGGATCATACGGTGTGTCTTCTATCAGTGTTATGAAAATTATCCATATTGATTTCCTGGAAGTTCAATTATTATATTCCCATGATGAATGAATAGAGTTGCCTATGGCCCACCTTTAACAACATTTTATTATATGCTAGCCACGGATTGAGGTGAGACAGAATCTCAATATATCTTTGATTTGCATGTCTGTGATAGTTGATGATGAACATTTTCATGTACTTATTAGCAATTTTCATTTTTTTAATTTAAGAAATGTCTAATTTACATGCATGTTTATAGATTGGATTCAACAATTTTAATAGAGTTGCATATATCCTTTTAATTCACATACCAGTTCGGAGACCTGACAATTCAAAGAACGTTAGAAAATGTGATTCCAAAATGAGTGTCCATGTATCTAGTTAATAATATCATTACAGAGCAAGAACTGATTTTATGTGACAGGTAACAATTTAATTGAATTTCTTAATTAGAAATTAAGTCAGAATGTACATCATTTTGAAAGACAATTAGGTTTTCAGAAACTACTATTTTTTTCATGTCTGTGTGCCAAATTTCTAAAGATAGATTGCAGTTACATTCATTTCTGTGTGCATGGCCTGTGGCAGGCTGCTAACCCTTATGTAATTACATTATCTAGCTAGATAATGATTGAAACAATAGATCTAATTTTAGGAAAGTGTTTATATTATTTAATACAGATAATAATTGAAAGGGTAACTGGCACATTTCAAACATAATTCATGTTCACCATAATTTTTGCTTCTGTTTCTACAGGTGTTCAGATTTCTCTTTTCTTCCCATGACTACAACTATGAGTAAATATTTGTGGAAGTCCGTATATTGTAGTTAGCTGATATGATATTAACATAAAACAATTTTGAAAGTTCATACTTTTATGTCCTATGTTAATTTACCTATGTAAAGGTATACTTCCAACCTCGCTTTGAAATTCTCAACTATATTTATTTCTTCCTTCAGTCTAATCTTATTATGGAGATATCTCATATATTGTGAGGGCTCTGGATTTTCTACCAGGTAACTAAAACTAACATTGTGTGAACTCAGTCTTAAATAGAATGCCTCGATCAAATCCCTCCCCTCAGGGTTCGAAGAACTCTGCAGAAAGGGAAGTAGAAAAAGTAAAAGAGCCAGAGAAGGTGGAAGGCACCAAGGAAACAATGTTTTCTAAGTACAGCAGTGCTAATACAAGTAACTGTGGCAGCATGCACAGATCTAAGCCAGATGGTGTCCCAGTGCTGAGAGGGGGACAGGACAGATACTCCCATCCCTAATCCAAAAGCTATCTCCAATTGATTACCACTTGCAAAAGAAAAAATATATAGTTTCTACAGGAGAGTCTCAGTAGGTATACCAACTACTTGCAAGGTTAAACCGCATTACCAGCAGTAGTCAGCCAGTACAAAAGAAATGTAATAGAATTTTTTAATTTGAAGGATCCTTATCTCAGACTTTGTCTGGACATTCTTCTTTTTTTTTTTCTTACAGGACTTTTGTGTATATAGTGTGGTATCTGGTAATGTTTGTTTTGCTTTGTTTATGGGATTTCTTCATGTGTATAAGTGTATGTGTGTGTGTGTGTGTGTGTGTGTGTGTGTGTTTGTGTGTGTGTGTGTGTGCATCTCTCTGTATTTCTCATGCTTTTCCTTTAGGTTTTTGTCTTTTTTCTTTATTTTGTTCCATTTCTGTTCATTTGTTTTTGTTTTTCTTGTTTTATAGATGGCTATTTGCATTTTAATGAGAGAGAGAGAGAGTAGAGGTTAGTGTGGATGGGTCATCAGGGACAATATGGAAAGTGCTGGAGGAGGGGAGCCATAATATATTGTATATAAAGTCTATTTTCAATAAAAAACAAATAAACAAAGATGTATTCGGAATAAAGTAGCTTATAGAATTCAGAGGGCATCCTGTGTCCTTTAGAGAGAAATATATTTTATATATTGTCTCTAAACTGTAATTTTTCTCCTTACAACAATCTTTAACTGATTTTATTGTATTTGTAGATGCTTAGAAAAAGCAGGTATCTTATAAAGTGGAAAATAATGAAGTCTGTTATCTAGAAATGTAATTACAAAAATGTTAATATAGAATTAAGTTGTTAAGTATAACAAAAATTCTTACTAAGCAATTACAAATAAATACAAACTAAACCCTGCTTTTTAAAAATATACAAGGCAGGGGCTGGGGATTTAGCTCAGTGGTAGAGTGCTTACCTAGGAAGCCCAAGTCCCTGGGTTCGGTCCCCAGCTCCAGGAAAAAAAAAGAACCAAGAAAAAATATACAAGGCAAAAGGAAATAATTCTGGGAGCCCATTACAAGAATGAGGATGATAAGGTCATACCCTGACTGACAGGTTACTAGCTTTTGGTATATTTCAAGAATGAATATGACTCACAAAGGAATGTGCATCAAATCATTTGTTCTGACAGTAACTAAGAAATATTTTCTCCTTTCTGGCTTTCTCCAACTTATATGCTGTTTTCTGGGCACCAATGATTCAGAATTCAAAATGAATATCTGTAATGAAGTATAAGCACCTCTATCAAACAGAACCTTTGCATTCCATTGTGGACCTAACTAGTCTACCTTCTATGTCTTAATTTTCCCCCATGATTCTACTGAAGCATTTGGAACACTGATGAAAATATTTTAAATAGCTAATTAAAAGCTTTAATTCCATCTCTCAAAGAACTAAATGCCTACATTAAAAAATAAAAGAAAATCTCATACTAGTAACCTAAAAGCACATATGGAAGCTCTAGAACAAAAAAGGAAAGAAGGAAAGAAGGAAAGACAGACAGGAAGGAAGGAAGGAAAGAAGGAAAGAAGGAAAGAAGGAAAGAGGGAAAGAAGGAAAGGAGAAGGAGGAAGAGGAGTAGGAGGAGGAGAGAGAGAGAGAAAGGAAGAGAGAGAGAGATAGAGACAGAGAGACAGAGAGAGAGAGAGTGTGTGTGACCACACCCAAAAGGGGTGGATGGCAAAAAGTGAATGCAGGAATGAAATAAATAAAATATAAATAAACAACAACAACAGCAAACTATGAAGAAACAATAGAACCAAAAGTTGGCTTTTTGAGACAATAAATAAGAATGATAAACACTTATCCATAGTAGATGAAAAAAGAGAATATTCAAATGAATAAAATTAAAAATGAGAAGGGGACATAACAATAGACAACAAGAAAATACAGAGAATTTTAAGGACATACTAGAACGCCAGTTCTCTACTAAAGAGGAAAATCTGAAAGAAATCCATGATTTTCTTGATATATACCACTTACCAAAGTTAAATCAAGACTAGGTAAGCAATTTAAACAGACTCCTGATACCTAGTGAAATAGAAGTAGTAATTAAAATTCTACCAGCCAAAAACTAAGGACCAGATGGTTTTAGTGCAGAATTCTACAAGAATTTCACAGAAGACTTAATTCCAATATACCTCAAAATATTCTAGAGTAGAAACGGAAGGAATTAGTACCCAATTAATTTTATGAAGTCATAGTTACCCTGATACCCAAACCACATAAAGAGTAAAACAACAAAAAAGAATTACAGACCGATACTTTGTTATGAAATAGATTCAAAATTCTCAATTAAATACTTGCAAGTTGAATGCAAGAATGCATAAGTAAGATCATTTACCATGATCAAGCAGGCTTCATGCCACAGATACAGGAATATTTCAACATATAAAAATGGATAGATGTAATCTATCACATAAACAAACTGAAATACAAAAAAATGCATGATCATCTAATTCGATGCAGAAAAGGCTTTTGACAAAAGCCAACACCCCTTCATGGTATCCTGGGATGATTAGGGTTAATGGACATACCCCAACATAATAAAGAGAGTTTATAGCAAGCCCATAGCCAACATCAATCTAAAGAGAGAGAAACCCAAAACAATTCCTAAAATTAGAAACAAGATGAGATTGTCCACTCTCCTCATACATATTCAATATAGTACTTGAAGTATTAGATAAACAATAAAACAACTAAAAGAGATCAAGGGTATAAAATTCAAAACTGAAAAGTCAAATTATCTTTTATTTACAGGTGGTATGATAATATACATAAGTGACCAAAAAATTCCACCAGAAAACTCTATCAAGTAATAAACACTTGAGTAAACACTTTCAGCAAACTAGTTGGATACATGAATTAGTAGAATTATAAGAATGACAAACTGACTGAGAAAGAAATCATGAAAACAACCTTTTCATAATATATTCAAATAGCATAAAATGTCTCGGATTAACAAACAAGTGAAAGATATGTGTGACAAACATGTTAAGGCACTGAAGAATGAAATTGAAGGAACTATGAGTAGATGGAAAGATCTCCCATGCTCATAGATTAATAGGATCCACAGAGGGAAATGGTCAATCTTCTAAAAACAACCTATAGACTTGTTTGATAATAACCAAAATTTCAATGTAATACTTCACAAATGTTGGAAGGAGAATTCTGAGTTTACATGGAAATTCAAAGTGCCCGGGATGGCTATAACAATGGTTAATAATAATAGAAAGGCAGGAAGCACTGATTTCAAGCTGTACTACCTTAGTAGTAAGAACCGCAGAATATTGACAAAAAATAGATGTTAATCAATGGAATCGAATAGAAGACCCAGAGAGAAATTCCCATACCTATGAAGACATGATATTTTATTTAAAAGAAAAAATCCAGAAATACACACTGAAAAAAAGGCAACATCTTCAACAAATGATACTGATCAAACTGAATGGCTGTAGGTAGAAAGATGCAAATATATCCAAACTCATTATTGTGCACAAAACTCAACATCAATTGGAAGAATAATCTCAACAGAAAACAAGATACATTATACCTGATAAAAATGAAAGTTGGGAATAGCCTTGAACTCACTGGCCTAGGAAAAGACTTCCAGGGCATAGCATGATTAACACCAGAGCTAAGCTCAACACTTAATAAATGGGACCTCATGAAAATGAAAAATGTATTCAGGGCAAAGGTCACTGTCAAATGGACAAAGTATAGTCTACAGAATGGAAAAAAATCCAAACTGCAAATCTGATAGAGTTCTAATATATAAAACCTGTACATCAAGTATCAAGTAAACAAATAACTCAATTAAAATTTGGATACAGATCTAAGCAGAGAATTCTCAAAAGAGAAAAATCAAGTTCTGGAGAAATACTTAAAAAATGTTTAACAGTCTTAGCCCTTATGGAAATACAAATTCAAAATCTTTGAGATTTGATCTTTCATCCACGATAATGGATAAAATTTTAAAAAGTGATATCTTGTGCTGGAGAGAATTTGGGGTAAAGCGGTCACTCATTCATTGCTGCTTGTAATGTAAACATGTGAAGTCACTATGGAATTCACTGTGATATTTCATTAGGAAGATGAGTATCAATCTAACTCAAGATCTTGCTATATTAGTCTTCAGTGTATACCCGAAAGATAATTTTCAGAAGACACTCACTCTCAAGCCAGAAATTGGAAACAATCTCATGTTCTCAACAGATAAATGTGGTACTTCTACACAATGGACTAACTGAGCCATTATAAACTTTCAGGGTAATTGTGTGAACTAGAAAGAAATCATTCTGAGTGAGATAACCCAGATGCACAAAAAACAAATATGGTATGTATTGTTTATATGTTATATGTGGATATTAGCTGTTATTTCAATGAAAATCAAGCTATAATCCATAGAGTCACAGACAGTAGGTATAGAGTAAGGGACCAGATGAGGGGTAAATAGAGGGAAGAAAATTTCAAGTCTGTCAAGAAAGAAATCGAAGAAGATCTCTGAAAATGAGATGACCAATGCTCATGGAGTGGCAGAATTAACAGAGTAAAAATGGCCATGCTACCAAAGGTGATCTACAGATTCAATGCAATCCCCATCAAAGTCCCAACAAAACATGGATAGAGTAATTCTCAAATTCATTTGGAAAGGCAAAAAACAAAACAAAACAAAACAAAAAGCAAAACACAAAAGACGAAAAACAAAAAACAAAACAAAACAAAACCCAGAATAGTGAAAATAGTTCTTAACAATAAAAGAATGGCTGGGGGAATCAGCATCCCTTACCTCAATCTCTACTACAGAGCAATAGTGATAAAAACTGCATTGTATTGGTACAGAGAAAGACAGGTTGATCAATGGAATAGAATTGAAGACCCACCCAAATCCAGTGGGAGGGAGAGCTAAACCTTCAGAGAGGCAGACAAGCCTGGGAAACCAGAAGAGACTGCTCCCTGCACACACATCTCAGACGCCAGAGGAAAAAGCCAAAGAACATCTGGAACCCTGGTGCACTGAAGCTCCCGGAAGGGGCGGCACAGGTCTTCCTGGTTGCTGCCGCTGCAGAGAGCCGGTGGGCAGTACCCCACGAGCGAACTTGAGCCTCAGGACCACAGGTAAGACCAAATTTTCTGCTGCAAGAAAGCTGCCTGGTGAACTCAAGACACAGGCCCACAGGAACAGCTGAAGACCTGTAGAGAGGAAAAACTACACGCCCGAAAGCAGAACACTCTGTCCCCATAACTGACTGAAAGAGAGGAAAACAGGTCTACAGCACTCCTGACACACAGGCTTATAGGACAGTCTAGCCACTGTCAGAAATAGCAGAACAAAGTAAAACTAGAGATAATCTGATGGTGAGAGGCAAGCGCAGGAACCCAAGCAACAGAAACCAAGACTACATGGCACCATCGGAGCCCAATTCTCCCATCAAAACAAACATGGAATATCCAAACACACCAGAAAAGCAAGATCTAGTTCCAAAATCATTTTTGATCATGATGCTGGAGGACTTCAAGAAAGACATGAAGAACTCCCTTAGAGAACAAGTAGAAGCCTACAGAGAGGAATCGCAAAAATGCCTGAAAGAATCGCAAAAATCCCTAAAAGAATTCCAGGAAAACATAAATAAAGAAGTAGAAGCCCATAGAGAGGAGACACAAAAATCCCTGAAAGAATTCCAGGAAAACACAATCAAACAGTTGAAGGAATTAAAAATGGAAATAGAAGCAATCAAGAAAGAACACATGGAAACAACCCTGGATATAGAAAACCAAAAGAAGAGACAAGGAGCTGTAGATACAAGCTTCACCAACAGAATACAAGAGATGGAAGAGAGAATCTCAGGAGCAGAAGATTCCATAGAAATCATTGACTCAACTGTCAAAGATAATGTAAAGTGGAAAAAGCTACTGGTCCAAAACATACAGGAAATCCAGGACTCAATGAGAAGATCAAACCTAAGGATAATAGGTATAGAAGAGAGTGAAGACTCCCAGCTCAAAGACCAGTAACTATCTTCAACAAAATCATAGAAGAAAACTTCCCTAACCTAAAAAAAGAGATACCCATAGACATACAAGAAGCCTACAGAACTCCAAATAGATTGGACCAGAAAAGAAACACCTCCTGTCACATAATTCTCAAAACACCAAACGCACAAAATAAAGAAAGAATATTAAAAGCAGTAAGGGAAAAAGGTCAAGTAACATATAAAGGGAGACCTATCAGAATCACACCAGACTTCTCGCCAGAAACTATGAAGGCCAGAAGATCCTGGACTGATGTCATACAGACCCTAAGAGAACACAAATGCCAGCCCAGGTTACTGTATCCAGCAAAACTCTCAATTAACATTGATGGAGAAACCAAGATATTCCATGACAAAACCAAATTTACATAATATCTTTCTACAAATCCAGCACTACAAAGGATAATAAATGGTAAAGCCCAACATAAGGAGGCAAGCTATACCCTAGAAGAAGCAAGAAACTAATCGTCTTGGCAACAAAACAAAGAGAATGAAAGCACACAAACATAACCTCACATCCAAATATGAATATAAAGGGAAACAATAATCACTATTCCTTAATATCTCTCAATATCAATGGCCTCAACTCCCCAATAAAAAGACATAGATTAACAAACTGGATACGCAACGAGGACCCTGCATTCTGCTGCCTACAGGAAACACACCTCAGAGACAAAGACAGACACTACCTCAGAGTGAAAGGCTGGAAAACAACTTTCCAAGCAAATGGTCAGAAGAAGCAAGCTGGAGTAGCCATTCTAATATCAAATAAAATCAATTTCCAACTAAACGTCATCAAAAAAGATAAGGAAGGACACTTCATATTCATCAAAGGAAAAATCCACCAAGATGAACTCTCAATCCTAAATATCTATGCCCCAAATACAAGGGCACCTACATACGTAAAAGAAACCTTACTAAAGCTCAAAACACACATTGCACCTCACACAATAATAGTGGGAGATTTCAACACCCCACTCTCATCAATGGACAGATCATGGAAACAGAAATTAAACAGTGATGTCGACAGACTAAGAGAAGTCATGAGCCAAATGGACTTAACGGATATTTATAGAACATTCTATCCTAAAGCAAAAGGATATACCTTCTTCTCAGCTCCTCATGGTACTTTCTCTAAAATTGACCATATAATTGGTCAAAAAACGGGCCTCAACAGGTACAGAAAGATAGAAATAATCCCATGCGTGCTATCGGACCACCATGGCCTAAAACTGGTCTTCAATAACAATAAGGGAAGAATGCCCACATATACGTGGAAATTGAACAATGCTCTACTCAATGATAACCTGGTCAAGGAAGAAATAAAGAAAGAAATTAAAAACTTTTTAGAATTTAATGAAAATGAAGATACAACATACTCAAACTTATGGGACACAATGAAAGCTGTGCTAAGAGGAAAACTCATAGCGCTGAGTGCCTGCAGAAAGAAACAGGAAAGAGCATATGTCAGCAGCTTGACAGCACACCTAAAAGGTCTAGAACAAAAAGAAGCAAATACACCCAGGAGGAGTAGAAGGCAGGAAATAATCAAACTCAGAGCTGAAATCAACCAAGTAGAAACAAAAAGGACCATAGAAAGAATCAACAGAACCAAAAGTTGGTTCTTTGAGAAAATCAACAAGATAGATAAACCCTTAGCCTGACTAACGAGAGGACACAGAGAGTGCGTCCAAATTAATAAAATCAGAAATGAAAAGGGAGACATAACTACAGATTCAGAGGAAATTCAAAAAATCATCAGATCTTACTATAAAAACCTATATTCAACAAAATTTGAAAATCTTCAGGAAATGGACAATTTCCTAGACAGATACCAGGTATCAAAGTTAAATCAGGAACAGATAAACCAGTTAAACAACCCCATAACTCCTAAGGAAATAGAAGCAGTCATTAAAGGTCTCCCAACCAAAAAGAGCCCAGGTCCAGACGGGTTTAGTGCAGAATTCTATCAAAACTTCATAGGAGACCTCATACCAATATTATCCAAACTATTCCACAAAATTGAAACAGATGGAGCCCTACCGAATTCCTTCTACGAAGCCACAATTACTCTTATACCTAAAACACAAAGACACAACAAAGAAAGAGAACTTCAGACCAATTTCCCTTATGAATATCGACGCAAAAATACTCAATAAAATTCTGGCAAACCGAATTCAAGAGCACATCAAAACAATCATCCACCATGATCAAGTAGGCTTCATCCCAGGCATGCAGGGATGGTTTAATATACGGAAAACAATCAACGTGATCCATTATATAAACAAACTGAAAGAACAGAACCACATGATCATTTCATTAGATGCTGAGAAAGCATTTGACAAAATTCAACACCCCTTCATGATAAAAGTCCTGGAAAGAATAGGAATTCAAGGCCCATACCTAAACATAGTAAAAGCCATATACAGCAAACCAGTTGCTAACATTAAACTAAATGGAGAGAAACTTGAAGCAATCCCACTAAAATCAGGGACTAGACAAGGCTGCCCACTCTCTCCCTACTTATTCAATATAGTTCTTGAAGTTCTAGCCAGAGCAATCAGACAACAAAAGGAGATCAAGGGGATACAGATCGGAAAAGAAGAGGTCAAAATATCACTATTTGCAGATGACATGATAGTATATTTAAGTGATCCCAAAAGTTCCACCAGAGAACTACTAAAGCTGATAAACAACTTCAGCAAAGTGGCTGGGTATAAAATTAACTCAAATAAATCAGTTGCCTTCCTCTATACAAAAGAGAAACAAGCCGAGAAAGAAATTAGGGAAACGACACCCTTCATAATAGACCCAAATCATATAAAGTACCTCGGTGTGACTTTAACCAAGCAAGTAAAAGATCTGTACAATAAGAACTTCAAGACACTGAGGAAAGAAATTGAAGAAGACCTCAGAAGATGGAAAGATCTCCCATGCTCATGGATTGGCAGGATTAATATAGTAAAAATGGCCATTTTACCAAAAGCAATCTACAGATTCAATGCAATCCCCATCAAAATACCAATCCAATTCTTCAAAGAGTTAGACAGAACAATTTGCAAATTCATCTGGAATAACAAAAAACCCAGGATAGCTAAAGCTATCCTCAACAATAAAAGGACTTCAGGGGGAATCACTATCCCTGAACTCAAGCAGTATTACAGAGCAATAGTGATAAAAACTGCATGGTATTGGTACAGAGACAGACAGATAGACCAATGGAATAGAATTGAAGACCCAGAAATGAACCCACACACCTATGGTCACTTGATTTTTGACAAAGGAGCCAAAACCATCCAATGGAAAAAAGATAGCATTTTCAGCAAATGGTGCTGGTTCAACTGTAGGGCAACATGTAGAAGAATGCAGATCGATCCATGCTTATCACCCTGTACAAAGCTTAAGTCCAAGTGGATCAAGGACCTCCACATCCAACCAGACACACTCAAACTAATAGAAGAAAAACTAGGGAAGCATCTGGAACACATGGGCACTGGAAAAAAATTTCCTGAACAAAACACCAATGGCTTATGCTCTAAGATCAAGAATTGACAAATGGGATCTCATAAAACTGCAAAGCTTCTGTAAGGCAAAGGACACTGTGGTTAGGACAAAACGGCAACCAACAGATTGGGAAAAGATCTTTACCAATCCTTCAACAGATAGAGGCCTTATATCCAAAATATACAAAGAACTCAAGAAGTTAGACCGCAGGGAAACAAATAACCCTATTAAAAAATGGGGTTCAGAGCTAAACAAAGAATTCACAGCTGAGGAATGCCGAATGGCTGAGAAACACCTAAAGAAATGTTCAACATCTTTAGTCATAAGGGAAATGCAAATCAAAACAACCCTGAGATTTCACCTCACACCAGTGAGAATGGCTAAGATCAAAAACTCAGGGGACAGCAGATGCTGGCGAGGATGTGGAGAAAGAGGAACACTCCTCCATTGTTGGTGGGATTGCAGACTGGTAAAACCATTCTGGAAATCAGTCTGGAGGTTCCTCATAAAATTGGACATTGAACTGCCTGAGGATCCAGCTATACCTCTCTTGGGCATATACCCAAAAGATGCCTCAACATATAAAAGAGACACGTGCTCCACTATGTTCATCGCAGCCTTATTTATAATGGCCAGAAAATGGAAAGAACCCAGATGCCCTTCAACAGAGGAATGGATACAGAAAATGTGGTACATCTACACAATGGAATATTACTCAGCTATCAAAAACAACGAGTTTATGAAATTCGTAGGCAAATGGTTGGAACTGGAAAATATCATCCTGAGTGAGCTAACCCAATCACAGAAAGACATACATGGTATGCACTCATTGATAAGTGGCTATTAGCCCAAATGCTTGAATTACCCTAGATCCCTAGAACAAACGAAACTCAAGACGGATGATCAAAATGTGAATGCTTCACTCCTTTAAATGAGGAAAAAGAACACCCTTGGCAGGGAAGGGAGAGGCAAAGATTAAAACAGAGACTGAAGGAACACCCATTCAGAGCCTGCCCCACATGTGGCCCATACATATAGAGCCACCCAATTAGACAAGATGGATGAAGCAAAGAAGTGCAGACCGACAGGAGCCGGATGTAGATCGCTCCTGAGAGACACAGCCAGAATACAGCAAATACAGAGGCAAATGCCAGCAGCAAACCACTGAACTGAGAATAGGTCCCCTGTTGAAGGAATCAGAGAAAGAACTGGAAGATCTTGAAGGGGCTCGAGACCCCAAAAGTACAACAATGCCAAGCAACCAGAGCTTCCAGGGACTAAGCCACTACCTAAAGACTATACATGGACTGACCCTGGACTCTGACCCCATAGGTAGCAATGAATATCCTAGTAAGAGCACCAGTGGAAGGGGAAGCCCTGGGTCCTGCTAAGACTGAACCCCCAGTGAACTAGTCTATGGTGGGAGGGCGGCAATGGGGGGAGGGTTGGGAGGGGAACACCCATAAGGAAGGGGAGGGGGGAGGGGGATGTTTGCCCGGAAACCGGGAAAGGGAATAACATTCGAAATGTATATAAGAAATACTCAAGTTAATAAAAAAAAGAAAAAGAAAAAAAAAAGAATTGAAGACCCAGATATAAAACCACACACTTACACACACTTGATCTTTCACAAAGAAGCCGAAAAATATACAGTGGATAAATGAAAGCATCTTCAATAAATGGTGCTGACCTAAAAACTGTCTGTGTGTAGAAAAATGAAAATAGAACCTTATTTGTCACTTTATACAAAGCTCAAGTTCAAGTAAATCAAGGACCTCAACATAAAACCATATACATTGAATCTAACAGAAGACAAAGTGGGAAAGAGCCTTGAACTCATTGGTACAGAGGGAAATATCCTAAACTGAACTTCAATGGCTCATGTGCTCAGATGAAGAATTGATAAATGTGTGGGTGGCTGAAGAGATGGGTAGGTGATTAAGAGCACTGACTGCTCTTCCAGAGGTCCTGAGTTTAAATCCAGCAATCACATGATGGCTCACAACAATCTGTAATGAGATCCCATGCCCTTTTCTGGTGTGTCTGAAAATAGCTACTGTGTACTTATATAGAATAAATAAATAAATATTAAAAAAAGAGAATTGATACATGGAACCTTATGAAATCTGGAAGCTTCTGAAATATAAAGGACATAATCAAGAGGACAAATTAGCATCCTACATATTGGGAAAAAATTCTTCACTAACCCCACATTCCATAGAGGGCTAATATCCAAAATTTATAAAGAACACAAAAAGTTAAACACCAAAAGACCAAGCAACCCTATCAAAAATTGGGGTATAAAGCTAAACCAAGAATTCACAACAGAGGAATCTCGAGTAGCTGAGAAGCACATAAAGAAATGTTCTAAGTCCTTAGTGATTAGAGAAATTCAAATCAAAGCAACCGTGAGATTCTGCCTTACACCAGTCAGAATGGCTAAGATCAAAACGTCAGGTGACAACATATGTTGGTGAGGATGTGTAGAAAGAGGAACACTTCTCCATTGCTGGTGGGATTGCAAACTGGTACAACCACTCTGGAAATCAGAAGAGAATGAAGATTCCCAACTTAAAGCACCAGTAAATATCTTCAACAAAATTATAGAAGAAAACTTCCTGAATCTTAAGAAAGTGTTGCTCATGAATACACAAGAATCCTATAGAACTGCAAATGGATTAGCCCAGAAAAGAAGTTCTTCTTGTACATAATTGTCAAAACACCAAATGCACAAAAGAAAGAACGAATATTAAAAGCAGTAAGGGGGAAAGGTCAAGTAACATATAAAGATAGACCTATCAGAATTACATCAGAATTCTCATCAGAGACTATGAAAGCTACAAGATGCTGGACAGATGTCATACAGATCCTACAATGCCAGCCCAGGCTCCTATATCCAGCAAAACTCTCAACTACCATAGATGGAGAAATCAAGATATTCCATGACAAAACCAAATTTGCACAATATCTTTCCACAAATTCATCCCTACAAAGGAAAATAGATGGAAAACTCTAACACACTGAGGGAAACTACACTCTAGAAAAAGCAAGAAATTAACCTTCTTTCAACAAACCCTAGAGAAGATAGACACACACAAACACAAGTTTACCTTTAACAAGAAGAATAATAGGAAACAATTACTATTCCTTTATATCTCTTAAGATCATTTGACTCAATTCCCCAATAAAAAGGCAGAGACTAACAGACTGGATAAGTAAACAGAACCTAGCATTTTGCTGTATATAAGAAACTCACCTCAGTTACAAAGGCAGACACTACCTCAGAGTTAAAGACTAGAAAAGAAAAGTTCCAAGCAAATGGTCCCAAGAAACCAACTGGAGTAGCCATTCTACTATTGAATAAATTGACTTTTAACCACAAAGTATCAAAAAATGTAAGGAAGGACACTTCATAGTCATCAAAGGAAAAATCTACCAAGATGAACTCTCAATTCTAAACATCTTGATGCTTTAAATGCATTGGCACCTACATTCATAAAAGAGACCATACTATAGCTCAAAGCATACATCGCACCACACACAATAATAGTGAGAGACTTCAACACCCCACTCTCATCAACGGACAGATCATAGAAACAGAAACTAATCAGAGACCCAGCAAAACTAACAAAAGATATGAACCAAATGGATTAAACAGATATCTATAGAACATTTCATCCTAAAATTAAAGAAAATTCTTTCTTCTCAATTCTTGGCTCCTTTCATTCTGTTGGTTTGCTCAGTTCATTCCGATTTGTTAGTTTTTGTTACATCATTTCATTTTATTTTTATCATTCCATTTGATATTATTTTATGTTTATTCTTTAGAATCCCATCTGTTCTCTAAAATGATACAGAAAGGGGATGGATCCAGATTGGAAGGGTAATAGGGAATCTTTGAAATAATATTTGAAGGGGAAACTATGATCCAGATATTTTTATGTGAGGGGGGAAAAAGCTTTTTTAATAGAAGAAAAAATGTAAAGTGAAAAAAATTGAAAATAAAATTGAAAATTATTTATGTTGTAGGAAAAACATTGAATAGCTTCATAAATGTTGAATAAATATTGGAAATATGTATTTGAAAAATAGTCTATCATGTTATGCTAATTTTCTCTTTCTGCTTTTGTCAGTTTTTAACATTATGCTCTGTAAAGCTGTGGCTGTGAGTATACATTATGTTACTTTCCATCCTCCTCATTGCTTGCTCTTTTCCTATCATAAAACGTATATATTTCTAGTAAGTCTTCTAGATTTAGTCTGCTCTGCCTGCTATTTCTATAGCTTTAACAATTTTAAACTTTTTCTGTTTACATAGTCTTAAATTTTCTGTTTTTATATTTTTAACTTTTTAAATTTATATTGAAGAAATGTTCTCATATTTTTACTTAAGTTTTCATATTGGAAATGCATATAAGAAGTATATCATTAGATATTTATTAAATTATTAATTTTTAGATATACATTTACCATCTTTGGATTCATTTTTTCTTTCTCACATTTTAGGCATTTTTTGCATAAATTCCTGAGTGTGTGCCTGCATGCTAGCATATTTGTGTGTGAATGTGCATGTATCATATCATGAACATGAAGTCTTGATGTGTGTACAGGTCAGGAAACTACTTTCATCGTGGCTTTTAATGATATTATTGTAATAATATTTTTTATTAGAATACATTCGCAATAAATAAAGGATATGTAGAAAATTAAAGAATAGACCGAGTGAGAAACTTACCTAAAACATGTGAGATTTTAAAGAAATAACAAACGAAAAATTCTAACTATCAGAATACACTCTCTCCAAATATGTATGACAAAACGAATGGTTGGAACAGAGCAAGGTCAGACTCCAAATATACAATATTGAACTCTGTATGGTAGTTCAGGTAGCAATTTCTGTATGTGGAAAGTAGAGACAGCAAGATCAGGAGTTCTGGTTCAGCTTTGGTTGCAGAGATGATGTGTTAAAATTGTAACAACAATAACAACAACAAAAGAAAAAAGAATGTATTGAAAAACAAATAGATATAAAATATATTGGCTGAAATTAACCAAACATATAGGTATAGAAACAAAATTTTCACTTAAGGAAGATCAACATCGTAAATCTAGCAATAGTTTATAAGGATAATGTATAAATAAAAATACAATAAAATCACAGCAATTACAATATACATATTAGTTTCCTTCAGTTGTTACTCTAAACCTTAAATTGATTATGAGGGAGTTTTGGAGCACCAAACTAGAACACTTTGCCTGGTCAAGAAAATTTAAGAATAGAAATAAGCAATCAGGTTGGTTTTTACATGAGAATAAATAGTCATTGGAACTACTGGAATATATTAAAAAGCTACATAACTTAAAATTGTTATATTAGCTAACAGATAGATAAATAGGCCAAGCAGAATAAAAGAAAAATTATAAACTTTTAGTATTTAACTTAGACCTTTGTGTACGGTAAGGGTGACATTTCAAATAAGACATTTCAAGTGGACATTTAAAGTGGTGCTATTTCAGATGAAAATGTGTGGAAAATAATGGAACTGACAGTCTACTATAAATAACCTGTGCATTTATAAAGGTGTGTGTGTGTGTGTGTGTGTGTGTGTGTGTGTGTACAAGTGAATGTGTGTGCAAGCATGAGACTTGGCTGTTAGGTTTGTTAGGGATTTTATTGGTTGGGGTTCTGTTTAGAAACAGAGCTGATAGATGGGGCTGAGAATCCAGTAACTGCTTTTTGTCCAGGTAGCTAGATGCCTCTATAGTCCCAGTCTCATGTTGAAGCCCTGAAGTGGTATGAGAGCCACTAGTCTTCAGTCTATATTAGAAAGCTGAAAAAACTGATCTCAAGATCTCTGTTAGGAAAACCTGGATTATAATACCATTAAAGAATGGCAACTGTACTCTGCACCCAAATCCCGTGGGAGGGAGAGCTAAACCTTCAGAGAGGCAGACAAGCCTGGGAAACCAGAAGAGACTGCTCCCTGCACACACATCTCAGACGCCAGAGGAAAAAGCCAAAGACCATCTGGAACCCTGGTGCACAGAAGCTCCCGGAAGGGGCGGCACAGGTCTTCCTGGTTACTGCCGCTGCAGAGAGCCCCTGGGAAGCACCCCACGAGCGAACCTGAGTCTCAGGACCACAGGTAAGACCAAATTTTCTGCTGCAAGAAAGCTGCCTGGTGAGCTTGGGACACACAGAAGCAGAATTTCTCTAGGACCGGGCACATTCTGTGTTTACCGGAAGTCCCACATCCACGGATCCCGGCCCGCAGCAGCTCTCTGCTCCCAGACCTGGTGAGAGAGAGACCCAACCGCCTGGTCAGGTGGGCACTCCTGAGGCTGCAGAGCAGAAGAGACCACCAACACTGCTCACCCCTGCCCACTTCCCTGGTCCAAGAGGAAACTGTATAAGGCCTCTGGGCTCCCGTGGGGGAGGGCCCAGGAGCGGCAGGACACCTGCCTGAGACACCGCCGGAACCTGAAAGAAACAGACCGGATAAACAGTTCTCTGCACCCAAATCCCGTGGGAGGGAGAGCTAAACCTTCAGAGAGGCAGACAAGCCTGGGAAACCAGAAGAGACTGCTCCCTGCACACACATCTCGGACGCCAGAGGAAAAAACCAAAGACCATTTGGAACCCTGGTGCACTGAAGCTCCCGGAAGGGGCGGCACAGGTCTTCCTGGTTGCTGCCGCTGCAGAGAGCCCCTGGGCAGCACCCCACGAGCGAACTTGAGCCTCGGGACCACAGGTAAGACCAAATTTACTGATGCAAGAAAGCTGCCTGGTGAACTCAAGACACAGGCCCATAGGAACAGCTGAAGACCTGTAGAGAGGAAAAACTACACGCCCGAAAGCAGAACACTCTGTCCCCATAACTGACTGAAAGAGAGGAAAACAGGTCTACAGCACTCCTGTCACACAGGCTTATAGGACAGTCTAGCCACTGTCAGAAATAGCAGAACAAAGTAACACTAGAGATAATCTGATGGCGAGAGGCAAGCGCAGGAACCCAAGCAACAGAAACCAAGACTACATGCCATCATCGGAGCCCAATTCTCCCACCAAAACAAACATGGAATATCCAAACACACCAGAAAAGCAAGATCTAGTTTCAAAATCATATTTGATCATGATGCTGGAGGACTTCAAGAAAGACATGAACACACTTAGGGAAACACAGGAAAACATTAATAAACAAGTAGAAGCCTACAGAGAGGAATGACAAAAATCCCTGAAAGAATTCCAGGAAAACACAATCAAACAGTTGAAGGAATTAAAAATGGAAATAGAAGCAATCAAGAAAGAACACATGGAAACAACCCTGGATATAGAAAACCAAAAGAAGAGACAAGGAGCTGTAGATACAAGCTTCACCAACAGAATACAAGAGATGGAAGAGAGAATCTCAGGAGCAGAAGATTCCATAGAAATCATTGACTCAACTGTCAAAGATAATGTAAAGTGGAAAAAGCTACTGGTCCAAAACATACAGGAAATCCAGGACTCAATGAGAAGATCAAACCTAAGGATAATAGGTATAGAAGAGAGTGAAGACTCCCAGCTCAAAGACCAGTAAATATCTTCAACAAAATCATAGAAGAAAACTTCCCTAACCTAAAAAAAGAGATACCCATAGACATACAAGAAGCCTACAGAACTAAAAATGGCCATTTTACCAAAAGCAATCTACAGATTCAATGCAATCTCCATCAAAATACCAATCCAATCCTTCAAAGAGTTAGACAGAACAATTTGCAAATTCATCTGGAATAACAAAAAACCCAGGATAGCTAAAGCTATCCTCAACAATAAAAGGACTTCAGGGGGAATCACTATCCCTGAACTCAAGCAGTATTACAGAGCAATAGTGATAAAAACTGCATGGTATTGGTACAGAGACAGACAGATAGACCAATGGAATAGAATTGAAGACCCAGAAATGAACCCACACACCTATGGTCACTTGATTTTTGACAAAGGAGCCAAAACCATCCAATGGAAAAAAGATAGCATTTTCAGCAAATGGTGCTGGTTCAACTGTAGGGCAACATGTAGAAGAATGCAGATCGATCCATGCTTATCACCCTGTACAAAGCTTAAGTCCAAGTGGATCAAGGACCAGCACATCAAACCAGACACACTCAAACTAATAGAAGAAAAACTAGGGAAACATCTGGAACACATGGGCACTGGAAAAAAATTTCCTGAACAAAACACCAATGGCTTATGCTCTAAGATCAAGAATCGACAAATGGGATCTCATAAAACTGTAAAGCTTCTGTAAGGCAAAGGACACTGTGGTTAGGACAAAACGGCAACCAACAGATTGGGAAAAGATCTTTACCAATCCTACAACAGATAGAGGCCTTATATCCAAAATATACAAAGAACTCAAGAAGTTAGACCGCAGGGAAACAAATAACCCTATTAAAAAATGGGGTTCAGAGCTAAACAAAGAATTCACAGCTGAGGAATGCCGAATGGCTGAGAAACACCTAAAGAAATGTTCAACATCTTTAGTCATAAGGGAAATGCAAATCAAAACAACCCTGAGATTTCACCTCACACCAGTGAGAATGGCTAAGATCAAAAACTCAGGTGACAGCAGATGCTGGCGAGGATGTGGAGAAAAGGAACACTCCTCCATTGTTGGTGGGATTGCAGACTGGTAAAACCATTCTGGAAATCAGTCTGGAGGTTCCTCAGAAAATTGGACATTGAACTGCCTGAGGATCCAGCTATACCTCTCTTGGGCATATACCCAAAAGATGCCTCAACATATAAAAGAGACACGTGCTCCACTATGTTCATCGCAGCCTTATTTATAATGGCCAGAAAATGGAAAGAACCCAGATGCCCTTCAACAGAGGAGTGGATACAGAAAATGTGGTACATCTACACAATGGAATATTACTCAGCTATCAAAAACAACGAGTTTATGAAATTCGTAGGCAAATGGTTGGAACTGGAAAATATCATCCTGAGTGAGCTAACCCAATCACAGAAAGACATACATGGTATGCAGTCATTGATAAGTGGCTATTAGCCCAAATGCTTGAATTACCCTAGATGCCTAGAAAAAATGAAACTCAAGACGGATGATCAAAATGTGAATGCTTCACTCCTTCTTTAAAAGGGGAACAAGAATACCCTTGGCAGGAAATAGAGAGGCAAAGATTAAAACAGAGACTTAAGGAACACCCATTCAGAGCCTGCCCCACATGTGGCCCATACATATACAGCCACCCAATTAGACAAGATGGATGAAGCAAAGAAGTGCAGACCGACAGGAGCCGGATGTAGATCGCTCCTGAGAGACACAGCCAGAATACAGCAAATACAGAGGCGAATGCCAGCAGCAAACCACTGAACTGAGAATAGGTCCCCTATTGAAGGAATCAGAGAAAGAACTGGAAGAGCTTGAAGGGGCTCGAGACCCCAAAAGTACAGCAATGCCAAGCAACCAGAGCTTCCAGTGACTAAGCCACTACCTAAAGACTATACATGGACTGACCCTGGACTCTGACTCCATAGGTAGCAATGAATATCCTAGTAAGAGCACCAGTGGAAGGGGAATCCCTGGGTCCTGCTAAGACTGAACCCCCAGTGAACTAGTCTATGGGGGGAGGGCGGCAATGGGGGGAGGGTTGGGAGGGGAACACCCATAAGGAAGGGGAGGGGGGAGGGGGATGTTTGCCCGGAAACCGGGAAAGGGAATAACACTCGAAATGTATATAAGAAATACTCAAGTTAATAAAAAAAAAAATGGCAACTGCAGCAGCAGGAGCAAGACACCATCATACAAAGTGAACCTGCCATCAAGTGCAAATCAAGAACTTTCCTTTCTCACACATCCTTTGATCTTGTCCTCTTTCAGAAGGAACTGCCCATATCTATGGGGAGGTATGCTCATGCAAATAAGACTGATCAAAAATATCCCGCACAGGTGTGCCAATCATGTCTCGTCTGTTACTTGGTTCCATATTCAGTGCGGTTGACAGCCAAGATTAACTCATCACAGATATCGCCCCACAGGCTCTACTAGATGCAATGTCATATCCAGCCTCCTTGATGGATCAGACATGGTTCTGGTCATTCATGCTGTATCTGTCTAATTAGTGCTGTCTTGGTAGTAATCTTTCTACTCCATGCAGTCACTTATGAAAGATCACATATTTCTATCCATTTATCAATCTTCATGCTTCTAGAATATGTGTACAAAAATATGGGCAAGTTTCCATGTCCTAATGAATATCAAGGGTAATGTTTATCTGCAAGTGGTAATCAATAATCAATAATTAAAAATGGTAAATAAGTCTTCAGCAAATAGGTAAATGTGTCTAAGGATTGAGGAAAAACAATTACACAACTTCTAAAAATAATTGAATAAAACTAATACACAATCCACTAACTTAGCTTCTAAATATATATTCAAAGAAAATAAAATTAGCTTGCTAAGAAGACATCTGTGCTGCCATGTGTATTACAACAGAATTTGCAGCAGCTAAGATATGAAGCCCTTATAAGTGTCCATCACTGGTTAAGTGGACTGCAAACACTTTTCAGTGGAGCTGAAAAGATGGCTCAAGGTTAAAAGCACTTCCTGTTTTTTTTCCAGAAGACCCTAGTTTGGTTACTGTCACTACATGCTAACTCACAATAACCCATTATTTCAATTTCAAGTGGATCCAATCCCTGCTTCTAGCTCCCCATGTACCAAGTATTATGCAGCTTTCATGGCAGTTGAACAGCCATACACATGAAGTAAAAATAAATCTTTGAAAAGCACAAAGCACAAACTCCTACCCTCTATACATAAAATAACATGTCATCCAGACGTATAAAGAAGATAGTTATGTCATTCACAATGATAAGGGTCAATCTGGAGGTTTCACAGGCCTGCTACTCTAGTCACTTAAGAGGCTGAGGCCGGAGATGACAAAGACAAACCCTTTTTGGGCTATAGAATGAAATCAAACCTAGATTTAGCAAATTAATAAAATCGTGTCTTAAAATAAACAGTAAACTTAGTAAAGCATATGTAGCCTACTGGTACAGTATTTGTCTAGCTCATGTTAAGTTTCTAGTTTCCATCTTTAGTAAAACAAGGAAATAAAGCACAAGCAAACAAAAATCAAAACCAGAAACAGAACAGAAAGGCTAACATTCCATGATGACATTTGTGCTCAGAAACTTTAGAAATTATCCTGCAGAAGTTCATAATAGAATATTAGTTACCAAGAGTCAAAAGGATGAACAGAAATTTGTCAAAGAATATAAACTTCCAAATGAAAATAATAAAGTTAAGAGATTTGTTGTTCAAAGTATGAATGACAGCTACTAATGTGTCCCTGGAAAGTAATAGGAAAAGGAGATAAAAAGTGGTATGAAAATAATAATATTAATGACTCACAGATAATTGTGAGCCACCTACAGCAAACTTGACTTAAATCCTCTGAGAGCTTTTAATTTTTCATCCATTTACTCATCCCCCAGATCAAGTATTTTAAATGAATAGAAGCATTTTGTTCATGGTGTGTGTGTGTGTGTGTGTGTGTGTGTGTGTGTGTGTGTGTGTAAAACAACACTTAATAAAAAAAAAGTGTGCTGCCATGATTGAAAGAGGGGCAGGGCAGGTAGTGGTATATGGAAAAGTTTGAAGGGAGGATGGGGAAGGGGAAAGTGATGTAAGTATATTATAATCAGAACAAATAGAAGAAATAATTTTAAATTGTCCAGACTTTCCATTATCTGTTCAATCTTTATCTCCTTTCCTGGTCATCATTCACTAGGCTTAGAATCTGACAAAATGTCTAACTCCTTGGTAAGCTCTGAATCACACCCCTGTTGCTGTGTGATGGGATCCAAAGTTTATGGATCAGTAACCTGACCTAGATTGGCAACTCCTGTGCAATGAGCTAGATCTTCCTTTCCCTATACTCAGCCTCTCACAGGTACATCTGGTCACAGCTCTATTCACTGCCTCTAGCCAGTATCCAAAATCACTTTCAGGAGGCAAGCTTCTCCTCTTCACACACTATCCAACATTTTTTGTCTTCGCTCAAATGGCAGACATAAACCTTGTCATGACTACTAACATGCGTATTTCCACGTTGTCCTCAGCTGTACTACCCTGGCTTCCTCTGTAGATTCAATGTGGAATTAGTTTTAATGCATTTTGTGGATACACTAATTCCATCTCTCCTATGACTATGTGTAGGAAGTAGTCTTGGATTGTTGCATTCAATATCTGAAGTTCCAAACAGTCAGAACTTGAGAAATTTTAGTGAAATGTTCCTCCCACACTGTATGAGTGACAGAAGCTGTAGGAATATCAGAGAAAATTTCATAATATTTAAGTCTTGAGAAGACTCTAAAGACAGGAAAGTTATAGCGACACTTGATTCTCTTTTTCTCTTTCTTTTTTTTCAGAGCTGGGTACAGAACCCAGGGCCTTGAGCTTGCTAGGCAAGCGCTCTACCACTGAGCTAAATCCCCAAACCCCTGCGACACTTAATTCTGGAAGGGTGTCTTTAGATTTGTGACTTTGAGCCAATAGCTTCATTGCAATTTCCTTCTCCACAGCAATGAACCATCCACTGCCTTTGAAAATTTATCATTAGCCGATCTGAATTTAGTAACAAACCGAGATAAAGCCTGAAAGTCAAGTGACTGAATCTACCTACTTCGTTTTAAAGAAGGAAAAGGTTCTTCCCAAAACAATTCATCTATTTCTTCACCTGGATCTGGGGTCCTCTTGAAGTTACAAAAACTTTTTATAAGGAGAAGGGGTTTCTTTTTTCCCATTTTTATTAAATTGGGTATTTCTTATTTACGTTTCAAATGTTATTCCCTTTCCTGGTTTCCTGTCCATAAGTCCCCTATCCCCTAACCCCTCTCCTTCCTGAGAAGGGGGTTTATGTTTAACAAACTATGATCCAGACTCAGAATATGTGTGGCTCTCCAGGAGTGAAAACCAGAAAGAAACTGCAGAATGGGTGCTTTTAAAATAAAAGAAAATATTGCTTATTAACTTTGAAAGTAACCTTAGGTTCACCTTTTCAAAAGGAGTAATCGTCCATCTCCAGTGAATTCATAATGCTTTCATGCTTTGATTTCCACAAACATGCTAGAGAAGATGCTGAAAGAAAATTTAAATATTGCCTATGGGAGGAGAATTTTTTTTTTATTTTTCTAGCTCTTTAATTTCTGGTGCTCATCGATAATCATTGTTTCAAATTTATAAGATGTTCAAATCCAAACTGGAGTGTGAAAAACTTATTTATGGTATAGTGCAGGTAAGTTCAACAAATAGGGACTTTCTCAATGGGATACATCATTCATAGATCCATCTGACCTAGAATTTCTACACACACACAACTATAAATTTGCATAAAAAGCTACAGAATAGACGGACATACTTCTATTGTTATTTTGACCAAATACCCAACAAGAAGCAAGCTGGGGGATGGTAGGTCCATTTTCCCTTATAACTCAAGGGGATAGGTCCCACCATTGAGGAGTCATGGCAGCAAGAGAATGAGTTGGCTGGCCACATTATATCTGTTGTTAGGAAACAGGGAGAAGTGTAGCAGTGACCAGACTAAAAACCTTAGAGACACATTTCTTCCTTCCAGCTCATACCTCAATACTGTTCAGCAGATGGTGATCAAGTACTCAAAGGCAGGGGCTTATAGGGGAGCATCTCATTTCAAACCATAGCGACTGCAGGTATTACCACAAAATCCAAATGATCGTATTTCCAAGGAAATAGAACTAAAATAGATGCTTCTTCACCGATTACAGAATATTTAGTAAACTGGAGGAATGGAGACAAGGACTGTGATTCAGCAAAGTAAAAATCATCAAATGTGTGGTTCTAGCAAAATTACTGGGGAAGTTTATCACCTTTGCAAAACCCTGTTCCACACACAGCTGCTAGCCCCACTGAAATAATAGGTGCAAGTTGGAGATGGAAAAAATAAATAAATCAAGGCCTAACCAATGTCAACTGCAAAGGAATCTCTTTTTACTTTTGTTTCTGTTTTTGTTTGCAGGAAGTAATTATCTAGCTGGAAGCTAGGCAGGACGGAAGGAAGAGTGGACAACCTTATCCCATCTCAGAAGTCTGTAGAATTTTGAATAAACACAAATAGTCGGAACCTTGAGTTTTGTATTCCATCCCCTAAAGAACTTACTAACAGCATCTACCTGTTCCCTCCCTCCACTATGCCAATCATCTGTCTTTCCTCCTTCGTATTTTCCTGCTCACTTTAAATTTCTCTGAAAAGTCCTCCTGATTCCAGCCCAATTCCACAATATGGTTTGCCATCATTAGAATTCATTGACTAATGGATAAAAAAAGTGATATGTGATTACAATGAAATATTCCCAAGCCTCTCAACAGAACCTCATTTAATGGCAATAGACAACCAGAGTAAGCCTTGAACGTTTTACAGTAAATAAAATAAGTTGTAGAAAAATAAATGTGGTGGTTTCAACTTATATGAAGTGTTTTAAATCGCCAGCTCCATAAACACAATACCAAATTGTGGTTTCCAACTGTGTGAAGGAGTAGCAGGGAATTTTAATCAGCAGATAATCCAGATGGCTAAGCAGTGAAAGGAACTTGCTGCTAAGATCTGACAACTTGAGTTGATCCCTAGGAGCTACCTAACCTAAGGAGAGACCCAAAATAACTTGTCCTCCAATCTCTACGTTAGTACCATAGCATGTGGTCTACCCACTGTAAAAACCAACAATTATATTAATCTAGTGAGTCCAAACATGGAATTCTAGGAAGCAGCTGTATAACAATGAATGTCAGCCAGCAATTATCATATAGATCTCATGTTGTGTTTCCATCACAATTAATTTTTAAAGTTGCTTTACCTCTTCAATATACGTATTCATCACTCCTCACAACTGAATTATCTGCAGAATACATAATAACAATTGTAATTGTAATAGTTTTTATAAATTGGCTATCATGGAGTATCTCATCTCATTCCTGTTAGAATCTAAGTACTAAGTAACCCTTAAGTAGTTAAATGTCACAGAAGTTTTCCAGGTATAATAGTCGTGTTTCAATTCAAATGATCTTTTTTACCCTACTTTTCAATAGCAGGACTGACATATAGCTGAAAGTGGTTTCTGTCAGTCATCAAAAGGAAATAGGATAATTTTCACTTACCAAAAAGTAATTTAAACTGAATGGAGAGAAAGGGTAGATATAACCTGTAGCATGCACAGGATGTTCTTCCTGAAAAAAGGGGCAGGAGGAAGATTAGTGTCAACTGAAAAGACTGTACTCTGGGTGGAACAAGGGGATGATTTTACCCTCTAACTGGCTCAATGCAATTTTTGGTCTTATTTTTTTCTTCCAGTAAAAGAACTATACAAAATAGTTCATTCAATTCAGGAAAACGTAAATGTAGGCCAAGTAAAGTATTGTAGAAATGATAATGCTTTATTGTGGATATTTATTTGACAACAAAATTATCTGATGTTTAATGTTAACAGAGTATTTTCTATACTCCTCCATTTAGGGCAGATATTTGGCCATGTCACAATTGCACAGAAAGTTGTTATGAGGTATCTGTGAGGTACAAATGCCGAGCTAATGAAATATCCCTTCCTTCAAGGTAAAGAAAAAAAAATCATTAAAATGAGTGGATCTTTCTCAGAAGGGGAAATAAAATAGACATCAGAAGTGGATGGAAAGAAGGAAATAGATGAGAGAGGGTATGGGGAAGTGGGAGGGGATCAGGTGTAGCACGAGAGAACAAAATCAATGGTGGGGAAGGGACATCTCTAGGATGTTTCACTGACCTGAGACATTGGAATGGCTTCAGCTGAGACTCCTAGCAGTGGGGGATATACTTCCTGAAGTGGTCACTTCCTGTAGCCAGGCAGGACTCCCAGCGAAGAGATAAGGACAACAACAGTCCCACAAAACCTTCCCCCTAAAATGTGTCCTTCTACAAGATGTCAACAAGAGCAGAAACAGAAGGAATGGCCAACCAATAACTGATCAAAATTGAGACCCATCCCATGGGCGAGAATCAATTTCTGATACTATTAATGATACATTATCACGTTTGCAGACGGGAACCTAGCATGACTGTCCTCTGAGAGGCTCCAATCCACAGCCAGTGGAAGCAAATGCAGAGACCCAGGAAAAAACATCGGATGGAGGTTGGAGAGTCTTGTGGAAGAGTTGGGGGAAGGATTGAGGGACTTGAAAAGGACAAGGATTTCACAGGACTATCAACAGAGTCACTTGACCTGGACCTTTTGGCATTCCCATAGACTTAACAATCCACCAAAGAGTGAGCATGAACGGTTAACCTATCCTCCCTCATCCACGTACACAGCAGATGTGCAGCTTGGTCTTCGTGCTGGGGCTCCCAACATTTGGAGAAGAGGTTGTTCCTGAATCTGCTGCCTGCCTGTGAATCCCTGTCCCCTAACGGGGCCACTTTGTGTTTCCTCAGTGGAAGAAGTTCTGCAGTGACTTGATGTGTCAGCAGTGGAGGGGTGTGATTCCTAGGGGGAGCTCCCCTTTCTCATAGGAGAATGGGAGAAGGGAAAAAAGGGAGGATCTGTGTGAGGGGTGAGGGGAGGAGAAGGAGAGCTCATACTGGGAAGTAAAGTGAATCAAAAGATACATTAAAAACAAAAACAATGACTTTATGATATTCATAGGCAAATGGATGGAACTGGAAAATATCATCCTGAGTGAGGTAACCCAATCACATAAAAACACACATGGTATGCACTCATTGATAAGTGGCTATTAACCCAAATGCTCAAATTATCTTAGATGCACAGAACACATGAAACTCAAGAAGGATGACCAAAATGAGAACGCTTCACTCCTTCTTTAAAAGGGGAACAAGAATACCCTTGAGAGGGAATAGGGAGGGAAAGTTTAGAACAGAGGCAGAAGGAACACCCATTCAGAGCTGCCCCACATGTGGCCCATACATATACAGCCACCAAACTAGATAAGATGGATGAAGCAAAGAAGTGCAGGCAGACAGGAACCGGATGTAGATCTCTCCTAAGAGACACTGCCAGAATATGGCCAATACATTGGCGAATGCCAGCAGCAAACCACTGAACTGAGATCGGGACCCCCGTTGAAGGAATCAGAGAAAGGACTGAAAGAGCTTGAAGGGACTTGAGACCCCATATGAACAACAATGCCAACCAACCAGAGCTTCCAGGGACTAACCACTACCCAAAGACTATACATGGACTGACCCTGGGCTCCAACTGCACAGGTAGCAATGAATAGCCCAGTAAAAGCACCAGTGGAAGGGGAAGCCCTTGGTCCTGCCAAGGTTGAACCCCCAGTGAATGGGATTGTTGTGAGGAGGGCAGTAATGGGGGGAGAATGGGGAGGGGAACACCCATAAAAAGGGAAGGGGGAGTAGTTAGAGGGATGTTGGCCTGGAAACCGGGAAAGGGAATAACAATCAAAATGTAAATAAGAAATACCCAAGTTAATAAAGATGGAAAAAATAAATATATAAAAGTTAAAAACAAAACCAAAAATGAGTGGAAAAAATGAAAGCATCCTGAGAACTGAAAGGAGATGCTCCTTCTGAAAATGACCAATTCAGATTCATAGAAATGTTTGACAAAATAGGATGCAGTGATATGTACCCTCACACAATATATATATCACAAAGTAGTAAAGGAATTTTATTTAAAGCAAAGCAATAGAAAGCATCAGAAAACTTAGTGCTACCAGGGTTTGAACGGGTCTAAGACCATTTACTGGAGCTTCACAGGGACCTCTTCCCTGAAGAAAATTGGCTTTCCCTCACCGCAACCATAGTTCACCAGTACTCACTATTCATGAAGAGGATACATGAAAATGAGGGCAAAGATAGTCGGAGAAAAAAGGAAAATTGGAAAGGTAGTAGGGGTAGATAAGGAATTGAATTAAAAGCGTTGTATTCTTTAGAAATTCTCAAACAATAAAAAGAAATTTTAAAAGAATTCTTTATTTCCTAATACAACATATTTAAATTTACTTAATTCAAATTTACAGAATAATGCATGGAAAAAAATTAGGATAGAAGTTAACAATTCAAGATTTTTTTTTATTAACTTGAGTATTTCTTATATACATTTCGAGTGTTATTCCCTTTCCCGGTTTCCGGGCAAACATCCCCCTCCCCCCTCCCCTTCCTTATGGGTGTTCCCCTCCCAACCCTCCCCCCATTGCCGCCCTCCCACCATAGACTAGTTCACTGGGGGTTCAGTCTTAGCAGGACCCAGGGCTTCCCCTTCCACTGGTGCTCTTACTAGGATATTCATTGCTACCTATGGGGTCAGAGTCCAGGGTCAGTCCATGTATAGTCTTTAGGTAGTGGCTTAGTCCCTGGAAGCTCTGGTTGCTTGGCATTGTTGTACTTTTGGGGTCTCGAGCCCCTTCAAGCTCTTCCAGTTCTTTCTCTGATTCCTTCAACAGGGGACCTATTCTCAGTTCAGTGGTTTGCTGCTGGCATTCGCCTCTGTATTTGCTGTATTCTGGCTGTGTCTCTCAGGAGCGATCTACATCCGGCTCCTGTCGGTGTGCACTTCTTTGCTTCATCTATCTTGTCAAATTGGGTGGCTGTATATGTATGGGCCACATGTGGGGCAGGCTCTGAATGGGTGTTCCTTCAGTCTCTGTTTTAATCTTTGCCTCTCCCTTCCCTACCAAGGGTATTCTTTTTCCTCATTTAAAGAAGGAGTGAAGTATTCACATTTTGATCATCCGTCTTGAGTTTCAGTTGTTCTAGGGATCTAGGGTAATTCAAGCATTTGGGCTAATAGCCACTAATCAATGAGTGCATACCATGTATGTCTTTCTGTAATTGGGTTAGCTCACTCAGGATGATATTTTCCAGTTCCAACCACTTACCTACGAATTTCATAAACTCGTTGTTTTTGATAGCTGAGTAATATTCCATTGTGTAGATGTACCACATTTTCTGTATCCATTCCTCTGTTGAAGGGCATCTGGGTTCTTTCCAGCTTCTGGCTATTATAAATAAGGCTGCGATGAACATAGTGGAGCACGTGTCTCTTTTATATGTTGAGGCGTCTTTTGGGTATATGCCCAAGAGAGGTATAGCTGGATCCTCAGGCAGTTCAATGTCCAATTTTCTGAGGAACCTCCAGACTGATTTCCAGAATGGTTTTACCAGTCTGCAATCCCACCAACAATGGAGGAGTGTTCCTCTTTCTCCACATCCTCGCCAGCATCTGCTGTCACCTGAGTTTTTGATCATAGCCATTCTCACTGGTGTGAGGTGAAATCTCAGGGTTGTTTTGATTTGCATTTCCCTTATGACTAAAGATGTTGAACATTTCTTTAGGTGTTTCTCAGCCATTCGGCATTCCTCAGCTGTGAATTCTTTGTTTAGCTCTGAACCCCATTTTTTAATAGGGTTATTTGTTTCCCTGCGGTCTAACTTCTTGAGTTCTTTGTATAATTTGGATATAAGGCCTCTATCTGTTGTAGGATTGGTAAAGATCTTTTCCCAATCTGTTGGTTGCCGTTTTGTCCTAACCACAGTGTCCTTTGCCTTACAGAAGCTTTGCAGTTTTATGAGATCCCATTTGTCGATTCTTGATCTTAGAGCATAAGCCATTGGTGTTTTGTTCAGGAAATTTTTTCCAGTGCCCATGTGTTCCAGATGCTTCCCTAGTTTTTCTTCTATTCGTTTGAGTGTATCTGGTTTGATGTGGAGGTCCCAAATCCACTTGGACTTAAGCTTTGTACAGGGTGATAAGCATGGATCGATCTGCATTCTTCTACATATTGACCTCCAGTTGAACCAGCACCATTTGCTGAAAATGCTATCTTTTTTCCATTTGATGGTTTTGGATCCTTTGTCAAAAATCAAGTGCCCATAAGTGTGTGGATTCATTTTTGGGTCTTCAATTCTGTTCCATTGGTCTATCTGTCTGTCTCTGTACCAATACCATGCAGTTTTTATCACTATTGCTCTGTAATACTGCTTGAGTTCAGGGATAGTGATTCCCCCTGAAGTCCTTTTATTGTTGAGGATAATTGTAGCTATCCTGGGTTTTTTATTATTCCCCATGAATTTGCAAGTTGTTCTGTCTAACTCTTTGAAGAATTGGATTGGTATTTTGATGGGGATTGCATATTGAATCTGTAGATCGCTTTTGGTAAAATGGCCGTTTTTACTATATTAATCCTGCCAATCCATGTGCATGGGAGATCTTTCCATCTGCTGAGGACTTCTTCAATTTCTTTCTTCAGAGTCTTGAAGTTCTTAATGTACAAATCTTTTACTTGCTTGGTTAAAGTCACCCCGAGGTACTTTATATTCTTTGGGTCTATTATGAAGGGTGTCGTTTCCCTAATTTCTTTCTCGGCTTGTTTCTCTTTTGTGTAGAGGAAGGCTACTGATTTATTTGAGTTAATTTTATACCCAGCCAATTTGCTGAAGTTGTTTATCATCTTTAGTAGTTCTCTGGTGGAATTTTTGGGATCACTTAAATATACTATCATATCATCTGCAAAAAGTGATATTTTGACTTCTTCTTTTCCGATTTGTATCCCCTTGACCTCCTTTTGTTGTCTGATTGCTCTGGCTAGAACTTCAAGAACTATATTGAATAAGTAGGGAGAGAGTGGGCAGCCTTGTCTAGTCCCTGATTTTAGTGGGATTGCTTCAAGTTTCTCTCCATTTAGTTTAATGTTAGCAACTGGTTTGCTGTATATGGCTTTTACTATGTTTAGGTATGGGCCTTGAATTCCTATTCTTTCCAGGACTTTTATCCTGAAGAGGTGTTGAATTTTGTCAAATGCTTTCTCAGCATCTGATGAAATGATCATGTGGTTCTGTTCTTTCAGTTTGTTTATATAATGGATCACGTTGATGGTTTTCCGTATATTAAACCATCCCTGCATGCCTGGGATGAAGCCTACTTGATCATGGTGGATGATTGTTTTGATGTGCTCTTGGATTCGGTTTCCCAGAATTTTATTGAGTATTTTTGCGTCGATATTCATAAGGGAAATTGGTCTGAAGTTCTCTGTCATTCTTGGGACTTTGTGTGGTTAAGGTAGCAGAGTAATTGTGGCTTCATAGAAGGAGTTCTGTAGTGCTCCATCTGTTTCAATTTTGTGGAATAGTTTGGATAATATTGGTACGAGTTCTTCTATGAAGGTCTGATAGAATTCTGCACTAAACCCGTCTGGACCTGGGCTCTTTTTAGCTGGGAGACCTTTAATGACGGCTTCTATTTCCTTAGGAGTTATGGGGTTGTTTAACTGGTTTATCTGTTCCTGATTTAACTTCAGTACCTGGTATCTGTCTAGGAAATTGTCCATTTCTTGCAGATTTTCAAGTTTTGTTGAAGAAAGGCTTTTATAGTAAGATCTGATGATTTTTTGAATTTCCTCTTAATCTGTAGTTATGTCTCCCTTTTCATTTCTGATTTTGTTAATTTGGATACACTCTCTGTGTACTCTCATTAGTCTGGCTAAGGGTTTATCTATCTTGTTGATTTTCTCAAAGAACCAACTTTTGGTTCTGTTGATTCTTTCTATGGTCCTTTTTGTTTCTACTTGGTTGATATCAGCTCTGAGTTTGATTACTTCCTGCCTTCTACTCCTACTGGGAGTATTTGCATCTTTTTGTTCTAGAGCTTTTAGGTGTGCTGTCAAGCTGCTGACATATCCTCTTTCCTGTTTCTTTCTGCAGGCACTCAGCGCTATGAGTTTTCCTCTTAGCACAGCTTTCATTGTGTCCCATAAGTATGGGTATGTTGGACCTTCATTTTCATTAAATTCTAAAAAGTCTTTAATTTCTTTCTTTATTTCTTCCTTGACCAGGTTATCATTGAGTAGAGCATTGTTCAATTTCCACGTATATGTGGGCATTCTTCCCTTATTGTTATTGAAGACCAGTTTTAGGCCGTGGTGGTCCGATAGCACGCATGGGATTATTTCTATCTTTCTGTACCTGTTGAGGCCAGGTTTTTGACCAATTATATGGTCAATTTTAGAGAAAGTACCATGAGGAGCTGAGAAGAAGGTATATCCTTTTGCTTTAGGATAGAATGTTCTATAAATATCTGTTAAGTCCATTTGGCTCATGACTTCTCTTAGTCTGTCTATGTCTCTGTTTAATTTCTGTTTCCATGATCTGTCCATTGATGAGAGTGGTGTGTTGAAGTCTCCTACTATTATTGTGTGAGGTGCAATGTGTGTTTTGAGCTTTAGTAAGGTTTCTTTTACATATGTAGGTGCCCTTGTATTTGGGGCATAGATATTTAGGATTGAGAGTTCATCTTGGTGGATTTTTTCCTTTGATGAGTATGAAGTGTCCTTCCTTATCTTTTTTGATGAATTTTAGTTGAAAATTGATTTTATTTGATATTAGAATGGCTACTTCAGCTTGCTTCTTCTGACCATTTGCTTGGAAAGTTGTTTTCCAGCCTTTCACTCTGAGGTAGTGTCTGTCTTTGTCTCTGAGGTGTGTTTCCTGTAGGCAGCAGAATGCAGGGTCCTCGTTGCGTATCCAGTTTGTTATTCTAGGTCTTTTTATTGGGGAGTTGAGGCCCTTGATGTTGAGAGATATTAAGAAATAGTGATTATTGCTTCCTGTTATATCCATATTTGGATGTGAGGTTATGTTTGTGTGCTTTTCTTCTCTTTGTTTTGTTGCCAAGATGATTAGTTTCTTGTTTCTTCTAGGATATAGCTTGCCTCTTTATGTTGGGCTTTACCATTTATTATCCTTTGTAGTGCTGGATTTGTAGAAAGATATTGTGTAAATTTGGTTTTGTCATGGAATATCTTGGTTTCTCCATCTATGTTAATTGAGAGTTTTGCAGGATACAGTAACCTGGGCTGGCATTTGTGTTCTCTTAGGGTCTGTATGACATCAGTCCAGGATCTTCTGGCTTTCATAGTTTCTGGCGAAAAGTCTGGTGTAATTCTGATAGGTCTGCCTTTATATGTTACTTGACCTTTTTCTCTTACTGCTTTTAATATTCTTTCTTTATTTTGTGCGTTTGGTGTTTTGACTATTATGTGACGGGAGGTGTTTCTTTTCTGGTCCAATCTATTTGGAGTTCTGTAGGCTTCTTGTATGTCTATGGGTATCTCTTTTTTTAGGTTAAGGAAATTTTCTTCTATGATTTTGTTGAAGATATTTACTGGTCCTTTGAGCTGGGAGTCTTCACTCTCTTCTATACCTATTATCCTTAGGTTTGATCTTCTCATTGAGTCCTGGTTTTCCTGTATGTTTTGGACCAGTAGCTTTTTCTGCTTTACATTATCTTTGACAGTTGAGTCAATGATTTCTATGGAATCTTCTGCTCTTGAGATTCTCTCTTTCATCTCTTGTATTCTGTTGGTGAAGCTCGTATCTACAGCTCCTTGTCTCTTCTTTTGGTTTTCTATATCCAGGGTTGTTTCCATGTGTTCTTTCTTGATTGCTTCTATTTCCATTTTTAATTCCTTCAACTGTTTGATTGTGTTCTCCTGGAATTCTTTCAGGGATTTTTGTGACTCCTCTCTATGTGCTTCTACTGGTTTATTTATGATTTGCTGGAATTCTTTCAGGGATTTTTGTGATTCCTCTCTGTAGGCTTCTACTTGTTCTTTAAGGGAGTTCTTCACATCTTTCTTGAAGTCCTCCAGCATCATGCTCAAATATGATTTTGAAACTACATCTTGCTTTTCTGGTGTGTTTGGACATTCCGTGTTTGCTTTGGTGGGAGAATTGGGCTCCGATGATGCCATGTAGTCTTGCTTTCTGTTGCTTGGGTTCCTGCGCTTGCCTCTCACCATCAGATGATCTCTAGTGTTACTTTGTTTTGCTATTTCTGACAGTGGCTAGACTGTCCTATAAGCCTGTGTGTCAGGAGTGCTGTAGACCTGTTTTCCTGTTTTCTTTCAGCCAGTTATGGGGACAGAGTGTTCTGCTTTCGGGCATGTAGTTTTTCCTCTCTACAGGTCTTCAGCTGTTCCTGTGGGCCTGTGTCTGGTGTTCACCAGGCAGGTCAGTTACAGCAGAAAAGTTCGTCTTACCTGTGGTGCCGATGCTCAAGTTTCCTCTTGCGGTGCTGCCTACAAGCTCACTGTGGCGGCAGCAACCAGGAAGATCTGCGCTGCTGTTTCCGGGAACCTCCGTGCACCAGGGTTCCAGATGGCGTTTGGTGTTTTCCTCTGGAGTCAGAGATGTGTGCAGAGTGCAGTCTCTTCTGGTTTCCCAGGCTTGTCTGCCTCTCTGTAGGTTTAGCTCTCCCTCCCACAGGATTTGGGTGCAGAGAATTGTTTATCTGGTCTGTCCCTTCATGTTCTGGAGGTGTCTCAGGTGCAGGGGTCCTGCCGCTCCTGGGCCCTCCCCCACGGGAACCCAGAGGCCTTATACAGTTTCCTCTTGGACCAGGGATGTGGACAGGGTGGGCAGTGTTGGTGGTCTCTTCCACTCTGCAGCCTCAGTAGTGCCCACCTGACCAGGCTGTGAGGTTTCTCTCCCATGGGGTCTGGGAGCAGAGAGCTGCTGCAGGCCGGGATCCGCGGGTTTGGGATTCCCGGTAAACAGAGGAAGTGCTGGTCCTAGAGGAATTTTGCCTCTGTGTGTTCTGAGTTCACCAGGCGGGTCTCTTGCAGCAGAAAAGTTGGTCTTACCTGTGGTCCCGAGGCTCAAGTGTGCTCGTGGGGTGCTGCCTACGAGCTCTGTGCGGCGGCAGCAACCAGCACAATTCAAGATTTTTAAAATTTTATTACGTATCAATAAGGGAAAATGTCAGCTAGGATTTTCTTCTCCAGTAAATACATCGGTTTTATACATCATGATATATGATGGGACTTCTTTTATTGTGATAAATGTTAAAGAATAAAATGACCATACATATAGCACTATTAAACATGACAGTTAGACTTGTTCATTTAACATTTGGGTGGCTAGAGAAGTGACTCAGCTATTCAATTGTATGCTCTGCTCTTGAAGCGGACCCTGCCCAATTCCTAGCATCCAGATAACAACTTACAAATCTCTTTTAGTTTTAATCACAAAGGATTTGAATTCTCCTCTGAACTCCATAGGCACCAGTCACACACAGAGTAAATGTTAAACATAAGTGCAGACAAAACATTTATATACATGTAATAAAAATAAACTAAAAATACTGAACAGTGTCATCAATATTCTGGTTGTCTGTGTCGAAGTGAACAGAATTTCTGAAACTACATGGAAATGATGCCATTCGATTGACCTAAATATATTATTTTCATTTCCTGGTTGATTTAAGATTCCATAAATTTCTAGTTTTAAAAATCACATTTAAGAAACTATAATTGTATTCATCTAATTTTATCTCATGATATTTTAGTGTATATTTACTTTGTAAAATAAATGTGTGAAGGTGAAAATACAAAAGACCAGAATATATTGCAAGGGGAGTAGTTAGCCATATTAGTAAAGATATTTAAGATCCTAATACTTTTTTGAGCTTTTATTTTATGGCTTTCAAGAGAAGGATTTTGGATATAGAGGTATAATTTGCATAGTTCTATATTTGACTCTACAGACTTAGATTATGCAAACTCTTGCTCTCTAGGCATGCCTCTTCCTATAAGGCTTCTTATTTTTTCATTCCTAATTATATGCATCCCAATTTTGCATGTGCATAAGATAGTAAAAAGGAGGTTGCCCTGAAAGTTCACATGTCATCATAGATTTGCAGTTGTAAGTGAATCCAATGCCAACTTATATATGATTGATCTACAGTATACAGTACCCATATTTCAGGGAACACTACTGTGTTCCAGGTTATGTTTGAACATGAACAGGACGTTAGGGAAAGTACAGTACAAGGAAGAGAAGAGAAATCAGCCATCCAAAATAATATAGAGAGACCCAGAAGTCATGGTGTTAATTGCAATAAACTACACATAGAAGACAAATCCTGTATGACCTCATTACAGGCAAAATCAGAAATGCACAAACTTACCTAAGTAGGTAGAATAGAGGTGTTACCAAGAAAGTAAATAATACAAACCTTTTGATTTCTCATATAACAAAATAAAATGTGTTTGATAGATCTGCTCATCACAGTATCTTAAGCTAGCTACATTGCTTTGTAGTCTTAAATTTTGCTACAAAACTAGTTAAATATTTTCATCATACATACAAAATACTGATGACAATAGTAATAAAACCAATGACAGAAGAGCCTTGGATATAGTTAGTATACTTGTGGTAAATCTGATGTTTTTAAAGTAAAGACATAGTCATGCCTATAGATTTAAGAATGGTATCATTTTACAGGATAAAATTAGAATTCAATGATATAGAAATCAATTAAATCCTGAGCTTAATCCACAGTAATGTTTAAGAAGTAATATAATAATATAATACTCACCAACTTTCAGCCAGCATATAATTCATCAGAATCACAGTCATATTTCCAGCAGAAACCTTAACAAATTTTGCAAAGTGAATATTAATCAACATAATTAATTAGTATTAAAACAACATAGAGAAATCAGGATTCCTAATTCAATGCTAAGAAAATTATTAAAATGGTGCTTTTCACATACTAAATAAAAATTAATGTAAAAAAACACTGTTCAATACACTCTACTTGAATACATACAGTACAATGCTGAGTAAAGCATATCAATGTGAAAAAAACTGGAACAAATATTTTATATAAAAATAATACTGTTGATTATGACACTAAATATTTAATGTGAAAGTATAATATTGCTTGAAGTTGATGTGAAACATTTGAGGCCTAAGTATCAGTAAAGTATTCTTATCTAAAATAATTAAAAAAGATTCTCATGGAATGAATGAAATTGGTTTGATTTTATTATTGAGATTTTTCATGTTAAAAAAAAAGCTCAGGTTTTCCTTAAAATTTCAGTAAATCATGTTTCTTGTATTTACTTGTATTTTAAAATCTTACTATCGGTATTAAATATATATATATTTATACATTATGTACGTGTGTGTGTGTGTGTGTGTGTGTGTGTGTGTGTGTGTGAGAGAGAGAGAGAGAGAGAGAGAGAGACAAAGAGAGACAAAGAGAGGGAGGGGAAGAGAGAAGCATGATGGTACCTTAATTCCAAACACAGGAGGTAGAACAGAGGCAATGACATTTCTGTGAGTTTGAGTGTAAATGTCACTTTATTCTCTACATATAATTTTCATCTCAGAGGCTTATTGCTATATAAGCTCACCCATTTATTTCTGTGTTTACTCTAGCTGGCTGGTTAAACTAAGTTGTTCTGACTCAAACTCTTCTCCAAGCTGACTGATTCAAACTGCTTTGTCTTAGCTGTTGACTGAATTGTTCTGCATAGACTAACACTAACACTGGCATTTTGTTCTAATCATTCTCTGGCTCATTCGATCTCCATCTGTTTCTCGCTTGTTCTCTCTTGAACCTGTTTATAAAACTGTCCCAGTAAGAAATTCTTAGTTTAAAAAAAAACCAAAACAACCAACAAAAAACCAAAACCAAAAAAACAACAACTAAAAACCACTTCTGTTCTTATCATTTTTGGGTACATCCTATCTTTGACTCATTCTGGCAAATCTTTCTCTGATTCTTTACTTTGTCTGTCCTTCAATTAAATGTCACTTTCAAACATGACTGCTTTCTGTTACAAATTAACCTTACCTTCACTGTTTGGTATTAAAGGTATGTACTAAGGGCATGTCTGTATTCTAGCCAATTATATTATAGTGCAGAGCATGTCTGAATTCCAGCCAGATCACATAGACCTAGAAGGTCTCTGGATTTGATCACTTGTCAAAGCAGCCATGTTACTGGTTTAAAATCCCTCTACCACTGAGTCCAGCCTAGTCTACACAGCAATTTCTAGGTCATCAGGGCTATATAGTGAGACCTGTCATAAAAGAAACAGAGAGAGAGAGAGAGAGAGAGAGAGAGAGAGGAAAAGGGAAACAAGGGATAAAGACAATATGTAATAATTTCTGTCCAGCTACAGAAATATTACTACAGTAAAGATTACCAGTAAAATTTTTCGGACATTTCAGTAGTATTTCCAATATTGATTTCAAATTGATATAAAATGTGTTACCAAAACCTAAAACATAATAGTGAGCTTTCACCTGCCAATAATTATTTAATAAGTTCTACAATATAACTTACTGTTTAGCCAATTCATTTGCAAGATGATTTCAACATTTTTCAGAAAAATTTTACATGATCTTTTATTAACCTGTTAATTAACATGTTATTTTATTAACCTGTACATTGATCAAACAGCACATTTAAATGGAAACTAAAATAACCTACTTGTATACCTGCCAAAGCTCAGATTATATGAAGAATCATTATGTGAATTTAGTCTCAGTTCCTCTTCATAATGGTATAGCACGTATATTATTTACTATAATTTATATAGAGAATATTTAATATTATAAATAAAAATCAGAGTATTTTAACTCAGAGAAAATTAAAACATTAAGTATATTTAATTTTTTTTACTTTTACAATGCACAGAAACATCTTCCACATGTGTTGCTTTTCATTTGTTTTTTTTTTCTTTTTTCTTTTTTTTTTATTAACTTGAGTATTTCTTATATACATTTCAACAAGTGTTATTCCCTTTCCCGGTATCCGGGCAAACATCCCCCTCCCACCTCCCCTTCCTTATGGGTGTTCCCCTCCCAACCCTCCCCCCATTGCCGCCCTCCCCCCACCAGTCAAGTTCACTGGGGGTTCAGTCTTAGCAGGACCCAGGGCTTCCCCTTCCACTGGTGCTCTTACTAGGATATGCATTGCTACCTATGAGGTCAGAGTCCAGGGTCAGTCCATGTATAGTCTTTGGGTAGGGGCTTAGTCCCTGGAAGCTCTGGTTGCTTGGCATTGTTGTACATATGGAGTCTCGAGCCCCTACAAGCTGTTCCAGTTCTTTCTCTGATTCCTTCAACGGGGGTCCTATTCTCAGTTCAGTGGTTTGCTGCAGGCATTCGCCTCTGAATTTGCTGTATTCTGGCTGTGTCTCTCAGGAGCGATCTACATCCGGCTCCTGTCGGTCTGCACTTCTTTGCTTAATCCATCTTGTATAATTGGGTGGCTATATATGTATGGGCCACATGTGGGGCAGACTCTGAATGGGTGTTCCTTCAGTCTCTGTTTTAATCTTTGCCTCTCTCTTCCCTGCCAAGGGTATTCTTGTTCCCCTTTTAAAGAAGGAGTGAAGCATTCACATTTTGATCATCCGTCTTGAGTTTCATTTCCTCTAGGCATCTAGGGTAATTCAAGCATTTGGGCTAATAGCCACTTATCAATGAGTGCATACCATGTATGTCTTTCTGTGATTGGGTTAGCTCACTCAGGATGATGTTTTCCAGTTCCAAACATTTGCCTACGAATTTCATAAAGTCGTTGTTTTTGATAGCTGAGTAATATTCCATTGAGTAATATTCAATTGTATACCACATTTTCTGTATCCATTCCTCTGTTGAAGGGCATCTGGGTTCTTTCCAGCCTCTGGCTATTATAAATAAGGCTGCAATGAACAGAGTGGAGCACGTGTCTTTTTTTATATGTTGGGGCATCTTTTGGGTATATGACCAAAAGAGGTATAGCTGGATCCTCAGGCAGTTCAATGTCCAATTTTCTGAGGATTCTCCAGACTGATTTCCAGAATGGTTGTACCAGTTGCAATCCCACCAACAATGGAGGAGTGTTCCTCTTCCTCCACATCCTCGCCAGCATCTGTTGTCCCCTGAGTTTTTGATCTTAGCCATTCTCACTGGTGTGAGGTGAAATCTCAGGGTTGTTTTGATTTGCATTTCCCTTATGACTAAAGATGTTGAACATTTCTTTAGGTGTTTCTCAGCCATTCGGCATTCCTCAGCTGTGAATTCTTTGTTTAGCTCTGAACCCCATTTTTTAATAGGGTTATTTGTCTCTCTACAGTCTAACTTCTTGAGTTCTTTGTATATTTTCGATATAAGGCCTCTATCTGTTGTAGGATTGGTAAAGATCTTTTCCCAGTCTTTTGGTTGCCGTTTTGTCCTAACCACAGTGTCCTTTTCCTTACAGAAGCTTTGCAGTTTTATGAGATCCCATTTGTAGATTCTTGATCTTAGAGCGTAAGCCATTGGTGTTTTGTTTAGGAAATTTTTTCCAGTGCCCATGTGTTCCAGATGCTTCCCTAGTTTTTCTTCTATTAGTTTGAGTGTGTCTGGTTTGATGTGGAGGTCCTTGATCCACTTGGACTTAAGCTTTGTACAGGGTGATAAGCATGGATCGATCTGCATTCTTCTACATGTTGCCCTCCAGTTGAACCAGCACCATTTGCTGAAAATGCTATCTTTTTTCCATTGGATGGTTTTGGCTCCTTTGTCAAAAATCAAGTGACCATAGGTGTGTGGGTTCATTTCTGGGTCTTCAATTCTATTCCATTGGTCTATCTGTCTGTCTCTGTACCAATACCATGCAGTTTTTATCACTATTGCTCTGTAATACTGCTTGAGTTCAGGGATAGTGATTCCCCCTGAAGTCCTTTTATTGTTGAGGATAGCTTTAGCTATCCTGGGTTTTTTGTTATTCCAGATGAATTTGCAAATTGTTCTGTCTAACTCTTTGAAGAATTGGATTGGTATTTTGATGGGGATTGCATTGAATCTGTAGATTGCTTTTGGTAAAATGGCCATTTTTACTATATTAATCCTGCCAATCCATGAGCATGGGAGATCTTTCCATCTTCTGAGGTCTTCTTCAATTTCCTTCTTCAGTGTCTTGTAGTTCTTATTGTACAGATCTTTTACTTGCTTGGTTAAAGTCACACCGAGGTACTTTATATGATTTGGGTCTACTATGAAGGGTGTCGTTTCCCTAATTTCTTTCTCGGCTTGTTTCTCTTTTGTGTAGAGGAAGGCTACTGATTTATTTGAGTTAATTTTATACCCAGCCACTTTGCTGAAGTTGTTTATCAGCTTTAGTAGTTTTCTGGTGGAACTTTTGGGATCACTTAAATACACTATCATATCATCTGCAAACAGTGATATTTTGACTTCTTCTTTTCTGATGTGTATCCCCTTGACCTCCTTTTGTTGTCTGATTGCTCTGGCTAGAACTTCAAGAACTATATTGAATAAGTAGGGAGAGAGTGGGCAGCCTTGTCTAGTCCCTGATTTTAGGATTGCTTCGAGTTTCTCTCCATTTAGTTTAATGTTAGCAACTGGTTTGCTGTATATGGCTTTTACTATGCTCAGGTATGGGCCTTGAATTCCTATTCTTTCCAGGACTTTTATCATGAAGGGGTGTTGAATTTTGTCAAATGCATTCTCAGCGTCTAATGAAATGATCATGTGGTTTTGTTCTTTCAGTTTGTTTATATAATGGATCACGTTGATGGTTTTCCGTATATTAAACCATCCCTGCATGCCTGGGATGAAGCCTACTTGGTCATGGTGGATGATTGTTTTGATGTGCTCTTGGATTCGGTTTGCAAGAATTTTGTTGAGTATTTTTGCATCGATATTCATAAGGGAAATTGGTCTGAAGTTCTCTTTCTTTGTTCTGTCTTTGTGTGGTTTAGGTATAAGAGTAATTGTGGCTTCGTAGAAGGTATTCAGTAGTGATCCATCTGTTTCAATTTTGTGGAATAGTTTGGATAATATTGGTATGAGGTCTTCTATAAAGGCCTGATAGAATTCTGCACTAAACCCGTCTGGACCTGGGCTCTTTTTGGTTGGGAGACCTTTAATGACTGCTTCTATTTCCATAGGAGTTATGGGGTTGTTTAACTGGTTTTTCTGTTCCTGATTTAACTTCGGTACCTGGTATCTGTCTAGGAAATTATCAATTTCCTGAAGATTTTCAAGTTTTGTTGAATATAGGTTTTTATAGTAAGATCTGATGATTTTTTGAATTTCCTCTGAATCTGTTGTTGTGTGTCCCTTTTCATTTCTGATTTTGTTAATTTGGACCCACTCTCTGTGTCCTCTCGTTAGTCTGGCTAAGGGTTTATCTATCGTGTTGATTTTCTCAAAGAACCAACTTTTGGTTCTGTTGATTCTTTCTATGGTCCTTTTTGTTTCTACTTGGTTGATTTCAGCTCTGAGTTTGATTATTTCCTGCCTTCTACTCCTCCTGGGTGTATTTGCTTCTTTTTGTTCTAGAGCTTTTAGGTGTGCTGTCAAGCTGCTGACATATGCTCTTTCCTGTTTCTTTCTGCAGGCACTCAGCGCTATGAGTTTTCCTCTTAGCACAGCTTTCATTGTGTCCCATAAGTTTGGGTATGTTGTACCTTCATTTTCATTAAATTCTAAAAAGTTTTTAATTTCTTTCTTTATTTCTTCCTTGACCAGGTTATCATTGAGTAGAGCATTGTTCAATTTCCAAGTATATGTGGGCATTCTTCCTTGATTGTTATTGAAGACCAGTTTTAGGCCGTGGTGGTCCGATAGCACGCATGGGATTATTTCTATCTTTCTGTACCTGTTGAGGCCCGTTTTTTGACCAATTATATGGTCAATTTTGGAGAAAGTACCATGAGGAGCTGAGAAGAAGGTATATCCTTTTGCTTTAGGATAGAATGTTCTATAAATATCCGTTAAGTCCATTTGGCTCATGACTTCTCTTAGTCTGTCTACATCTCTGTTCAATTTCTGTTTCCATGATCTGTGCATTGATGAGAGAGGGGTGTTGAAATCTCCCACTATTATTGTGTGAGGTGCAATGTGTGTTTTGAGCTTTAGTAAGGTTTCTTTTACATATGTAGGTGCCCTTGTATTTGGGGCATAGATATTTAGGATTGAGAGTTCATCTTGGTGGATTTTTCCTTTGATGAATATGAAGTGTCCTTCCTTATCTTTTTTGATGACTTTTAATTGAAAATTGATTTTATTTGATATTAGAATGGCTACTCCAGCTTGCTTCTTCTGACCATTTGCTTGGAAAGTTGTTTTCCAGCCTTTCACTCTGAGGTAATGTCTGTCTTAGTCTCTGAGGTGTGTTTCCTGTAGGCAGCAGAATGCAGGGTCCTCGTTGCGTATCCAGTTTGTTAATCTATGTCTTTTTATTGGGGAGTTGAGGCCATTGATATTGAGAGATATTAAGGAATAGTGATAATTGCTTCCTGTTATATTCATATTTGTATGTGAGGTTATGTTTGTGTGCTTTCATTCTCTTTGTTTTGTTGCCAAGACGATTAGTTTCTTGCTTCTTCTAGGTTATAGCTTGCCTCCTTATGTTGGGCTTTACCATTTATTATCCTTTGTAGTGCTGGATTTGTAGAAAGATATTGTGTAAATTTGGTTTTGTCATGGAATATATTGGTTTCTCCATCTATGTTCATTGAGAGTTTTGCAGGATACAGTAACCTGGGCTGGCATTTGTGTTCTCTTAGGGTCTGTATGACATCAGTCCAGGATCTTCTGGCCTTCATAGTTTCTGGCGAGAAGTCTGGTGTGATTCTGATAGGTCTGCCTTTATATGTTACTTGACCTTTTTCCCTTACTGCTTTTAATATTCTTTCTTTATTTTGTGCGTTTGGTGTTTTGACTATTATGTGACGGGAGGTGTTTCTTTTCTGGTCCAGTCTATTTGGAGTTCTGTAGGCTTCTTGTATGCCTATGGGTATCTCTTTTTTTAGATTAGGGAAGTTTTCTTCTATGATTTTGTTGAAGATATTTACTGGTCCTTTGAGCTGGGAGTCTTCACTCTCTTCTATACCTATTATCCTTAGGTTTGATCTTCTCGTTGAGTCCTGGATTTCCTGTATGTTTTGGACCAGTAGCTTTTTCCGCTTTACATTATCTTTGACAGTTGAGTCAATGATTTCTATGGAATCTTCTGCTCCTGAGATTCTCTATTCCATCTCTTGTATTCTGTTGGTGAAGCTTGTATCTACAGCTCCTTGTCTCTTCTTTTGGTTTTCTATATCCAGGGTTGTTTCCATGTGTTCTTTCTTGATTGCTTCTATTTCCATTTTTAATTCCTTCAACTGTTTGATTGTGTTTTCCTGGAATTCTTTCAGGGATTTTTGCGATTCCTCTCTGTAGGCTTCTACTTGTTTATTAATGTTTTCCTGTGTTTCCCTAAGGGAGTTCTTCACATCTTTCTTGAAGTCCTCCAGCATCATGATCAAATATGATTTTGAAACTAGATCTTGCTTTTCTGGTGTGTTTGGATATTCCATGTTTGTTTTGGTGGGAGAATTGGGCTCCGATGATGCCAAGTAGTCTTGGTTTCTGTTGCTTGGGTTCCTGCGCTTGTCTCTCGCCATCAGATTATCTCTGGTGTTACTTTGTTCTGCTATTTCTGACAGTGGCTAGACTGTCCTATAAGCCTGTGTGTCAGGAGTGCTGTAGACCTGTTTTCCTCTCTTTCAGTCAGTTATGGGGACAGAGTGTTCTGCTTTTGGGCGTGTAGTTTTTCCTCTCTACAGGTCTTCAGCTGTTCCTGTGGGCCTGTGTCTTGAGTTCACCAGGCAGCTTTCTTGCAGCAGAAAAGTTGGTCTTACCTGTGGTCCCGAGGCTCAAGTTCGCTCGTGGGGTGCTGCCCACGGGCTCTCTGTGGCAGCAGCAACCAGGAATACCTGTGCCGCCTCTTCCGGGAGCTTCAGTGCACCAGGGTTCCAGATGGCCTTTGGTGTTTTCCTCTGGCGTCTGAGATGTATGTACAGAGATCAGTCTCTTCTGGTTTCCCAAGCTTGTCTGCCTCTCTGAAGGTTTAGCTCTCCCTCCCACGGGATTTGGGTGCAGAGAACTGTTTATCTGGTCTGTTTCCTTCAGGGTCCGGCGGTGTCTCTGGCAGGGGTCCTGCCGCTCCTGGGCCCTCCCCCACGGGAGCCCAGAGGCCTTATACAGTTTCCTCTTGGGCCAGGGATGTGGGCAGGGGTGAGCAGTGTTGGTGGTCTCTTCCGCTCTGCAGCCTCAGGAGTGCCCACCTGACCAGGCGGTTGGGTCTCTCTCTCTCCATTTCTGTTTTTTTTATATAAGAATTCCCAGGTTTACCTTTGGGATATCATGTAGTCTTTGCATTATCCTCCATATAACAGTGGAGATTTCCCCCAGGAATGCAACGGTAACTAGAAGCAAAGTTGGAGTACGTGAAAAATACATATGTATGACTACAAATGGTGTCTTGTTATATAAATTGTAACCCTAGAAATATAAGATGGTCTCATGATATTGGTTTAAGTCAGAAGTAAGGAATATAACTCAGAATTTCCTTCTGTTGCCACTAGTATATTTAAAAACTGAATTTTCAGATACATGGATAGTTATTCAAAGGTGAGGTCATTTAATGACTACTGATCTAAGCATTATCTTACGTCATTGTGCTGTTTAGACATTGAAGAATCTTTTATTCTAAACCACATTCATGGGGCTATCACACTCTTGTTAATGGCTTTCTTTTTCCTTCCAAGGGGCAGGCTAGGGGATAAAAAGAAATCTCTGAAGATGATTATCAAAGTGTTACTGTACTCAATGTGGTATATGTACCATGAATATATATATATATTATATATTATATATATATATATATATAAAATAATGAGATTGTATTTGAGTTCAATGATGAATTAAAAGTCTTATACAATAAAATCAGGTTTACTATTTTAGAGCAAAACTGCTCATTTTATCAAACTTCCAAAAGAAGAAAATCTTTTTCTTCAGTCATTCTAAAGTCAGTGACTTTATTCAGTCACACTTCAAAACTCATTGACAAAAACATCATTAACAAAGACTATGAATAAGAAGATTCGTTCAGATTGTTTTATTTATCCAATGATAGAACATGTATGAGATAAAGAGCATTATGTTAGGTGTTGAACGTGTGACTGTGAACATGAAGGTTAGACACTAAACAAATCCAAAAGTGCTACACAAATAAATTTTCTTAATTCGTCACTGAGAAGAAAAATAGTATAATGTAAGTTTCTGTAATCTAAGGCCTGTTAAAGAATGCATCTTTAACTATCTTAATTATTTCCTCTTTCTCTCTCTCTTGCTCTCTCTCTCTCTGTCTCTCTCTCTCTTTCTCTCTCTCTCTCTTCGTGTGTGTGTGTGTGTGTGTAAGACAGAGAATGAGAGATCTGCTATTAAAGAACAGACAATTAACATTCTTGATCACTCACCTATGACTCATCTGTGTTTCTCTGTGCATGTATGTATTTCATGTATGTATTTCTGGGTTTTGAGGCTTTAATCAGTAACAAACATCTCTTAGCATCCAGGGATATAGCATCTGTCACATTCGAAGAAAACACAGAGTAAAATCTCTGTATATCCTCCGTTATTACTGAGATTTTTCTGTGATATTCCTTTTGTTATTTACCTGTGTATGATTAAAATTCCAGTCTTAATATCCTTCCTGGGTGTGATCTTTCCACCTTAATATGTGAATATTAAAACATCATATAGAGTAACAATGTGTAACTGCTAGTTGTACTGTTTTTGTGGATTGACCTCAAGTTTATACCAATATGCTCAGCTCACCCTAAGAATATCCTGAGGTGGAGTTTTCTAGTTGTCCATCTCACAAATTGACCATTTGTTTTTGAGATGCATCTTTGGCCTGTAGCTCATTTGAGCCTTACATTCTTCTGGCCTCATTCTTTTATATGATGAAATTACAGGGAAATACCATATTGCTATAAACAGGACTTTCACCCTCCTTCTAGCATCACAATATTAAAAACAATGAGTGACATATTTTGTATTTTGAGCATAACTGTGGGTAATGTATAGACATTTATAAATATATATGAGATACTTTAAACTGCTGAAGGAAGAGGGGAGTGAAATGACTTGGCAGTTTAAAACACTGGCTGTTCTTCTGGAGGATCCTGGCCTATGTGTGCACCAGTTATGCATGTGATACACAGATACACATGTTAGTAAAACATATATACATCAAAATAAAAATTAAAACATTTGAACAATACTCATGGCTTGAGAATTAACATCATATAAATAAAAATAAACAAAATTGGTAGAAAATAATATGCTAACTGCAGTGAAGATGCACATCTGTAACTTCAGCAGCCAGAAAGCAAAGGAGGATTGGGGAAATTTCAGAGTCAGCTTAGGACACACTGCAAGACCTGATCAATACCAAAGCAATGTACTGGCAGAATCCTACAGTCCATAAAATATAACAGCAAATACAGTTACTAACACCTTCAGATTGGGAGGGCAAATGTCATATGACCTGGGCTATGTGTTTTCCTTAGCAAACAGAAAACCATCCTCTTACTGTTTGAAAACATTCCTTACATAGAATAAAACAATCAAATATAAAACAAACACATGTAAGAAAGAGCGGTTTTCTGTTGGGAATTCCACATTTTGCTGGCAGTTTCCTTCATCTCTGTCTTCCCTGAGACTTTCGGCTTTCCCCCAGGAGTGGAGATTTTCCAGTTTTTAGCATCTGTTCATTGTTGAGCATTGTATCTCTTGATTTTAACAGTAAGCATTTAGGGGCATCTATCTGGCAATGGTCACTAGGCAAACACTGGCAGAACATTAACTGACATCAGAGGACACGTTCTTGTTAGCCTCGAGGCTGCTGTGCACCATGTCAGCCAACATACAACCTTGTAGAAATCACCCGTGCACATGATTCATGGTTACTGATACGATTAAATCTGCCATAGCATATGTTTAGAGGGAAGATGCTAGAACAATAAGGACATAGTTATTCCTGGACACTGTAGCACGAAGAGAACGGGATTCTTGTGGGGAGGGCGGTAATGGGGGAGAGGATCGGGAGGGGAACACCCAGATAGAATGGGAGGAGGAGGGCTCAGGGGGATGTTGGCATGGAAACCGGGAAAGGGAATAACATTTGAAATGTAAATAAGAAATACCCAATTTAATAAAGGTGGAGGAATAAAAGAAAAAAATACAAGATACACACAAAACCTTCCACCCTAAATGCCTCCTGTCTTCAAGATGTGCAGGGTCAAAGATAGAGCAGAGTCAGAGGGACTGCTCCCAATCAATGATTGACCCAAAGTGAGACCCATGCCATGGGCAAGAACCAGTCTCTGACATTATGAATGCATTATGAATGATACTCTGTTATGCCTGTAGACAGAAACCTAGCGTTCCTTTGAGGGGCTTCACTCAGCAACCAATAGAAAGAGATACAGAGGACCACAGCCAAACATTAGATAGTGCTCGGAAAGTTTTATGGAAGAGTTGGGAGAAGAATTGAGAAACTCAGAGAGGACATGGACTCAACAGAAAAACCAACAGAGCCAACTAATCTGGGCATGTGGAGGCTCCCAGAAATTGAACCACCAACCAAAAAGTGAACAGGGGCTGTACGTGGGCTCCATGCACATATGGATCAGATGTGCTGTTTGGTCTTCACATAGGTCCTCCAACAACTGGAGCAGGCTATGTCCCTGAGTCTGTTGCCTACCGGCCTATGGATCCCTTTCCCCTAACTAGACTGCCTTGTCTGGCTTCAGTGAGAGAAGATACACTTAGTCCTGCAGTTACTTGATGTATCCCCCAGGGGGGATGATATGGGGAGGGGTGCTCCTCATTGTCAGAGCAGAAAGATCTGCATGAGGGATTGATATTGGAGTGGATAAATTATAATAATAAAGTGAACAGCAAATAACACATTTAAAAAATCTACAAGACTAAAATGTTTAGGAAGGTTGTGTATAGAAGGAGTTAGAGAATGAGTCAGGAAAAAATATGAAAAAATACATTGTATAAAATTCTAAAAGAATTATTGCAAATACATTTAAAAGAAAAAGCATAATAATACATATGTATCAAACTATAAAAAAGAATCCAGTTTGTATATTAACTAAATATTTTAAACATATTAAGAAAAACGTTAGTATTGGGGAAAATGTTACTACTCTGAGCCTCCAATCTGTGTTGTTTTAGTACCGTATTGCTACGTAAGAACTCCTACCAGTATATTTCATAGCAAACATGGAATGCAGGATTTGCATTTCACAATGATGTAAAGAAGCATAAAAAGAAATGAGAAATGTCAAACTTCTTATGGAAAGATAGGATCTATAAGAGAAAAAGATTTATAGATTTGCATAAAATGAAGAAATGAGGATTTGCAGAGCAGCATTTTTTTTCCTGTAGTCTTCAACTTTTTCAACCTTCCATGTTTCTGATGAAAATGGTTTATTGCTTTTAATTCCCACATTTGATACATTTTTCACATGTTCTAATACTTCATTTGTAAGGTGATAGATAATCATTTATGTCCAAGTTGTCACCTTTGGGCTAAAGAAGGATCTTTGCTGAACCGCAGTTGGAAAAGACTTGAACAGAGGAAGTGAGCACCATATATTCCTGTGCAGCCATCTGGGGATGACTTAGAAAGTTTTGCTTCCTGTTTGTTTCCTTTGATATATGTATGGTTTATTGTCGATTTTGTTGCCACTAGAAAGTCCAGCTCACATGGCATCAAACACACCCATATTTCATCTGATTTCTGTACAATAATGTTTTACTTACCTGGGAGAAATGCAAACAATAGATATAGCAGAGGGATACGGAAAGTATATTTTTGAAAGGGAACAGAAATTAAACATGCTCTTGAAAATTAAGATGTATTATATTTTAATTTTCCTATTACTTTATAAAGAGTTTAAAGTTTGGATCTAAGATAATGTTTAAAACAAAGAAACAAACAAAAAACCCTTTAGTATCCCATGTAACCCTGGAGGTAGAGATGGGGAGAAGTGGGATTTGAAAGTCTAGAGCAGTCTGCACTACCAAAGATCTCATAGGTAAGAATTACTAACCCATTGCCTGCAAAGCAATAAACCATACTGTCATATGAGTAGTTAATGACTCTCTCTCTCTCTCTCTCTCTCTCTCTCTCTCTCTCTCTCTCTCTCTGTGTGTGTGTGTGTGTGTGTGTGTGTATGTGTGTGTGTGTTTGTGTGTATGGTAAATACTATGTGGTTTTAAATTTTTTATTACAAAAAGATATTTCACATTGAACAAGAGAAGCTACTCCCATCATTTAAACAAAGTACTGATACCATATTTACTCATTGAGACAGGTAGGAGGTCATGAGAAGGATCTAATTCTGGATACCCTATGGTCTGTTCACTTTGGGAGATCATCTGACATTTTGAAATCATTGATGCATTCATAAAAAAAGTGACAATGCTGAAACATGCATTTCAGAGTATGAATCCTATCAGGTAAGGAGAACACTTTTTTTGACTTTGAGCTACACTGTGATTTGACTTCTTTGAATCATTCTGTTGAACATATACTATAACAGTACTTCAGATTTATACAATAAAAAGCTGTTGCTATGAACTTGGCCTACTTTCTAAGACATCATCCATGAATTCACAAGATGGATGGAATCAATTTTGAATCAGTGAGCTGAGTACAGGAATGTGAACTAAGTATAAGCTGTCATTCTTCAAAGTTTGCTCCAGAAAATGAAGTCCTTAAGAACGTGTTTTGATTGTAGTGGCTATTCTAGTGAACAGGTAACCTATTGCATCTTAAATATGCCTCCGTAATACACTTTACCAAAAAGAAGCAACTAATGGCTTTAGGAATAAGAGTAGCTTCTAAGAGAGACTATGAAACTATTTTCCTCAGTTTTGCACACATCGAAAGCACAGGAATAGTATGTTTACATAAATAGTTAATGTCTATTTAGTAACCATTTCTATGTTAAAGGTTGATTATTGATTATTTCATTGAGTCTTAAAAGATTCCTACAGGTTGAATACTATGAATAACTTATTTTACATGTAGAGTAACATGGGTGACCAGATTATCAGTTTGTTGCTATTAGAGCTAGAATCCTTAACTATGCTAACTAATATGATAGACAAGTCACAGTTTCCTATGATTAATTAAACATGATTTTTATAGTGTTTTGGTTATTTCTACATGTGTTGCTTACACTTATACACATATGACTTCTATGAGATAGCCTGGAAGGGTAATTGCTTCAATTATCTGATTAATGTTCATCCAGTTGAATTTCTGGATCTATACAAGTCTTTCTCCATAAATGTATTGTATTTATCTCTTCCACAGCTATAACCTATTCATATAGCAAGACATAAACATTAGAATATTATTGAACATAATGTTTTTCTTTTTCTGATTGCAATTGTGCCACATTTTAAAAAACAAATAAACCCAAGAACATATTCTGTAATTTTGTATTACTTGGTCGTAACAAATGACTACATAATGAATGGTTTAAGTAACAGTGAGATTATGTTCATGATGCTAAAGGCAGATAGTTCTAGAGGCAGAAACTTCTAGATAAAGGTTATAGCAGAACTCCTTTCTCCTCTGATTCTTGCCTCTGGGTTTTAGATAGCCATCTTCTCATCTTCTACCTGTGTGCTCATATCATCTTCTTTATGCACATTTGTATGTCTAGATTCTCATTGCTTATGAGGATGCTGCTCATGCTGCTCAGGGTACATCTAATAGGAGCCTACGTTTCAGCTTAATCATATTGTAAGGACCTCATTTCCTCCCTAGCAGTCACATTTAGTAGTACTTGAAATTAAAATTTCAATTCAGCACATACATTTAAAGGAGATGTAATTCAGCATCTCGTGCTCAGAAAGGCTCAAATTGTTTCCTGACATTCAGAAGGCAGAATAAAAAAAATTAGTACTTTACCCTTTCTAAAGCCAAAATAAGTTTAAAAAATACTCAGTGTAAGTGGTGTAAAGATAATACCTATGTTCAGTTGGAATGCCAAGTTTCTTTCTTGCAGGCTAGAAAAATGTCACCAAAATACTTCGTGCCCAGTCTATTATCCAGTTTTCATTAAATTAAAATAAAATCAAGTGAATTCCCAGAAACTATACCATTATATTTTCTCAAAGAATTTTATCTAAAATATTTTAAATATGTGAAGTTTATAAAACAATTATTATTTCCACAAATAAGTCATTCATTTTAGCCAATGTTCACAAAATACTGAAGAGCTGTTTTCAGGAGCTAAGGCAAATTACTAGATCAGGCCCAAATCCTTTTACTTTATTTTTCCAAAGGCAACACCTTTTGACAAGACATCCTCAGTAAAGCCAAAAAATAAACTGAATGGTTTAAGCAACAGAATAAGATGTTCTTATAATCCTAGGCAAGAAAGTTCAAGATACAGAAACAGTTCAAGATAGATTTGCAGAGAGAGAAAAGGCAGACAATAATTATTTGGTTGAATAGATACTGAATACATAGCCTTACAATTATGTCAGTAAAGAAACCTTCTCTTTCATAACTCACATTTGAGAGAAGGGAATTTATAATATTTATTTTTTTTATTTTGTTTCTGTTAAGTTTCCAGCATAAAATAAATAATAATAAAAACTATCCAACTAGCATGCCTTGTCCAATAGCAACTCTTCGCTACAACATTTTTTTTATTCTCATCAATTTATCCCTGCTCCTTCATAATAAAGGTCATAACTGCTGAAGAGAAATCTAAACATTCTTCAAGCTGTACATGGAACAGAAAGATAGAAATGTTACATGCTATAGCACATGCATCTTCAGCAAAATAAAGGAGAGGCCTACAAGGATACAGTCTAAAAGATGCATATGCTAATTTTGAAGGTTTTAATTTCTCCATATCATTTAAATATTTATTTGCTACTAAAGAGGCTTCAAAAATATTTGGTATTGTAAAATGGTTAATTCTGTCTTGTGCCTTGCTAGGAGTCATCCCTACAGCATGATAAGCATGTGTCCTACCACTGTGCTCTGTCGCTGGCTTATGCTTCTTTCTTTGTTTTAACAGATAAATGACTTCAGAGAAAATCTATTTCAACTGCTGGTCTGCCTCTTTAAAACTCACAGATTAAAGACCACGGAAGGAGAGGCATTATGGCTTTGCTGAGTATGAATTTGTGGAAATATTACATAAGCAGAAGGGTTTATGTCTTAAAACAAGAGATTCGAGCTGTAAATGCTAGCTAGTACTTTTGATTTATGTTTAGATAGAAAGTCCTATCTACTAAGTGGAGAGAAACAAGCACACAGGCAGATAATAGAGCGATATTAGCTGCAGTATCAACAGAACTACGGATGCAGATGAATCTACAAAGGGATTCTCTCCTTGTATCTGTGTTCATAAGCAAGAAAAACAGATAATCTGCTAACCAGCCTGGAATGTGTGTGCATTTCTCCGCACTTTCAGCTGGATCATTGGCATACGTAATGAAACAGAAAGCCTTTTGTCTTAAACAGAACCAAAGTCTGGACACATTTAATAAAGTGTTTTTGCAACAAAGCAACTCTGGATTTTTGTTGCATGCCTTCTTATATTTTATTTCAATGAAATATGCCACAGAGGCAGGTGTTCCACTATGCTCATGACTGCCTTGTTTGTGATAGCCAGAAGCTGGAAACAACCCAGATGTCCTACAACAGAAGAATCGATGCAGAAAATGAGGTTCATTTACACAATGGAATAATACTACTTAGCTATTAAGAGCGAAGACATCTTGAGTTTTGTAGGCAAATGGATAAAAATATAAAATATCATCCTGAGTGAGATAACTCATACCCAAAAGAAAATGCCTGGTATGTATTCACTAATAAGTGAATATTAGCTCCCACCCAAAAAAAGAGCAGAATACCCAAGATACAATCACCAGAACTCAAAAAGGTCAATTGAGCATGCCTCAGTCCCACATGTGTTAGAAAAGAATGCAACCACATGAGGGGAAGGAAGCAGGGACTTAGGAGGGAAAGGGGATGGGGTTGGGGGAGAGGGGAACATAACTGGGGTGTTGGGTAGGGGGAAAAGACTGAAACCCTGAGGACCAGCAGAAAGAATGGAATCAGGAAACCTTGGGAGTTGGGAGATTGGAAGGACCCTCCAGAATATACCAGAAACTTGGAAGGTGAAAGACTCTCAGGATTCAAGTGGGGAGAGGGGGACCCAAGGTGAAATGCCCTACTGTGAGGAGAGGGAACTTATTGAATCCACTTCCAGCAGAAAGACAAGGCCTCAAGCGAGGGAATGGAGTTACTATCCCACTGCCAAATTTCTGACCCATAATTGTTCCTATCAGAAATAACTACAGGGATGGAAATGAAAAGGAACCTGAGGACAAGGAGGTCCAGTAACAGTCCCAAGGTGGGATCCAGCTCAAAGGGAGGCCCCAAGGCCCGACACTATTATTGAAGCTATGAAGGGCTCACGAAAAGGGGGCTATCATGTCATGAATGCCTTCCAAAAGACCCAACAAGTGGCTGAAAGATTCAAATGTAGATACTTGCGCCCAACCAAGGGACAGAAGCAGCTGAAGCCTGTGGTTCAGGGAAAAGCTGAAAGAAGCTGAGAAGGGTCACCCTTTAGGAGGACCAGCAGTCTCAATTAACCTAGATTCCCGAGATCTCTCAGACACTGGACCACCAACCAGGCAGCATACACCAACTGATATGAGATATGAGGCTCCCAACACATATACTTCTGAGGACTTCCAGGTCTGAGCTCAGTCAGAGAAGATGCACCTAACCCTCAAGAGACTGGAGACTGAGGGAATTTAGAGATCTAGTGGAGTGAGGGGTTGGGGGTTGGGGACATACTTGTGGATACTGGGGAGGTGGGGCAGGGAAGAGGTATGAGATGTGGAACAGTTGGAGGGCAGATCAGGAGGGAAATAAAATCTGGAGAGAAAAAAAAAACTAGATTAAATAACATTTTAAAAAAAGAAAAAGAAATATTTCATTCTCTGTGTGTAGGCCCAGAGCAATGATTCCCTGTGAACTCTTGCTCACCTTTGCTAGGATCTGACTTATGTTAAAAAAAAAAAAAGCCGGCCCTCTGGCAAGAATGAGGAAAATACATAAAATGTGGCAATTGGCAATTTAATTACTTAAAGAGAATTGGACTTCAGTATTCTTTATGCCAATAATTGGTATTTTCTTAATAGAAAATTAGGATTACTTTCACTCATCTTAGATTTGCACCCAAGGCTTGTACGATTGCAAAACAAAGCTCTACTTTCTCTCACTGCACCAACTTAAAAACGTTCTGTAAAGAAGAGATTGGAAGGTAAAAGTCAAATTGGGGAGTTCACTTTGAGAAAAGCCTGCGACCAATTTTTAGAATGCTAGCCGACACCTTGTCCTCACAGAAAAATACAGAAAACCTTGTTTCCTATAGAAAACATTACATTAACTGCTGGATTGACCTAATTTTTATATGCATCTATTTTCCTTTAACTATGGATAAGGTATATATTTATGGGAATTCATGGCATAATTTTAATTAAGAGATATTAAGGAAAGCAACTAGCCATTTTCTTCCCTTCCCCACTTTTTCTTCCTCCCTCCCTCACTCCCTCCCCCTCTCTCTCTCTTTTTCTTTCTTTCTTTCTTCCTTTCCTTTATCTTTAATTATTTATATGTTTCCCAAGAATGTTTCTCTTTGTAACCACAGCTGTCCTGGAACTCTCTCTGTAGACCAGACTGGCCTCATACTAAGAAATCTGCATGCTTCTGCTTGAACTGAACGCATGTGTCACCACATCTGGATCACATTTGGATATCTTAAAACCGAGAAAGAACTCTTTATAGCTAAGTTACATTGGTTATCTGAGTCTCTGTGTTAAGGGTAGTTTGAGCTGCATTGAGCTGGAAGGGTGGAAGGTATTTTATTTTATTTGCATATGTACTGGTCTGCAAAGCACAACAATGTAAACCTCAAACTTTCCACAGTCAACCCAATGCTGTAATTCCAGGCATATCCCATTATGTCCAGCCTTTTCAGTATATTACACCTAGGTATTTTAGATTAGGAATGGATTTCTTTTGTAAAAATAATCTAGTGAATAAAAATACAGATAAGGTGTTATCTTAGGGTTTTACTGCTATGAATGACCCCATAACCAAGACAACTCTTTTTTTAATTTAATTTTATTTTTATTGGACATTTTATATATTTACATTTCAAATGTTATACTCTTCCCTCTTCCCATCTCCCTGCCTCTACCCCTACTTCTAGGAAGATGCTCTCCTCTCACCCACCCATACCCACCTCAACACCCTGGCATTCCCCTACACTGGGGAAACGAGCCTTCACAGGACCAAGGGCTCCTCCTCCTATTGATGTCAGACAATGTCATCCTATGATACATATGTGGCTAGAGCCATGAGTCCTTCCATGTGTACTCCTTGGTTGGTGGTCTAGACCCTGGGAGCTCTAGGTGAGGGGTCTGGTAGTTGATATTGTTGTTCTTCCTATCGAGTTGCAAACTCCTTCTATTCCCTCAGTCATTTCTCCAACTCCTCCAATGGGATCCACTTGGTGGTTAGCTGCAAGCACAGTCATCTGCTTTTGTAATGCAAAGGAAACTGTCAATAGGACAAAACTGCAACTCTTCCCTGGGCTCGGTCTAATGGTTGGCTATAATTATCTGCATCTGTCTCAGACAGGTGCTGGTGGAGCTTCTCAGAGGACAGGCTTTCCAGGCTCCTATCTACAAGCACATCTTGGCATCAACAACTGTGTCGGAGGTCTGGTGGCTGAGCTTGGGATGGATCCCAACATGGGCAGGTCACGGGATGGTCTTTCCTTCAGTCTCTGCTCCACTTTTTGTCTTCACATTTCTTTAGACAGGAACAATTCCGGGTCAAATTATTTGAGATGGGTGGGTGGCCCTATCTCTAAACTGGGGGCTATATGTATCTACTGGAGGTGGTCTCTTCAGTTAACCTCTCCCCACAGTTGGGCATTTTGGTTAATGTCACTCCCATTGGTTCTTGGGAGTCTTTCACATCCCTTGATTCTGCAACTTTGAAGTGGTTCCCCTAGGCCCTCACCTATGCTGTTGCATATTTCTATTCAATCTCCTAGCTCTCTGGGCATTTCTTCTGTTTCCCCCTAATACCTGATCCTGCCCCCCCCCTTTCCCTCCTCCTCCCCTCTCCCAGCACTTCCCCTGCTCCGTCTGCTTCCTGTCTTTATTTTGTTCCCCTTTCTAAGTGGTATTGAAGCAAGCACACTAAGGCCTTCTTTCTTGATAAATTTTATATGGTCTGTGAATTGTGTCATGAGTATTCTGAACTTTTTGGCAAATATCTGCTTATCAATACGTACCTGCCATGTATGTCCTTTGGATCTGGATGACTTCACTCAGGATGATATTTTCTAGTTCCATCCATTTGCCACCAAAAATTATGATGTCTTTGTTTTTAATACTAAATTAAGTTCTGTTACTTTACACTCAAATCTTATGGATATCTCAGATAAAAATTAAGCATATAGATTGAAATGTTCACTTAAAAATGGTGTGCAACGGGGAGATGTCTACATCATACTCCCCTAATTCTTCTCATAAAGCTTGACTTTTATCCAACTTTTCTCCTTCAAATGCTAAGAGGTTTTGATAATGTCATTACTTTTGGTCTTCTTGACATTGCTGCCTATAGCCATTTAACATGTGTTGAATTCTACCTTTAATATTTTCCATGTAATATTAAATAAATAAAAATAGTTGTACACAACTCTAAGGCATATGGTGGAATGTAAAACAGTTTTCTAAATAATATTTTTCTTTTTTCTTTATTAATCTTTTTTCCCTCAAGATAACCACTAACCTTGGAACTCTTTTTAATAACTAAGGTCTATGATTTTTAGTGCATCTTAATTGTGCTATTAATATATCTGAGTGTGACTTTTTCCCACATATATATCTCATGCTCCATACACATTCACTTTCTCTAATAAGTTCTCTTACACTCCTTTCTCCATGTCTGCATTCCACTTTCTAACCTTAGTGGACATTCTACTATATTAAGTTCTTCTTTACTTCTTGTTCATTTTTTTAATTTTTAATCCAGTTTCAACATATGAATGAAGACATATGGTGCTTAATGTTTGGGCATATGATTTATTTTGTTTGACACAATAACATGCTTCTTTTATTGACATGGCCTGTTCTTCTTTATAGAGAAAATAATGCATTTTTAAAAAACCTACAACCTTATTTCTTTTCCATTCAGTTTGAAGGAACCTAGGCTTATCCTACTTTTTCATTATTGTGAATTTGATTTCAGTAACTAATTATACTTGCTAATATAATTTTTCCAAGGCATATAATGCATAGCATAGCTGTATCAGCTTACCATAGTTTTCTATATACATATGCGTATATGTGTGCACACGTATTTGTATGAGTGTGCTCCTGTTTGTGTGCTCTTCTCTCTCTCTCTCTCTCTCTCTCTCTTTCTCTCTCTCTCCCTCTCTCTGTGTGTGTGTGCCTAAAAGTATTGAACATTATCTCATATATTTGTTGGCCATTCATATTTTTATATTTATTCTTTTGAGAAGTCTTTTTACATTATCCACCAATTTATTGATTGCCTTTCTTTTTCCTTTTAGAAGATTTTGTATTTATTGTTACTATATTTTACTTATTCTCTTTACATCCCACTGCCTCCTCCTATAATCATTCTCTCCTCTTTCCTCCCTTTGCCCTCTGAGTGGGTGGAGGCCCCCTGGGTATACACCTACCATCAAACATCAAGCCTCTGTTAGAATAGCACATCCTTTCCCACTGCGGCTAGACAAAGCAGCCCAGCTAGAAGAAATTTCCCATGTAATGGTACAGCATTTGGGACAGCCCCTGTTCCAGTTTTTCAGAACCCACATGAAGACCAAGCTGCTCACCTGCCACATATGTACAAGGAGACCTAGGTTGAGCTGGTGTGTATGTTGTTTGGTTGATGGTTCAATCTCTGAGATCCCCAAGGTTCCAGGTTTGTTAACTCTGTTAGTCTTCCTAAGGAGTTCCTATCCCATCAGAGGGTGAAATCCTTCCTCCTGTTCTTTCATAAGAGCCCCCAAACTCCATACACTATTTGGCTGTGGATGTCTGCATCTGTCTGAGTCAGCTGCTAGGTGGAGCATTCAAGCTGCATATCTGCTACTATGTTAGGGGTGACCTCTTCAGGTTCTAGCTGTGTATGTTCTTTGGTTGGTGGTTCAGTCTCTGAAAGCCTACCTAGGGTCTAGGTTCTTTGACTCTGTTGATCTTCCTGTGGGAGTCCTATCCACTCAGGGGCCACAATCTTTTCTTCTTCTTCTTCTTCTTCTTCTTCTTCTTCTTCTTCTTCTTCTTCTTCTTCTTCTTCTTCTTCTTCTTCTTCTTCTTCTTCTTCTTCTTCTTCTTCTTCTTCCTCCTCCTCCTCCTCCTCCTCCTCCTCCTCCTCCTCCTCCTCTTCCTCCTCCTCCTCTTCCTCCTCTTCCTCTTCCTCCTCCTCCTCCTTCTTCCATAAAGATAGCGAAGTTCTATCCACTGTCTGACTGTGGGTGTCAGCATCTGTTTGAATCAGCTGCTGGGTGGAACCTCCAAAAGGACAGTCATGAAAGAATCCTGTCTGCAAGCATAACAGAGTATCATTAATAGTGAGATAGATTAATGCTTGTCCATGGGATGGTTCTCAAGTTGGGTCCATTATTGGTTGGCTGTTCCTTCATTCACTTCTGCTCCATCCCCTGTGCCTACATTTCTTGTATACAGGATAAAATTTAGATTGAAAATTTTGTGGTGGGTTGGTGTCCCTATTACCCCTGTGTGGTTCCTGACTACCTACAGTAGGAGACCTCTTCAGGTTCTATATCTCCAAATCTGTGAGTCACAGCTAAGGACACCCCCAATGATTGTTGATACCTCCTTTTGCTCAAATTTCTGTGTCATCCTCTACCTCCCTACCCCCTTCAGTTGTAGATTTCCATTCATTTTCATGGTCCTCTGTCTATCCCTTCTATCCCTTCCCACATATGATCCTACATTCCCACATATCCCCACCCCATCTACTCTTTCACCCAGTTCCCTCACTTCATCTGCCTCTTATGACTATTTTATTCCCCCTTTTAAGTGAGATCCCTACTTGTGAATTCTTTTGTGTTTTGTGTTTAGCTTTTTGGGGTTTGCATAGTATAGCATAGATATTCTGTATTTTATGGCTAATATCTACTTATAAGTGAATACATACCATGCATGCCCTTTTGGAATTGGGTTATTTCACTAAAGGATGATATTCTGAAGATCAATCCATTTTCTTGCACAATTCATGACTTTGTATTGAATAGTTGAATAGTACTCCCATTGTGTAAACATACCACTACACACTTATGGACACTTGATTTAAAATAAAGAAGACAAAACCATACAATGGAAAAAAGAAAAAGATCTTCAACAAATGGTGCTCATTTAACTGGATGTCTAAGAAATAAAATAGATCCATATTTATCATCCTGCAGAAAACTCAGGTCAAAGTGGAACAAGGACCATAGAAGAGAAAGTGGGAAATAGCCTTGAATGTATTGGCACATAAATAATTTCCTGAATAGATCATAAATGGCTGAAGCTCTAAGGTCATCAATTGATAAATGGGACTTTGTGAAACTACAAAGCTTCTGTAAGGCAAAGGACAATGTCAATAGGACAAAATGACAGCCTACAGATTAGGAAAGGATCTTCACCAAACCTACATCTGGGAGAGGGCTAATATCTAAAATTTATAAAGAACCCAAGAAGTTGAATATCAATAACCCAAATAACTCAATTAAAAAAATAGGGGCTCTTTTCCTTGAATTTGTTTATATAGTGAATTATGTTGGATTTCCGTATATTGAACCACCCTTGCGTCCCTGGGATGAAGCCTACTTCATCATGGTGAATGATCATTTTGATGTGTTCTTGGATTCCATTTTTGAGAATTTTATTTACTATTTTGGCATGGAAATTCATGAGGGAAATTGGTCTGAAGTTCTCTTTCTTTTTAGGGTCTTTGAGTGGCTTACGTATAAGTGTAATTGTGGTTTCAAAGAACAAATTGGGTAGTGTTCCTCTTATTTCTATTTTGTGGAATAATTTGAAGAGTATTGGGTCTTCTTTGAAGGTCTGATAGAATTCTGCACTAAACCCATCCTGTCCCAGGCTTTTTTTGTTTGGGAGAATTTTAATGACTACTTCTATTTCTTTAGAAGTTATGGAACTTTTTAGATGGTCTATCTGATCCTTATTTAACTTTGGTAACTGGTATCTGCCTAGAAAATTGTCCATTTCCTCCAAATTTTCCAGTTTTTTGAGTATAGCTATTGTAATAGGATCAGATAACTTTTTTTAGTTTACTCAGTTTCTGTTGTCTCCCTTTTAATTTTTGATTTTGTTCATTTGGACACTGTCTTTCTGCCCTCTGGTTAGTCTGGCAAAGGATTTATCTATCTTGTTGATTTTCTCAAAGAACCAGCTCCTGGTTTTTTCGATTCTTTGGATAGTTCTTTTTTGTTTCTACTTGATTGATTTCAGTCCTGAGTTTGATTATTTCCTGTCATCTACTCCTCTTGAATATATTTGCTTCATTTAGTTCTAGAGCTTTCTGGTGTGCTGTCAAGGTGTTAGTTTATGCCCTCTCCAGTTTTGTTTTGTTTTTGTTTTTTTTTTTTGAGAGGCTCTCAGAGCTATGACTTTTCCTTTTAGCACTGCTTTCATTGTGTCCCATAACTTTAGATATTTTTTTGCCTTCATTTTCATTAAATTCTAAAAAGTCTTTGATTTCTTTATTTCTCCCTTGACCAAGTTATCATTGAGTAGAGCATTATTCAGCTTCCATGTATATGTGGGCTTTCTGTTGTTTTTGTTGTTATTGAAAATGACTGTAGTCTATGTGGATTGGATGGGATGCATGGGATTGTTATAATCTTCTTACATCTGTGGGGGCCTGTTTTGTGATTGATCATATGGTCAATTTTGTTGAAGGTACCATGAGGTGTTGAGAAGAAGGTATATTCTTTTGTGTTAGGATGAAATGTTAGATATCTGTTAAATCCATTTGGTTTATCCATTTCTGATAGTTTTATTGTGTCTCTGTTAAGTTTCTGTTTCCATGATCTGTCCATTGATGAAAGTGATGTTGAAGTCTCCCACTATTATTGCTTGTGGTGCAATGTATGCTTTGAGGTTTAGTAGAGTTTCTCTTAGGAATGGGTGTGCTTTTGCATTTGGAGCATAAACATTCAGAATTGAGAGTTCATCCTGGTATATTTTTATTAACATGATATGTCCTTCCTTATCCTTTTTGATAACTTTTGGTTGAAAGTCGATTTTATTTGATATTAGAATGGCTACACTAGCTTGTTTTTTGGGATCATTTGCTTGGACAATTTTTTCCCAAACTTTTACTCTTAGATAGTGTCTGTCTTTGTCACTGAGGTGTGTTTCCTGCATGCAGCAAAATGGTGGGTCCTGTTTATGTATCCAGTCTGTTCTTCTATGTCTTTTTATTGGAGAATTGAGTCTATTGATGTTAGGAGATCTTAAAGAGCAATGCTTGTTGTTTCCTGTTATTTTTGTTGTTAGAGGTGGTATTAGGCTTGTGTGGCTTTCTTCTTTTGAGTTTGTTCCAAGAAGATTAATTTCTTGCTTTTTCTAAGGTATAATTTCCCTCCTTCTGTTGGAGTTTTCTCTATATTATCCTCTATAGGGCAGGTTATATGGAAATGTATTCTGTAAATTTGGTTTTGTCATGGACTATCTTGATTTCTCCATATATGTTAATTGAAAGTTTTGCTGCATATAATAGCCTGATGGTATTTGTGTTCTATTAGGGTCTCTTAGACATCTATCCAGGATTTGCTAACTTTCATAGTCTCTGGTAAGAAGTCTGGTATAATTCTGATAGGTCTGCCTTTATATGTTGCTTGACATTTTTTTTCCTTTCTGCCTTTAGTATTCTTTCTTTGTTTTGGGTATTTGATGTTTTGACTATTATGTGATGGGAGGAATTTCTTTTCTGGTCCAATCTATTTAGAGTTCTGTAGGTATCTTGCATGTTCATGGACATTTTTTATTTTAGCTTAGGTTAGTTTTCTTCTATAACTTTGTTAAAGACATTTACTGGCCCTTTAAGGGAATCTTAGCTCTCTTCTATATTTATAATTATGAGATTTGGTCTTCTCATTGTGTCCTGGATTTCCTGGATGTTTTGGGTTAGGAGCTTTTGACTAATTTCATTTTCTTTGACTATTGTGTCAATGTTTTCTATCAAATTTCCTGTCCCCAAGATTCTCTCTTCAATCTCTTGTATTCTCTTGGTGATCCTTGTGTCTATGAATCCTGATATATTTCCCAGGTTTTCTATCACCAGGGTTGTCTCCTTTGTGATTCTTTATTGTTTCTACTTCCATTTTTAGATCCTGGATGGTTTTGTTCGATTCTATCACCCTTTTGGTTGTATTTTCCTGTAATTCTTTAAGCAATTTTTATGTTTCATCTTTTAGGGCTTCTATATTTTTACCTGTGTTCTCCTATATTTCTTTAAATAAATTACTTATGTCCTTCTTAAAGTGTGCTATCATCATCATGAGATGTGATTTTTAAATCTAAATCTTGCTTTTCCAGTGTGTTGGAATATCCAGCATGTGCTTTGGTGAGAGAACTGTGTTCTGATGATGCCAAGTAGTCCTGGGTTCTGTTTCTTATGTTCTTGCGCTTGCCTCTTGCCATCTGGTAATCTCTAATGTTACTTGGTCTTACTGTATCTGAATGGAGCTTGTCTCTCCTGTTGACCAGTGAGTGTGAGCCTGTGATCCTTGCAGTGAGAGTATTCCTGGCCGTCCAGCTCTCTGCAGGCAAGTTTTGTGTCTGAGGGCTCTGGAACAGTACTGGTTTTCATGATAAAAGCCTTGTAAAGACCAGGAATTCAAGTCCCATACTTCAACATACTAAAAGCAATATACAGCAAACCAGGTGGCAACATCAAACTAAATGGAGAAAAATTTTAAAGAATCCCACTAAAATCAGGGACTATACAAGGCTGACCACTCTTTTCCTATCTATTCAATATAGTACTTGAAGTCCTAGCCAGAAGAATTGGACAAGAACAACAAAAAAGGTATACAAATTGGAAAGGAAGAAGTCACAATATCACTATTAACAGATGATATGAGAGTATATTCAAATGACACCAAAATTCCACCAGAGAACTACTACAGCTGATAAACAACTTCAGCAAAGTGGCTGGATATAAAATTAGCTCAAACAAACCAGTAGCCTTCCTCTACTCAAAGGAGAAAGAGGCTGAGAAAAAAATTGGAGATATGACACCCTTTATAATAGCCAAAAATAATATAAAATACCTTGATGTGACTGTAAACAAGCAAGTGAAAGATCTGTATGACAAGAATTTCAAGTCTCTGAAGAAAGAAACTGAAGATCTCAGAAGATGGAAAGATTCTGGATTGGCAGGATTAATATTGTAAAAATGGGCGTCTTGCCAAAAGCAATCTACAGATTCAATGCAATCCCCATCAAAATTACAACTCAATTCTTCATAGAATTACATAGAGTAGTTTTCAGATTAATTTGGAAAAGCAAAAATCCCAGAATAGTGAAAACTATTTTCAACTACAAAAGAACTTCCTGTAGAATCACCTTTCCTGATGTGAAGCTGTATTGCAGAGCAATTGTGATAAAAAAAAAAAAATCACAGTATTTGTACAGAGACACGCAGACAGATTAAGGAAATAAAGAGAATTAAAGACTCAGAAATGAACACACACACACACACACACACACACACACACACACACACCTATGGTCACTTAATCTTGGAAAAAGGAGCTAAAATCATCCAGTGGAAAATAAAAGACAGTATTTTCAACAAATGGTGCTGATTCAACTGGAGGTCAGTGTGTAGAAATGTAGAAATTGGCCCATTCTTATCTCCTTGTACAAAGCTCAAGTCTAAATGGATCAAAGACCTCCACATAAAACTAGATACAGTGAAACTAATAGAAGAGAAAGTGGGGAAGAGCCTCGAACACATAGGCACAGGAGAAAATTTCCTGAAGAGCATACCAATGTCTTATGCTCTAAGATCAAGTATCAACAAACCGGACCTCATAGCAAAGCTTCTGTAAGGCAAGAGATACTGTCAATAGGATAAAACTGCAACCAACAAATTGGGTAAAGATCTTTACCATTCCAACAACCTATAGAGGTCTAATATCTAAGATAAACAAAGAACTCAAGAAGTTAGACTCCAGAAAATAAAATAATCCTATTTAAAAAAAGATATACAGAGCTAAACAAAAGAATTCTCAACTGAGGAATATCGAATAGCGGAGAGTCACCTAAAGAAGTATTCAACATCTTTAGTCATCAGGGAAATGCAAATCAAAACAACCCTGATATTCCACTTCACACCAGTCATAATGGCTAATATCAAATACTCAGGTGAAAACAGATGATGGTGAGGATGTGGAGAAACAAGAACACTTCTCCATTTTTGGTGGGATTGCAAGCTTATACAACCTCTCTGGAAATCAGTCAGGAGGTTCCTCAGAAAATTGGACATAGAACTAACTGAGCATCCAGCTATACCTCTCCTGGGCATACACCAAAAAGATGTTCCTACATATAACAAGCATACATGTTCCACTGTGTTCATAGCAACTTTCTTTATAATAACCAAAATGTGGAAATAGCCCAGATGTCCTTTAACAGAAGAATGGATACATAAAATATTGTACGTTTATACAATGGAGTACTACTCAGCTATTAAAAACAATGACTACATGAAATTCTTACGCAAATGGATCAAACTAGAAAATATTATCTTAAGTAAGGTAACATAGCCACAAAAGAAAACAAATGTTATGTGCTCACTATAAGTGGATATTAGCCCAAAAGCTTTGAATACCTAAGAAAAAATTCACAGATCATATGAAGCCCAAGTAGAAGGAAGACCAAAATGTGGATGCTTCATTCCTTCTTAGAAGGGAGAACAAAATACTCATGAGAGGAAACACAGGGACAAAAAGTGGAGCAGGGACTGGAGAAAAAGTCATCCAGAGACTGCCTTACTTGAGGATCCATCCCATATGATACCACCAAAGCCAGTCGCTATTGCTAATGCCAAGAAATGCTTGCTGACAGGAGCCAGATATGGATGTCTCCTGAGAGGCTCTGCCAGAGCCCTACTGATATAGATGAGTATCTAAACATTGGACTGTACAAGGGAACCCCAGTGGAGGAGTTAGAGAAAGGACTGAAGGAGGTGACAGAGTTTGTAACACCATAGGAAAAACAATATCAACCAACCAAACTCCACCTGTTCTCTTAGGGACTAAACCATGAACCAATGAGTACACATGCAGGGACCCTTGACTCCAGCCACATATCTGGCAGACAATGGCATTGTCCAGCATCAATGGGAGGAAAAGCCCTTAGCCTATAAAGGTTTTTTTCCTCAATGTAGGATAATGCCAACACATTGAGGGTGGAGTGGGTGGGCAGGAATGGGAGCATCCTCATAGAAGCAGGGGGAGGAAAGAGGGGGGAGAGGAAAATAGGGAAGAAGGAGGGGGAGGGGAGAAAAGGGATAACATTTGAAATGTAAATACATAAAATATCCAAGAAAAATATAATTATTAAAAATAAAATAGGGACACAAGGCTAAACAGAGAATCCCCAATAGAGGAGTCTCAAATGTCTGAGAAGCACTCAAAGAAAAGTTCAGTGTCCTTAGTCATCAGGGAAATACAAATCTAAATGACTCTGAGATTCTGCCTTAACACCAGTCAGAATGGCTAAAATCAAAACATGATAGCTCATGCTGTCAGGAAGTGAAGCAAAGGGAACACTCCTCCATTGATGGTGCAGTGTAAATTTGTACAACTACTTTGGAAATAAATTTGGTGATTTCTCAGAAAACTGGGGATAATATTTTTACTATATTTTTATAGAAAGGAGGGAGGCATAGAACATATAAAAGGAGATGAGGGGAGAAAGAAGACCCAGAAAGAACAGGAAGGCTTGTGCAAAGTGGTTTGTGTCCTACAAAGATAATTTAGGAAGATAAATGATAAGAAAATTGTGAGCCATGAATGCCAAAACCATAGCCTATCAACATAAGAATGAGTTCTATTTTCCTAATGTACTGAGAGCTGAGAACCAAGGTAAATACAGTAAAGTTTATCCCCATCCATGCATACAACAATAGAATTATAGGAACTTAACACCAAGATTTAAAAAAAAGAAAAGAAAAGAAAAAGAAAATGACAGTCACATGGATGTAAGAAACTTCAAATGACAGAGTGATAAATACTGCAAAAATGTTCCCAGGGCAGAAGATGAAAAGATAATAGTTCAAAGACCTGGAGAAAAATGATTTTTACAAAACTGTGTGTGACTGAGATGTACAAGAAATAAATGAGAATCATAGAGAGAATGATCCAACACCATTAGATACTGAGGGAATAGTTGATGAAATTAAAATTAACAATATTAAATTGAAACCACTTGTACATACTTGCAGACAGGATTTAAAGAAGTTCAAGTCAGTTAATATTTCTCTGTGTGGGCATATTTAATGTTTGCATATGAATGTGTGTTTATATGAATGTGTACATGTGTATTAATGTGCCTGTGTGTATGTGTGTATGGATGTGCAAATCAGAGTTAGGTGTCTATTGCTCAGTTTTTCTTCTATTGCTGTGACAAAATAACATGACCAGGGAACTTTATTTTTTTAATTTGTATTGCTTATTTTTTATTTACAATTCAAATATTATCTCCTTTCCCAGATTCCCTTCTGAAAAACCCCAATCCAAGCCCCTGCCCCACCCCCTGTCTCCATGAGGGTGCTTCCTTACCCACCCACCCACTCATGCCCCACAGCCCTAGCATTCCCCTATGCTGTGGCATTAAACCTTCACAGGACCTAGAGCTTCCTATCTCATTGATGCCACACAGTGCCATCCTCTGCTACATATGCTACATATCATGGGTCCTTCTGTGTCTATTTTTCGGTGGTTTAGTTCCTGGGAACTCTGAGAGGTCTTGTTCATTCATATTTTGCTCTTCCTATGGGATTGCAACCCCTTCAGCTCTTTCAGTCCTTTCCCTAACACTTCCACTGGGGATCCCATGGTCAGACCAATTGTTGGCTGCAAGTATCCACATTTGTATTGGTAAGGCTATGACAGAGCTTCTCAGGAGATATTCATATCAGACTCCTGTTAGCAAGCACTTCTTTGCATCAACAAGTGTTGGTTTTGGTGGCTGCATATGGGATGGATCCCCAGGTGGGGGAAGTCTCTGGATAGCCTTTCCTTCAGTCTCTGCTCCACTCCTTGTCCCTGTATTTCCTTTAGACAGGAGCAATTCTGGCTTAAAATTTTGTGAAGGGTGAGTGGTCCCCTCCTTCAAACAGAGTCCTTGCCTAACCTCTCGATATGGTCTCTACAGGTTCTCTCTCCACTTTGTTGGGCAGCTAACGTCGCCCCTGTGGGTCCTGGGGGCCTCTTGATATTCTGGCATCTGGGACATTCTGGTGGCTACTCCCAGTTCTCCATCCCCCATTGCTACCCACCTCTGTTCAAATTCCTGACCCTCTGTACATCTTGCTGTTCTCTTCCCACACCTTATCTGCCCCCCCCACAGTTTGCCTCTCCCCCTCCTCTCTACCTCCCTATTCTCTCTCACCCTTAACCTCCCATGATTATTTTATTCTTCCTTCTAATTACTCAAGTCTTTGAAAATCTAATAGAATTCTGCACTAAAACCATCAGGCCTTACCAGGTAACCTTTCAAAGAAAGTATTTAATTGTGGTTTCTAAGAATTTTGTCAACAGTGGTGGAAGCAGGAACAGGTGAAATCTCACATACATCTTAAACTAAAAATGGGAGGGGAGAGGGAGGGAGGAAGGGAGGGGAAGAGGGGAAGAGGAGGAGAGGGGAGAGGGGGAGAAAGGGAGAGGAGAGAGAGAGAGAGAGAGAGAGAGAGAGAGAGAGAGAGAGAGAGAGACAGAGACAGAGACAGAGACAGAGACAGACACTCTGGGAATAGCATGAGACTTTTGAAACCTCCAAACCCACTCCCACTGTGGATAGCTTCTCTACCTTATCCATACCCCTAATCCTTTCCAATCTGTCCTAACAATTAGTGATCAAGTATTCAAACATAAACCTATGTGATGATTGCCATTCAAATCACTATATTACCTAATTATTTTTTGAGAAGACTCTCACTGAACTAAAAGCTCACTGATTGGCTAGACTGGTGAGCCAGAAAAATCTCGCTTTTACCCCCAAGTGCTCAAAGTGCTAGAAGTACAGATATATGCCACCAGGCCTGTCTTTCACATAAGTGTTGTGGATCAGAACTCAGGGTCCTTATGCTTGCATAGCAAGCACTGTTAGAGTAGCAGTTAGAGTAGCAGTTAGGTCCCATATATGGGAACTCCTTCTAAAGAGAGTAGAAATTTTGGCTTGAGTGGAGATCCGAAATTTTTCCAGTTGGACTGGGTCAATAACCTGGTGAGGAACCACACGTAGGGCAGTAAGCTCATCACACACAAGACTAAAGAGATAGGTTAATTAATTACTCTCTTCATAAGGCAGTATATGTTTTCTCCCCACAATTCTCACGCTTAGTACAATCTTACAGAGTTCAGCCAGTCTGATTTTATCAATCTTCTTGCTTTTCTGAATTACTCAGAAGAGTCAGTGTAACTCATCATTGCTTTCTATTTCCTTTTTGAGCATTCATTATCTAATTCTTTGGGTTTTTACTCTTTCTCTTAAGCCCAAAGTCCTGTCATGTGACTACATTATGTAGCTGACCTGTATGCTAACTGAACTCAAGTAGTATAACTTTTTTTTACATTGCATTCAAACCATATTTAAATTGAACTGAGAATCTTAGCTGCAACCATAAAAATGTATTGAAGCATATTTTATAAGAAAATATCAAGAATTTTAAATAAAACATGTCTCGAAAATAAGGAGGGTGGTGACTCTATTCATCTCTAGAACTACGGTAAGAAAAAATCAAACAGATATTTAAGACATTGCTTCTGGTCAGCCCATGGAAAGTAGCAAAGCTAGTTTTGAATTAGAAATCTATTACCTTAAAATCTATGATTTCATGCATTATATTGGTTCAGTTGTGGCTGATTTATAGTGTAAATTATTAAGCAATGAGAATACCAGACTACAAAATCATTGAACAAAGAGAATTCGAAGAAAGAAGAAAGAACATTTGAAAGTTTCTTCCAGGCTCCAAATTTTGTTACCATACATAGCAAGTATAAATTTAGATACACAGTTCAATCTGTATTTTACATGTATGATGAGTATTTATATATATATACATATATAAATGCTTATATTGAATGTTTTATTTGTGGCATGTAATTCAAACTTAACTAAGTGTTTCGTGGTTGTTTTCTCAAATCATACTCAGAATGAAAATTATGATATTCCTTTTATTAACTTAGGTTAAAAACAAAATAATCAAAATATTAGGGCCGATATTCAGCATATGTAACTATTTTCTTAAAGTGTTACATACTAGCTATGTGTTCCTTTCTATTTTCATTACATGAACTAGATAATAGCATGAGAATTTTCTCTGAATTTTGTATATAACTAGAAAACAGACTGACTATAGTGATATTCAGGTCGTCCTGTGTCTTTCATCACAAACTATTCTGGGGGATTCTCTCATTCGTGATTCACTCTGAAAACAAAACAAGAGCGATAATAGATATTTACAGAGACTAGTGTTTGTCAGCTCCTACTAAGCACCATGCAATCTATGCTGAATTCCAGCTCCTTCTTAACAGATTGCACAAAAGAATACTCATCATGTCTACATGGCTCTATAGCAACAAGAAAACATGCTGCCGAAACAAAGCGTGACTGGTTCCATGTGTAATTTAAAAATTGGAGAGCAAATAAACTTCTAAGAATTTGAGAATGCTTTCTGTGTTCAAACTTCAAAGTTTAAATTTACATCTGCTATATCTAGCCACCTTATCTGACTTTCCTCAAGATTTTAGATCTTGATAAATTTGAACTGTGGAGTTGTTCCAGACATACCACAGCATGTGCAGTGATTGTCATTTTCCTGGTGTAGCCATATAAGCCAGGTCTTCACCCTGCAGCATCTCCTGAACTTTCTGTAGAGTGATGTACGAATTCTGCAGCCTAGCTGTGCATAGAAATCCCTAGGCGCTCGCATCTGAACCATGGTGGCAGTATGCTTGAAGTTCAGTTCTGACTGTGTCAAGGAGTACTTATTCAGTGAAAGCAACTCATTAAGGTTAAGTAGCATTTAGCAGTGTTAGGCATAGAGGAAGCACTTAATGTTAATTGTTTTAATTCCTTAACAAAAAGCATTCTTACAAATAATATTTTATACTCACAAAGGCAAATAATTACTCTGGTGTTTCGGAGCAACATCAAACAATTCTGTATTTCCTGTCCCTCAGTGGCATGAGGAAATTTGAGAAATGATTCTTTTTATTGGATAGTTTATGGATTTACATTTCAAATGTTATCCCCTTTCCCAGTCTCCCACTCCAATTCCCCTTTCCCTGCTTCTATGATGATGCTCCCCCTCTAACACACCCACTCCCACCTCAACACACTGGCATTCCCCTACACTGGAACATTGAGCCTTCACAGTACAAGGGCTTCTCCTATTGATTCCAGACACTGCCACCCCCTGTTACATATGCAGTTGGAGCCATAGGTGTACTCTTTGATTGGTAGTTTAATCTCTGGGAGCTCTGGGGGATTTGGTTGGTTGACATTGTTGTTCTTCCTGTGGGATACAAAGCCCTTCAGCTCCTTCAGTCCTTTCTCTAACTTCTCCATTGGGATCCCCATGCCGAGGCTTATGGTTGGTTGCAAACATCTTCAGCTGTATCAGTAAGGCTCAGACAGAGATTCTCAGGAGACAAGTATATCAATCTCCTGTCAACACGCATTTCTTGGCATCAATAGTGGTGGCTTCATATGGGATAGATCCCTAGGTGTGGCAGTCCCTGGATGGCCAATCTTTCAGTCTCTGCGCCACACTTTGAGCTATATTTCCTCCCATAAGTATTTGAATCCCCCTTCTAAGAAGGAATGATGGATTCATGTTTCGGTCTCCCTTCTTGAGTTTCATATGGTCTTTGAATGTTATCTTTGGCATTCCAAGCTTTGGGGCTAATATCCACTTATCCGTGAGTACATACCATGTGTGTTCTTTTGTGACTGGGTTACCTCACTTAGAATGATATTTTCTAGTCCATTAATTTGCCTAAGATTTTCATGAAAGCATTGCTTTTAAGAGCTGAGTAGTACTCCATGGTGTAGATGTACCACATTTTTAGTATCTATTCCTCTGTTGAAAGACATATGGTATTTTGCCAGCTTCTGGCTACTATAAATAAGACTGCTATGACCATCGTGGACCATTTGTCCTTATTATATATTTGAACAACTTTTGAGTATATGCCCAGAAGTGGAAAAGCTGGGTGCTCTGGTAGCACTATGTCCAGTATTCTGAGGAACTGCCAGGATAATTTCCTGAGTGGTTCTAACAGTTTGCAATCCCAGAAACAATTAAGGGGTTTTCCTCTTTCTCCACATTCTAGCCAGTTGTCACCTGAGTTTTTGATATTAGCGATTCTGCATAGTATGAGGTGGAATCTCAGGGTTTTTTTTTAATTAACTTGAGTATTTCTTATATACATTTCGAGTGTTATTCCCTTTCCAGGTTTCCGGGCAAACATCCCCCTCCCCCCTCCCCTTCCTTATGGGTGTTCCCCTCCCCACCCTCCCCCCATTGCCGCCCTCCCCCCAACAGTCTAGTTCACTGGGGGTTCAGTCTTAGCAGGACCCAGAGCTTCCCCTTCCACTGGTGCTCTTACTAGGATATTCATTGCTACCTATGAGGTCAGAGTCCAGGGTCAGTCCATGTATAGTCTTTAGGTAGTGGCTTAGTCCCTGGAAGCTCTGGTTGCTTGGCATTGTTGTACATATGGGGTCTCGAGCCCCTTCAAGCTCTTCCAGTTCTTTCTCTGATTCCTTCAACAGGGGTCCTATTCTCAGTTCAGTGGTTTGCTGCTGGCATTCGCCTCTGTATTTGCTGTATTCTGGCTGTGTCTCTCAGGAGCGATCTACATCCGGCTCCTGTCGGTCTGCACTTCTTTGCTTCATCCATCTTGTCTAATTGGGTGGCTGTATATGTATGGGCCACATGTGGGGCAGGCTCTGAATGGGTGTTCCTTCAGTCTCTGTTTTAATCTTTGCCTCTCTATTCCCTGCCAAGGGTATTCTTGTTCCCCTTTTAAAGAAGGAGTGAAGCATTCACATTTTGATCATCCGTCTTGAGTTTCATTTGTTCTAGGCATCTAGGGTAATTCAAGCATTTGGGCTAATAGCCACTTATCAATGACTGCATACCATGTATGTCTTTCTGTGATTGGGTTAGCTCACTCAGGATGATATTTTCCAGTTCCAACCATTTGCCTACGAATTTCATAAAGTCATTATTTTTGATAGCTGAGTAATATTCCATTGTGTAGATGTACCACATTTTCTGTATCCATTCCTCTGTTGAAGGGCATCTGGGTTCTTTCCAGCTTCTGGTTATTATAAATAAGGCTGTGATGAACATAGTGGAGCACGTGTCTTTTTTATATGTTGGGGCAACTTTTGGGTATATGCCCAAGAGAGGTATAGCTGGATCCTCAGGCAGTTCAATGTCCAATTTTCTGAGGAACCTCCAGACTGATTTCCAGAATGGTTGTACCAGTCTGCAACCCTTGATATGCATTTCCATAATGACTAAGGATGTTAAATATTTCTTTAGGAACTTCTAAGCCATTCTATATTCCCCAGTTGGAAATTCTTTGTTTAGCTCTGTAGTCCAATTTTTAGTAGGATTATTTGGTTCTTTGGAGTCTAACTTCTTGAGTTCTTTGTATATATTAGATATTAACCTTCCATTGGATATAGGACTGCTAAGACCTTTTCCAATCTGTTCCTTGCCATTTTCTCCTTTTGACAGTGTACTTTGCCTTATAGAAACTTTGCAATTTCACGAGGTCCCATTTGTTGATTGTAGATCATAGAACATAGCCATTGATGTTCTTTTCAGGAAAATTTCCCCTGTGCCTATGTGTTTGAGAATCTTCCCTACTTTCTCTTCTATTAATTTCAGTGTATCTGGTTTTATGTGGAGGTCCTTAATCCCCTTGAACTTGATCTTTGTACAGGATAATAAGCATGGATTGATCTGCATTCGTCTAAATGATGGCATCCTGTTGAGCCAGCACCTTTGGTTGAAAATGCTGTTTTTAGTCCATTGGATGGTTTTAGCCCCTTTTTCAAAGATCAAGTGACCACAGCTGTGTGGGTTCATTTCTGGGTCTTTAATTCTTTTCCATTGATTTACGAGCTTGTCTCTGTACCAGTATCATGCAGTTTTTTTCACTAGTGTTCTGTGATATAGCTTGAGGTCAGGGATGGTAATTCCACCAGAAGTTCTTTTATTGTTGAGAATACTTTTCCCTATCCTGGGTTTTTGTTATTCCAAATGAATTTGCAAATTGTTTTTCTAATTCTATATAGAACTGAGTTGGAATTTTAACAGGGATTTGGATTGAATCTGTAGATTGCTTTTAGCAAGATGGCCATTTTACAATATTAATCCTGCCAATACATGAGCATGGGAGATCTTTCCATCTTCAGAGCTCTTCTTGATTTCCTTCTTCAGAGACTTGAAGTTCTTGTCATAAAAATTTTTCACTTATTTGGTTAGAGTCGCGCTAAGGTATTTTATATTATTTGTTAATATTGTAAAGGGTGTCGTTTCCCTAATTTTTTCTCAGTCTTTATCCTTTGAGTAAAAGAAGGCTAATGATTTGTTTGAGTTAATTTTATATCCAGCTACTTTGCTGAAGTTGCTTATCAGGTTTAGGTGTTCTCTGGTGGAATTTCATACTAAAATATAATATCACATCATGTACAAATAGTGATATTTTGACTTCTTCCTTTTCAATATGTATTCCTTTGACATCCTTTTTGCTGTCTAATTTCTCAAGCCAGAATTTCAAGTACTATATTTAGTATGTAGACAGAGAGTGGGCAGCCTTGTCTGGTCCCTGATTTTCATGGGATTGCTTCAACTTTTTCTCCATTTAGTTTGATGTTGTCTATGGTTTTGCTATACATAGCTTTTACTATGTTAAAGTATGGGCCTTGAAACCTGATCTTTCCAAGACACTTACCATGAAAGGGCATTGCATTTTGTCAAATTCTTTCTCAGGTTTTAATGAAATGATCATGTGTTTTGTTTCTTTGAGTTTGTTTATATAGTGGATTACATTGATGGATATGTGTTTATTGAATCATCTAGGCATCCTGCAACGAAGCTTACTTGATCATGGTGAATAATCCTTTTGATGCGTTCTTGGATTCAGTTTGTGAGAATTTTATTGAGTATTTTGGCATCAATATTCATAATGGGAAATTTGTCTGAAGTTCTTTGTGGGGACTTTGTGTGGTTTAGGTATAAGCATAATTGTGGTTTGTGAGAACGAATAGTGTTCCCTATTTTTCTGTTTTTTAGACTAGTTTAAAGAATATTAGTATTATGTCTTCGTTGAAGGTCTGATAGAACTCTGCACTAAACCCATCTGGTCCTGGGGTTTTTTTTTGTTTGTTGGTTGGTTGTTTTTTGTTGTTGTTGTTGTTGTTTTATTTTTGTTTTTTGTTTTTTGGGGTTTTTTGGGGTTTTTTTTTTTTTGGTTGGAAGAATTTTAGTAACTGCTTTTATTTTGATAGGGGTATGGGACCTTTTAGATGGCTTATATGATCCTGATTTAACTTTGGTATCTGGTATCTGTCTAGAAAATTGTCCATTTCATCCAGATTTTCCAGTTTTGTTGAGTATAGACTTTTGTCATCTGATGAATGTTTTTATTTCCTTCATTTCTGTTGTTATGTCTTTCTTTTAATTTCTGATTTTGTTAATTTGGATACTCTTTGTATCGTGTTGATTTTCTCAAAGAACCAGCTCCTGGTTTTGTTGATTCTTTAGATAGTTCTTTTAGATTCTACTTGCTTGATTTTAGCCCTGAGTTTGATTATTTCCTGTCATCTGTTCCTCTTGGGTGTATTTATTTCTTTTTGTTCTCGAGCTTTCTGGTGGTATCAAGCTGCTCGTATATGCTCTCTACAATTTCTTTTTTGGAGGCATTCAGACCAATGAGTTTTCTTCTTAGCACTGCTCTCATAGTGTCCCATAAGTTTGGATATGTTTTCCCTTCATTTTCATTAAATTCTAAAAAGTCTTTCTTTTTCATTTTTTTATTTCTTTCTTGACCAAGTTATCATTGAGTACAATGTTGTTCAGCTTCCATGTGTATGTGGGCTTTCTGATGTTTCTGTTTTTATTGAAGCCGAGCTGTAGTCTGTGGTGATCTGATAGGATACATGGGATTATTCCAATCTTCTTATGTCTTTTGAGGCTGTTTTGGGCCCAATCATATGTTCAATTTGGAGAAGGTACCATGAGGTGCTGAGAAGAAGGTATATGCTTTTGTTTTAGGATGAAATGTTCTATAGAGATCTGTTAAATCTATTTGGTTCATAACTTCTGTTAGTTTCACTGTGTCTCTTTTTAGTTTTTGTTTTCATGGTATGTCCACTGATAAGAGTGGAGTGTCGAAATCTCCCAGTATTATTACATGTGGTACAATGTATCCTTTGAGCTTCAGTCGAGTTTGTTTTAGGAATGTGGGTACTTTAGCATTTGGAACATAAACATTCAGAATTAAGAGGTCATCTTGGTAGATTTTTTTCCTTTTATGAGTATGACACATCCTTCCTTAACATTTTTGATAACTTTTGGTTGAATGTCTATTTTATTCGATAATAGAATGGCTACTCCGTCTTGTTTCTTAGGACCATATGCTTGGAAAAATTTTCCCCAGCCTTTTACTCTTTGGTAGTGTCTATCTCTGTCACTGAGGTGAGTTTCCTTTATGAAGCAAAATATTGGGTCTGCTTTATGTATCCAATCTGTTAGCCTATTTCTTTTTATTTTAGAAATTGAGTCCATTGATATTAAGAAATATTAAGGAATAGTGATTGTTGTTTCCTGTTACTTTTGTTGTTAGAGATGGAATTATGTTTGTGTGGCTATCTTCTTTTGGGTTTCTTAAAAGATTACTTTCTTGCTTTTTCTAGAGTATGGTTTCCCTCCTTGTGTTAGAATTTTCCATCTATTATCCTCCATAGAGCTGGATTTGTGGAAATATATTGTGTAAATTTGGTTTTGTCATAGACTATCTTGGTTTCTCCATCTATGGTAATTGAGTGTGTTGCTGGATATAGTAGCCTTGCCTGTTGGAGAAATGATTCTTAACAGTGACATATAAGACAATTTATATATGTAATTACACTCATAATTATAATGTGGTCTCCTTGAAAGATGACTCAGATGAAGAAAGTCAGCAGTTGCCCTGGGAATTTGTGTAGAGGTGACAGAAACATTAAGTTGTTTCAACCATTGCTTATATTTCTGTCCAAGGTCTCATAATTATTCTGTGTTGTGTCAGAGCTTGGGACTGGGTGATTTTATGCAATGGAATTTCTAAACCAATAGAGATAAGGCAAGAAATCCGTGATCAGTCAAGCAGTTGTTATTAGAAAGCATCATCATGATATGTTCTCTCTCCCTGTGGTCCCCATTACTGGGCATTCAACACTTGTGCAAGCCTCGCTGGTTGAAGACAGAGAAGACATAGTGATTTGCTTCTAATAAATAAGATCCAATATTCAATTCATTTTTTTCTTTATTCTATTATCTTCGATAGAAACTTTTTACCAAGTTCTGGTCAGCTAAATGAAGAACCTCAGTTGGTAAAGAGCCAAAGCATGTTGCCAACAGTCATGCTAGGTAATTTATTGGCAGACGATCCTAAGTCAGTCAGATTTTCATGTGGATGATGCAGATGGAATCATAATACATGAACGATAGTCTAAAAGTGTACTTGATTGTTTGGGTAAATATATAGCTTATTATTGATTGGGAAAACGGTTTCCTGTGTCTTTTCTCTATGTATTTTGTTAGTCTTATCAAGCCTGTTCAAAGCTGAAGTTTCTAAGTGAATTGGACCCATTGCCTGGCTCCAAAATGCCATTTTCATCCAATACCCATATTTGAGCATAGTGGCATATCTGGTAAGCACTCAGGCTAACCTACACATAGTCCACCTCAAATCTACCTATACTATTTAGGGTTCATAAATATTTCCTACCAATCCCGCAGGTGATGGCAACTCCTACAAACACATTATTCCTGGGTGGATTCAATTATAAATATTTTAACAATGAAACTCAGAGTGGAGTATTTACAATAGACTCTATTCTTGTAGACACATAATATTTATGTGCTTTAAGTCCAACTTTTCACTGTAAAAAAGGTAACTAAATTGTCCTCCCAGATCATTAAAAATATATCAGCAAGGGAAAAGTGATCAAGATGACTCCATGCTGAGACCAAGTGGCTTGCAATCACAAGTAATCAGGGAGAGAAAACCTTCCACATTAGATTCCCATGAGGATAGAAGGGTTTGGACTATATACAGGGTTGGCTCTCTAAGTAGAGAAAAGATGCTGATTGCAAATGCATTTGGAAAATGATTGAAATAACTTCTAGAAGATCTTCCTAGGGAGAGAATAAGCTAAGAAGTTAGGTAGAATTTGATGCCCTGTTTGCCAGGGGAAGGGGGTACCTTTGATCACAATGTGGTATCTTATTCAAGTTTTCTCTCAAGCATCTTTAGATTGGATTTCTTCTTGGATCCCAGGAATCACAGAGATCTAAAGAGAACATGAAAATCTTGTATCAGAAAACCTGATACTGTGGACACTGTCTGTGATACCCATAGCACAACAGAGCAAAAGAAAGGAAGGAGCTGGGATTCTTCTCAAAAGTTAAATTTTTAAGCTTTAAGTCTTCCTGCCCCTCGGCTCTTAGCTCTCTTCCCACCTTGCATCTATAATTTTAGTAACATTTGCACATCACAGCCCCTTTTCACCCAATTTAATTATTAGATTCATTGGTCATTTGTTGTCCCTGAAAAAGAATAAAAGATGTAATTATTTACTTTTAAATGCCATAGAATTATTTACCTTAGTTGTATCAACTCACAGTTCTGTGACTCCTTCTGACCAGTGTTTCAAATTCTCCATGGTGACTGTGCCTTTCCCACATTTCCCCTCTAACTCACAATCATTGCCCCAAGAATACAACACAGCATTGCTAATTGTAACTATATTGAACCTTCCCGTGGAATTTATTTTTTTCCGGCTCTGACTTTTTATATTTGGGATACTTTCTCCTTCTAAAACATAACAGTTAATAATTTTGAATTTTCCTCATGTACTGTGTATTTACAACTTAAAACATTCTTTATATTATAGGATAAGAGCTGCTTCCTCTCAGACAACTATGTGTATAAAACTAGAGAACGAAATATGGCTAAGTTTTCTTACATAGATTTCCTTCTTCAACACTACAAGTTTGGTTTTTTAAAAAGAGAATACATTTCTTATATCCCAACAGAATAGCATAAAAGAACTGTCCTCTTTAGTTATCTGCCCTGCTTCATGAGCTTTTTTCAAAGGAAAGCATTTTAATCTCCTAACACTAAAGTAACTGCATAATATTTCTGTGGGTGAAAATCTGTCCAATTATACATTTTTACAGGCTTACTATTAAGTTTCAAGTAATTGCTCAATACTTTCATAACATGAGCTATTAACATAGCTTATCATGTAGTGTGCCGGTATTGAATTTCAATCGAAAGAGTTATTTAATAATGGCACTGAAATAAAAAATGAAATCTCCATACCCCGAGCAATATCACTGCTTTTACATGCTCTGCAGTCTGTAATGGGCTATTAGATGAAAGATACTAATGTATTCTGGAGAAGCAAGCCCATTGACAATGAACAAAGGGCATGATTTTATTCTTGCTTCAGGAAGAATGATGTCTGTATCTTCCTTAAAAGAATTATAATCATTACAAACCTCCCTACTTGCATCCCTTTGGGCTTTGAATATGGTTTTAATTCTATAAAGTGTCCTTAGGAGATCTAGAAATATTTAAAATATATAAAGATATCTCGGAATTCAGATGTTATTGTTAAAAGTACCAAAACATTAAAGATAAAATTATTAGCATTTTATATATACAGTGAAAAGTTTTAAGAAGCAAAATATTTCTCCAAAAAATAAAATTAAATGTGTATTATTTTGAATATTTTAATGATTAAATATATTCAGAACACAAGCATTCAAAATTGTTAACCTTTCAAATGAATATTGTCTGGCTACTAAATTATTGTTAGGGCAGATTATGTATGAATATTGCTTTTGGTACATTTCAATGTTCACAAGTAAATATATTAAAAATTATTGATTCACTACTGGGTCTACGGTCAATCTGACACTGAATGGCCGTCATAGAGAAACAGGGCTATCACAATCTATGCCAAGCTGCTATACTTTCTAATTGAGAATTTGCAAAGGATCCTTAGCTTATGTTTAAAAAACACAACATAATCTCAAGTTACAATGGTGATGGTTTAAGAGACTCACAAGGATTTTGCAGTGGCAAGAACTTCCTGTTTATAGTGATCATTTAAAAGTCCTGTCCGAGGAAGAAATCTTTAACTGCATTAGAACATTTTATCAATTTTAAATATTGAGCAAAATTTTAAAAATGAGGAAACTTTCTATGCCCGTGGTAGGCACAGAAATGATTTTGAATCTGATGCTGTGCTTTGGTTTTCAAAAGTTATTTGACTCTAAAATATTGAATTTCACTCCAGCCTTGGTGTGTCATTCAGCTGATGATAGATTAGAGCAAACTGCCCTTGACAATTTGGAACAGATTGGCATTCAACATTTTTGAACTAGATGCCAAGAAGAAACTTGAAAGGCATCTATGAATTCCGAGTTATTGTAGGCCCCCCCTCTGGAGACCAAAGTACACTCAGGTAGATTGCATACAAACACAAGGTATCTGCAAATCAGCTAAACACCATTTGCCACAAATTATTTATAAAGTATATGTGACATTCCACACAATACTAACCTAATCTGTGCAGAAAGTTTCTATACTGTATGATTTGAGGAATATAATAAGAAAAAGGGACTTTATAATTCATTGCAGATATCATCAAATAGTGTTCTCAACCCACGACAGGTTGATTGTGATCTATGAGTATATAGCCAACAGATACATGATAGGTTGATTGTGATCTATGGGTACATAGCCAACAGATACAAAATGGCAGCTATTTGGGATACATAAAACAGAATTTGGTTAGTGTCCTGTTTTGTTTGTTTTTTTAGTTGTTATTTTTGTTTATTTTGTTTTGCAAATTGATACAAGCTAGAGTTATCTAAGAAGGAATAATAATTACAAAGACATCTATAAGAGTTACCTATAGGCAAGTCTATGGGACATTTACTTAATTAACAATTGATATGACAGAGCTCAGCCCACTGTGGATGATGTAAACCCTGGACAGTTGTTACTGTGTCCTAGAGTATACTTGATAGCAGTTAAAGCAAGTCAATAAGTACTTCTCCATGACCCCTGCAGCAGTTTCTGCCTCCAGGTTCCTACCTTGGGTTCCTGCCCTAACTTCCCATCATGAGGGATTACAAATTTAAACTGAAATAAACTCTTTACACACACACACACACACACACACACACACACACACACAGAGAGAGAGAGAGAGAGAGAGAGAGAGAGAGAGAGAGAGAGAGAGAGAGAGAGAGAGAGAGAGAGAGACTATTACTGAAGATCATGGTGTTTTATCACAGTGATAGAAATTCTAAGACAGTGACCTATCTGAAGATTGATCACTTGGGCCATCAGAGCCAGCCCACTTGTTTGAGAATGAAACTTCATTAAAAAACAAAGAATGTCTTATCATTGCAGCTCTTTCAAAACAAGAAGAGTTCTTTTTTTATTATTATTAAAAACATCACGTGAAATACAAAATAAGAAACTGATTGACCAAAAAGAGAGGGTCTGTCTGAATTTTAAAAGGAAAATAAACACAGGTTCAAGTCTTGCTCATCTACACAGTGAAAACATTACCTCACCAAAGGGGTAGAAATGAACCTCTGTTCCAAGGCAAAGACGAGACTGCAAGATTTTGGAAGTTCAGTCAGTCCTACTAACAGCAGCACCCATAAGATTTCTGAGTTTCTGAAGTTTGCACAGGCAGTATATGTGTAAACACTGTATTTTGCTCGGATGTAAACACTGTATTACACATGTCCTAGATGCAAGAACACAGCCCAAGTAGTCTTAGAAGAAAACTGAAAATGAAGATCTATCTGGCCTGTGGTTCACCTACAATGTAGACATCTATAAGAGCCTATAACATACCATTTGTTATGGCATAATTTATATGGATGAAAAGCAAAGAAATAGTAATTTTCTCCTCCTTTTTCAAATATTGTTACCCACATAGAATGTTAATATCATAGCAAGCAAACTCTGTAAGATTATGATCATGTCAATGAAATAAAAGATAATAAAAAATAGTAACTGAGGGATTGGGGATTTAGCTCAGTGGTAGAGCGCTTGCCTAGGAAGCGCAAGGCCCTGGGTTCGGTCCCCAGCTCTGAAAAAAAGATCCAAAAAAAATAGTAACTGAAATAAAAATAATGTTGTGTAGAGGCGCAGCATTAATATATATCACTCGTCATATGATGTTTTATATATTAATAATAGAAAACCATACTAATATTATCAGAACCATTTTTCTAGGTTTTGACAGGGAGCAGCTCTTTTCTGGGGATCAAAGGATTCTTGCCACAGACCTAATCTTTGTTGGTAATCCCAGCACTGGTAACAAGTTAGGTCACAACATTGAACAAAGTAATTTGCCTCTCCACATTTTAATACCTTGATTTGTAAAGCCAGATTAATAGCATATTTTATCTAAATTATTTTTAGATTCAAAACTTTTTGTTTCTTTAAGGAACCAACAGGGCAAGTCTCTATTATTACTATTTCACAAAGCTGTATGGCTTTTAGAGAGGGTTACAATTCTTGGATAAAGAAAAATGCTTAGCTTGAAATTAGGGATTTTATGTTTATTCATCTATTTGTTTGTTTGCTTCACTTTTGTTTTGACCCACATCATGCATAAAAACACTAGAGTTGGAAGGAAGAAGGCTATGTCTTGGCCTGTCATCATGGTTGTCTTCTACTGTTCCAGCCTGCCAAACATGAGTGAGTCACATGACTTTATAAGGAAGAAAAAAATTATATTGATCAATAACTGCCCAACATGCTCAGGAAACCTTGAGAGATGGTCCAGCAGAGGACGGTACATGTAGTTTCTTCTTTTATGATAGAGAAGGATCCTTCTCCATCATGCGGCTCCCAACTATGAGCCTCAAATACACAAATGTGTCTTTGACATTTTTTTATTGAAAATAGATTTCCCCCATATAATGTATCCTGATTAAAGTTTATCTTCCTTCTACTCCTTCCAATTCCTACCCACTTTTCCTCCCAACTGAACCTACCTCATTTCTATTTTTCATTAGAAAACAAACAGGATAAAAACAAAATTGATATTATATATGATAACAAAAACAAACACATCTGGATAAAACAAAACAAATAAACTAAAAAGAGCCAAATAAAAGGCACAATAAATAAATAAAGACACAGAAACCCAGTTGTTCATGTACTCAGGAATGTCATTAAAACACAAAACCCAAACCCATAATATATATGCAAAGGGTATCTGATTTGACTTTGAAATCACTGTCATAGAGTGATTTCAAAGACATGGAATTGATACACAACACTGGTTGGGTAAATAAGAAGCTGAGACTAGATAGCTCATGGACCTACAGAGAAACCAAACATTACAGTTCTACCAAAGGAATGAAGCAATAAAATGTCTCCTAATGACGTACTACTATACTCATAAATCAATGTCTTGTTCAGATATCATCAGAGTAGCTTCCTCTTATAATGGATGGGTACAAAGCCAGGGTCCCACAGGTAGACAATATGCAGAGAATGAGAAGCTTTGAAATACCGAATTCTAAATAGGATATAGCCATTAAATTCCCTCTTTCAGGACTCATGTCCTCTAATTTTTCCTCAGTTTTGGGGAGGTGGTTGAAACACTCCTCTTCATGCCATACCATCAGCACTGATTTAATATCCCATTTATTATTCCAGACTCTATTTGCCCTCTTGTTTACCTATGTGAGTAAAAGCATAGCATTTCCTTAGCAACTAGAGCAGAATATCTATGTAAGTGAAAGAGTAGAAAGGACATTTGTCTTCCCTGGTTGATGATAGCCAAAATGAGACTGACTACATGGGATTATACCTTCAAGGTATATTGAAGAATGGTGTTGAGTCTTCACTACTCCCAGAGAACCACAGGTGCTAAAGGTGTTGATCAACTCTTGGTAGATTGATGATAAGAATTCTTACTGGAATCCCTCTATACAGGCTTTGCCCTAAGTATATATAAATATGTATATGTATATATATATGTATATATATATATGTATACACACACACACACACACATATATATATATATATATGTTCCTTTTTTCACCTGTATGTTCATAGTTTGTTCTTACTGTCAGATGACTATATTTATAATGGCAAAAGGAGAGCCCAAGAGAGGTGGTTTTTGAACTGATTCTGTGAGTAGATGGTTTATCAGTTCTCTGGCTTACGTAAATCTCTTCAAGAAATATCATCTAAAGACTTCAGCACCTACTCCTCCATATACTAATATACAGTATTCAGAAAACACTTCTGTGACTAATATTTATGGTATCTAACTATTTATATTTATACATGCCCAAATAAAGTTTTTTAATGTTACCAAGATCAGAAGCATGGATGCCTAGTACCTTTTCTCTTGAAAACGATATTGTCATTATGTGTGGAGTGAGAAGTTCTACAGAACTTCCTTTCTTATAGTGTTTGAAGTAAGGCAACTTAAAATATATTATGAAATGATAATCTCATTTCATCTTTAGTTATGCTATCTTTGAAACAAAACCCTACCAAATAAATTAACTCAGTTGGCTTAACTGAAAATAAGATGCAAACTCTAAGAAAGGTCTCATGGGGCCATATAAGCTTACTGCTGCTGCTACTGCTGCTGCTGCTGCTGTTCATTGTTTGGGAAGTGGAGACTCCTTGAGATTGAATCTAGGACATAGGCTAAGCACTTGTTCTATGACCAAGATTAATACATACCTAACTCTAACAGATAGCCTTCGACATTATCTAGAGATTCCACTTGATGCTGCCAGGAAGTATAGGGAAAAGACTAAGCTATTTAAAAAAATATTCATTTTCTGGCTTGGAGAGGTGATTTGATATTATGACAGTATATATAGAAAATTTTGAGTTTGAGAAAACATGGACAAGATTGGTTGCGATAGCACAGAAGATTGAGGAAGGATTATAAAATGAAAATTACTCCATGTCACACTGTAAAATGCTCTCTCAAATAAACAAACAAACAACAAACAAACAAACCCAAACAAATAGCCTAAGTGGAAAAATCAGAGATCAAGTAAATCATTCGTGTTTCTTTAATGAACCTCATTCTTTAGGAGATCTGTTTTCCTTATTCGCCCACTATTTCACCAATTTCACACAGGTAGCTTCTTGCTACTTCAAATATACTGTGTTCAGAACTTTTGACTTTGGATATTTCCCTTGCAACCTACTTTTCTGCCATTTCATTTTACTTTTTAGCAATCACCCTCCCTCTAACTGTTAGGAGACTTAAAATCCTTCCTGCCAGCTTTCTTGCAACTGATCCAAGTGCTATCATTCATTTCTATACAATGTCAACAGGCTCTACTTTCTTCCCTCTCTGAGGTCACTGCCTCAGTGCTGAGCCAGGGTCTTTGCTCAGTGGAAGTGCTCAAAGAGCCTGCGAACTGTCACCTGACAATCTTGTTCTCTAAGTAATTTACACTTAGATCTAACTCATCTAGGAGTCTTTTAATTATTTAAACACACAGTGCCTATTCCTTTGTGTTTAGTGTTATGAAACTTTTTGTAAATGTAAAAATAAAAAGTTCTCCATCCCCTGTCCCTGCATTTCTTGTAGAAGGGATAAATTTGGGGTCAAAATTTTTGCAGGAACAGGGGACGGAACAGACACTGAAGGAATGCCCAACAAATAACTGGCCCAAATTAAGACCCATTCCATGGGCAAGCACCAATCCCTGACACTATTAATGATACTCTGTTAGGCTTGTAGAGAGGAGTCTCGCATGGCTGTCCTCTCAGAGGCTCTACCTAGCATCTGACTCAGACAGATGCTGACATCACAGCTGAAGAGTGGGTGGAGCTTGCTCACACTTAGGGAAGAATAGAACCAAGGATTGCATGCCCCAGAGGGGATCAGAACACCACAGGAACACCAATGGAGTCAACTAACCTGGACCCTTGGGGCTCTTAGACAATAAACCTCCAAGCAAAGAATATATGCTGGCTGGTACTAGGCCTCCAAACTCATAAGTAGCAGATTTGCAGCTTGATCTTCATGTGGGTCCTGAAGAACTCCAGTGTGTTTGGGGTGGGGGGTAGGGGAACACTATCCCAAAAGCTGTTGTTTCATTCACAGTGAGAGAGAGAATGGATTTTCATTCTTTTACATGTACTTATCATGTGTGATCAGTACCGTTCTTTGAAGTTTTTATTATCTAAGAAATATTGTTGACTTATTCATCAAAATTAGGTTGCTATAAAAGTGTAGGTTTTTATGTGGGTTCTAATTAATATTCCATTGATAAGTTAAAATCAGTAGCCAAGGGGTTATTTTTAATTTTTATCTTCTTGGAGAGGATCAAACTTTCTAAGAATATTATATCTCCTAATAATTCTACCACGGTACAGTGGAAGGCCACATTTCCATGAGGATTAGGACAGACACATTGACCTTCATGAGAAAGAAAAATAAACATTTACAGAAGACATAAAGTTGGGTTAGAAAGGAAATGGATGCACCTAGGAAGAGTTGAGTGCAGGATGGTAAATGTGATTTAAACATGTACAAAATTATCAAAGAAATAATTCTGACTCATAATGCTATAAAGAAATGTGTGGGCATGGGGTCAGTGTCAATACTGTAGTGCAAAGAACCCAAATAGTATTAATACTCATCTCTACGTAGGAAAAGGATGTGCCAAGCCTGAAGAAACTTGAACAAAAACAGTTCATGAATTGGCTTGTAAGCACCATTTAAGTCACTTGGTTATAATATACTAAGAACTGGGTCACAGTGAAGAATGAACAGGTATTGCTGAGGAAATAAGAAATAATACGGGCAACATTTATGTCCATTTATGGGAAAGTTAAGAAGTGAGTTGATTTAGAACAAATCTTAGAACTAGTTTGGGATTCTAATGATTTTACTAAGTCCTGTGCCAAGACATATTTCTTAGGTAGGATAGGCTTTGGTAGATCTGAATGATTTACTCTGGAATATAAAGTGTATTTTCACAATTTCATTGTGAAAACAGTCAAGAGGCCATAAGAAAGAGATAAAGGAGACAAAAGAGCTTGACTGAGTCACTTGAAAGCAATCATGGACAAGATTTGTGTAGAGCCAGAGTTCTCAAGGAAAATAAATGGACAAAGTCAAATTCAGTGTTAGGAGCCTCTGGAAGATGTTTAACCTGAGCAAAATATTCATGAAGTTTTAAATGACAAAGCAGTGCAGGTTAAAAGAGCACAGTTGTCTAGGAGTGGGTAGTTACATACCAGTACTCTACCCAGAGCAGTCTACACATTTCTTTCCTCCCAGAAAGTATACTGGGAGTAGAAATTGTTAACTCAGCTATCTTCTCATCGTTGTAGCAGCATGAGAGCAAGGGAAAGGCAGTAGAAACCCACAGCTCCTCCCGAGAGATTGTTAACGATGGTGGCCCTATGACAGATTTCAGTTGCTTTCGGTATTGTAACCTGGAGGTACATCATGGTAGAAAAGGTTTGTGGAAGAAGGTTGTTCACCATTTAGAGATGAGGACATTTGAATTTAAAAATCACATCTCATGGTGATGATAGAGGACTTTAAGAAGGACATAAATAACTCTCATAAAGAAATACAGGAGAACCTAGGCAAACAGATAGAAGTCCTTAGAGAGGAAACAGAAAAATCTCTTAAATAGTTAAAGGAAAACACAACCAAACCGGTGAAGGAATTGAACAAAACCATCCAAGATCTAAAATTGGAAATAGAAACAATAAAGAAATAAAGAAACAAAGAGAGACAACCCTGGAGATAGAAAATCTAGGAAAGAGATGAGAAGTAATAGGCACAAGCATCACCGATAGAATACAAGAGATTGAAGAGAGAATCTCAGCGGAAGAAGATATCATAGAAAACATTAACACAATAGTCAAAGAAAATGCAAAAAGCTCCTAGCACTAAACATTCAGAAAATCCAGGGCACAATAAGAAGACAAAACCTAAGGATAATAGGTATAGAAGAGAGCTAAGATTCGCAACTTAAAGAGCCAGAAAATATTTTCAACAAATTACAGAAGAAAAATTCCCTAACCTAAAGAAAGAGATGCCCATAAACATATAAGAAGCCTATAAAACTCCAAATTTATTGAAAAGGAATTCAAAATATGGAAGAGAAGAAATTCCTCCCTTCACAAACAAATATAAAAACCAAAGAAAGAATATTAAAAGCAGTAAGGGAAAAAAGTCAAGTAAGATATAAAGGCAGACCTATCAGAATTATACTGGGCAGAGACTAGGAAAGCCAGAATATCCTGGACAGATATCCCACAGACCCTAGGAGAATACAAATGCTAGCACAGGCTGCTATATCCAGCAAACTCACAATTACCATAGGTGGAGAAACCAAGATATTCCATGACAAAACCAAATTTAACAATGTTTTCACATAGCCAGCCCTACAGCGGATAATAAATGGAAAGCTCCAACAAAAGGAGAGAAACTACACCTAAGAAAAAGCAAGAAAGTAATCTTCTTTCAACAAACCCAAAAGAAGAGAGACACACAAACATAATTTCACCACTAACAACAAAAAATAACAGGAAACAACAATCACTATTCCTTAATATCTCTTAATGTCAATGGACTCGATTCCCCAATAAAAAATATAGACTAAGTGACTGGATACATAAACAGACGCTAGAATTTTGCTGCATCCAGGAAACTCAGCCCAGTGACAAAGACAGACACTACCTCAGAGTAAAAGAATGAAAAAAAATTTCAGCAAATGGTTCCAAGAAACGTGCTGGAGTAGCTATTCTCATATCGCAAAATTGACTTTCAACCAAAAGGTATCAAAAAAGATAAGGAAGAACATTTCATACTCATCAAAGGAAAACTCTACCAAGATGAACTCTCAATTCTGAACATCAGTGTTCCAAAGGCAAGGGCGCTCACATTCATAAAAGAAACTTGACTAAAGCTCAAAGCACACATTGCACCACACACAACAATAATGGGAGACTTCACCACCCCACTCTTAGCAGTGGACAGATCATGGAAACAGAAACTAAACAGAGACCCAGTAAAACTAACAGAAGTTATGAACCACATAGATTTAACAGATATCTATAGAACATTCATCCAAAACAAAAAAGAACAAAACAAAATATCTTCTTCTCAGCAGCACCTCCTGGTACCGTCTCCAAAATTGACCATATAGTCAGTCACAAAACAGGCCTAAACATATACAAGACAATGAAAATAATCCCATGCATCCTATCAGATCATCATGAACTAAGGCTGGGCTTCAAAAACAACAAAAGCAACATAATGCCCACATATGCAAGGAAGCTAAACAATGCTCTATTCAATGATAATTTGGTCAATGAAAAAATAAGGAAAGAAATTAAAGACTTTTTAGAATTCAATAAAAATGAAGGCACAACAAACTTATAGGAGCTTAAGAGGAAAATTCATAGAATTTGTCTCTGAATAAAGAAATCAAAGATCTCAGAAGATGGATTCTATGCCCATGGATTGACAGGATTAATATAGTAAGAATGGCTATTTTGCCAAAACCAACCTGCAGATTCAATGCAATCTCCATCAAAATTCCTACTCAATTCATATCAGTGTTAGAAAGAGCACTGTGCACATTCATTTGGAATAACAAAAAATGCAGGAGAGTGAAAACTATTCTCAACAATAAAAGAACTTCTGGGGAAATCACCATCCCTGACCTCAAGCTGTATTACAGAACAACTGTGATAAAAACTACATGGTACAGGTACAGAGACAAGCAGGTCGATCAATGGAGTAGAATTGAAGACTCAGAAATGAACACACACACACACACACATCTATGGTCACTTGATCTTTGACAAAGAAACTAAAATCATCCAGGGGAAAAAAGAACATCATTTTGGACAAATTGTGCTGGTTCAACTTGAGGTCAGCATGTAGAAGAATGCAAATCGGTCCATTCTTATCTTCCTGTACAAAGCCCAAGTCCAAGTGGATCAAGGACCTCCACATAAAATCAGATATACTGCAACTAAGAGAAGAAAAAGTCCGGAAGAGCCTCAAACACATAGGCACAAGAGTAAATTTCCTGAACAGAACACCAATGGCTTATGCTCTAAGATGAAAAATTTACAAATGGAACCTCATGAAATTGCAAAGCTTCTGTAAGGCAAAGGACACTGCCAACAGGACAAAATGGCAACTAACATATTAGAATAAGGTCTTTACCGATCCAACATCTGATAGAGGACTAATATCTAATATATGCAAAGAATTTAAGAAGCTAGACTCCTGAGAGGCTCTGCCAGAGCATGACAAATAGTGAGGTGAATGCTCATAGCCATCCATTGAACTGAGAACAGGGTTCCCATTGGAGAAATTAGAAAAAGTATTGAAGGAGCAGAAGGGCTTTGTAACCCCATAAGAACAATACCAACTGAAGAGAACTCCCAGGGACTAAACCACCATCCTAAAAGTAGAAATGGACAGACCTGTGGCTCCCACTGCATATGTACCAGAGGATGGCCTTGTTGGGCATGAAAGGGAGGAGAAGTCCTTGGTCTTGCCAAGGCTGGACCCACCAATGTAGGGGAATATTAGGGTTAGGATGCAGGAAGGGGTGGGTGGTTGGGTAGGGGAAAGAGGATAACATTTGAAATATAAATTAAAAAATCCAATAAAAAAGAAAAGCAGAAAAACAAGAAAAAGAAAAGGAAAGAAAAGTAGTTAGACTCTAGTGAACCAAATAATTCTATTAAAAGTAGGATATAGAGCTCAACAAAGAATTATTAACTGAGGAATATTGAAGAGCTGAGAAGCAACTACAGAAGTGTTCAACATCTTTAGTTTTTTGAGAAATGCAAATCAAAACACCTTAAACCAATCAGAATGGCTAAGACCGAAAACTCAGGTGACATTAGATGTTCCATTGCTGGTGGGATTGCAAGCTGGTGCAACCACTCTGTAAATCAGTTTGGTGTTGCCTCAGAAAATCGGACATAGTGACCGCAGGACCCCATCTATACCACACCTCAGCATATAACCAAATGATGATCCAAGATATAACAAGGACATCTGTCCCACTATATTCATAGCAGCTTTATTTATAATAGACAGCTCAAGAAGAAGGAAGACCAAAGTGTGGATGCATAAGTCCTTCTTCGAAGGGGGAACAAAATTCTCAGGAGAGGAAATACAGAGACAATGAGTGGAGCAGAGACTGAAGGAAAGGCCATACAGAGACTGCCCCACCTGGGGATCCATCCCTTATGCAGTCACCAAACCCAGTCACTGTTGGAGATGCCAAGAAGTACTTGCTAACCAGAGCCTGATATGGCTGTCTCTTGAGAGTCTTTGTCAGAGCATAATTATACAGATTAGGATCCTTGCAGCTAGCCATCAGACTCAGCATGGGGATCCCAATGGAGGAGTTAGAGAAAGGACTAAAGAAGTTGAATGAGTTTGCAATCCAGTGGGAAGAAAAATAATATCAACTAACCAGTGACCCCCAGAACTCCCACGACTAAACCACCACCCAGAGAGTACACATGGGGGAACTCATGGCTCCAGCTGCATATGCAGCAGAGGATGGCATTGTCTGGAATCAAAAGGAGGAGAAGCCCTTGGTCTTGTGAAGGCTCTTTTCCTCAGTGTAGGGGAATGTCAGGATGTTGAGGTGGGAGTGGGTGAGTGAGAGTGGGAGTATCCTTATAGAAGCAGGGGAGGAGGTATAGAGTAGGGATAAGGGAACAACATTTGAAATGTTAATACTTAAAATAGCCAATGAAAATGAAAAATAATAATTACATATTAAAAGTGACCAATGAGGTAATTACTATATTATTTATCTTTCTTTTATCAAAGAATATAGAGATTTCATAATTGTATCTACATTCAAATCACTTTAGAGTCAAGCTGGTTTTCAAAGATATTTGTTTCTGAATTGTTTTGAAAACATTTCTTTGTAAATATATTTGGTTTGCGTCTCAAAGCTGATTATTTTCCTCAATGGTTATTTTAATTCTTTTCTTCAAATTAAATTTACATTTCTCTATGTTCACATCAGAGGTGAAATCTTAACTGCTTCAGATACTTATATTTTATAGGAAATAGTTCTGTCTTTTCAGTAGGAATAGCAGCACACCCAAGAGATGATTTCATGTTTCAGAAAGGATTCAGATTCCTTGAAATTCAATACATGTACTTAGTGCCACAGAACTTTCTTCTTCTCATTTTAAAAGCTTGGTCTAACCAGGTAGCCAGAGTGCAATGGCACTGAACTAAAGCTTCACAGCACAAGGAAACTGTGAGGCAACCTGTTGCCATGGAGTTAGGGTGAGAATGATGAGCCAGCTTAGTTGACAGACAAAGGAGGTCAATAATATGCTCAATCTGAGATCAGAAAGCTAAACCAAGAGATAAAATGTACAACTAATACAGAAGCAAGCCACACTAGGTACATCATAGGAATTGAATGTACAGATAATTAGTAATTACATCTTTCTGTGTAATTCTAAACCTATGGGGCAGTTGTACACAAAGAACCACACAGTAGTTTGGTACACCACAGAATGAGTGTGAGGATTTTCCTTAAGGGTTTAACTCTTAGAGAATTTTGTTGCCTTGTTAGCCAATACAGCATCTGACTATTCACATAATGACAGTCCAGAAAAAAGCAAACAGGAAAACTTAAATGTAATAAAGTGGTAACTCTTTCATTTGTGAGGTATATTCTGGTCATAGTCCTCCTTTAACGGTGTGCCTTCTTTACCAAGGTTTGGGAGTACTGACCTTTTATTTGTACTATGAATTCCACTGCAACATCAAAACCCAATCCTAGCCATACAGAAAATTTAAGAGCCTTGAGAGTCACTCAATATTTTCAATCATGATTATTGATTTGACTATCAGCCCTGATTACTGAATATCTACCTTAATTCTACTAATTTAAGCCTGTTCTTTGTCCTTACTAGTCCAGGCATATATCTTGATCTGTAGTATAAAATTTCCCCAAGTTGTAGAAACCTAATATGCCATTGCCAGTCCTCAAAGAAGGTTCACATCTAAAAGTCAAATACATGAATAGTCTGGCTTCTCCTGCTACCGAAGAAATCGTGTAACTCTAAGCCATAGCTCTGTGACCAACTGGAGACACCTTTCACTCCAAGTGGTAGTACCTATTAGAATAAGGACCTGTGCTGACCAGATCCCCAACCTGAATAAATCCATTCTTCCCCACAGCTCTCTCTGGACTAGAGTGGAAAAGGTTATGCTGTGACTTGAGAGCACTTCCTGATTTGTGATACAAACCAGTACCTTGTTCCTCCATGCTCCTTATCAGAAACACTATATTGAACTAAATTCTATGACAGCAAACTGCATGCTACTTCTAAAAGGTTATAACAATTAGATAATTCGTTTGCCTTGGCTGTTTGATTCAGAGGAATTTCTCAGGATTTGATGTGAAAGGCATTGTGAGGCTGCTCTCTATAGTCTCCTCTGCCCCTTCATTTGTCTGTTTTTCTGTTTGTATCTTGTCTCTCTCTGTCTCTGTATCTTTATTTGTCCCTATCTGTGTTTCTGTCTGTCTGCCTTTGTCTCTCCTATGTGTCAGTCTCTGTCCTTGTCTCTGTCTCTGTCTGTGTTTCTGCCTCTCTGTCTATCTCTGTTTCTGTCTCTGTCTCTCTTCCTCTTTCTATGTCTCTCTCTCTGTCCTCTCACTCTTAATGAAGCTTCTTTCCAGTCTTTAAAGAGCCGCTTCCTTCATTATAGATCCTATGATGTTTAGATTTTCCATACAATAATTGTTTCTGTCTAATGTTCTCCCTTCCAGGCATGGTCTTGAGGCTGTAGCATTCTAGTATATCTCAAACCAGACAGGAAATATGAATGATGTGTCAATTTTCTTTCTGGACCAGCTGATGGTGATAGTGTGTTAGCCCCACTGAGACTAGGGAGTGTGAGGAGTTCCCTCTTCCTTTACCTTCTTTCCTAAGAACTGTCTTCATGGGAATACTTTTCTTCATCTTTACCCAGGTTCCAGCAATGGATCTCTCCTTGTGATAAGCTCCGTATTGCAGAACGTTCTCTGTCATTAGCTTAGTGGCATTGCATGCCTGAACCGCTAAATCAATACTGTCTTCAGCTTCTAGACAGCCTTGAATTTGAAGAGGCTAAGTTGTTCTAACCCTGCATGCATAGAAAGTTTTGCCCTTCCTAACACGTGCTGATGATTAAGCTCTATATCCAGAAGAAATGATGCAATGTCCGTTTATAGAAAGATATCATTCTCTATAGCCATGGTCCCTGGAGAGAAGTAAAACCATAGCAAGAAACAAATCCAATTCACAGTGGTTTCAAACAAAAATTATCAAATAAATAAAAGATTGACTTCTTCCCATTTCTTATACCTGTATTGAGATGGTAAAGAGTAACTTGTTTAATGTTCTCACGCCTGTTCTGTGTCTCTCAAGAGCAGCCATTATCTGAAAAATTCCCAAACTCTATAATATAAGGAAAGAGAAAATAATCCCAGGCTTCGCACAGGCATTATTTATTTAGTCAGGAAGTAGCATACATATTTCTGTTTGAAATTTACAAGAATTAGATACTGACCTCAACTGGGCTCAAAACAAACTCATAAATAATCAGATGCTTTTAATGGGGGAGAGCTAGAAATGCTGTCCCACATATCACTAGGAATTTTTACAGTGGCCATGATTGCTATGAGCACCAAGACTTGCCTGACCGAATGTAAAAAAAATATAAAAACATGGGAGAAAAGATAGGAAGGTAAGGAAAATAAACCCTGGTGCTCACAAACTGAAATATAACAAAAAACTGTTGAGGTGGTAGCAGAGGCCAGAAATCGAGACAGATCTGAGAATAATCTTTACAGAGAAGAAAATTCAAAGGTGAGCAGTAATCACTGGAACAACTGACACCCAAAAGTACTCAAAAGCACTGCCCCCTGCTCCAAAAATCCCCAAAGTTTCTGTGTATTTTGTAGTTTTTAACTAGTTGCCAATAGCAATAGTACACTAGAAGATTTTCCTATGAAAATCATAAAACATGTTAGCAGATTCTGCACCAAGACTAGAAATGAGAAATATTGATGTTCCAGGTTTACAGGTCAATATTGGTTTAGAGATGGACACAAGCCAAGCTTTGGCTTCCAATCACAGCCTGCGAAACCCTGAATGGGAAGGGACTTTGTCACAGAGTTTGTGACAGGGTTGAGAGCTTGGGACTGAGCCCCTAGTTCTATTCAGTATTAACGGATCACTGATTTCAATGGCTTCCTTAATGTAACCTGACAAGGAAACTCTATGAAAAAACAAGTTGCACAGCATGCCTATTGTTGAGGTGAGGTACAGTGTGTCTGAGAGCTTGTATTTGATCGTCATCATTAAATTCCAGCGGTGTGACTTTTTAACTTCTGAATGGAACAATGTTCAATGACTGGATAGACTTTGTGGTTATCGTATAAGACACTTTAGACTTTCTTTTGTTTGTTTTGAGGAAGTTGCAGAATAATTTATTGGGATACTCTTCATATTTGAGAATAAATTCAAAATGGGTCAACACACTTTACTATGCTCCATATTTAACTGCATAGAGGGAACAGTGATAATAACTGGTTAACATATGAACCCTCATTCATAGATTTGAATCTACAACCATCCATACCTCTCTTCTACAGGAATGATTTAAACAACTGGCTTAACATATTATGTTTCAGCAAAGGCAAAATAAATGGGGAAGGACAGGTATCTATTAGATAATAATATAAAACCATACTGAAATTTATGTTAGAAGTAAAGTGAAATACAGGGCAGTGCCATGAGTGTACCATTGGACCATAGAAAATACCACTAAATACCAGAAAGGATGAGTGAAAATACTTATTTCTCTTTAGATGTTATAAATCTTATTTCTCCTTCCTAAATATTTATAAAATATTTGGAAACATATGAAACAGAATAAATTTATTTGTGTATACTTACATAAATTATTAGGGTGAGGAATAGAATTGTTGAGTGCAAGCCAGTAGAATGGAGACAGGAATTAAAAGGTGAAGTCATTTTTTAGCAAAGGTACATATATGTAATTATGATTTTATCTTACCTATTCGAAACAATTTTACAAAATAGTGTAATGACTTATCCAGTACTAAAAACTAAAATTCAAAGCTAAGCAATGAAGCCAATACAAGGTTTCATGGTAGGATGTGATATAGAATTACAAGAAGTACATTTGTCTAAAATACCACTGAAGTTTAATCTTTTCTTTAGTAATGTATGGAGTTTATTCAGAAGAATCAGTTTGACAATGCACATCAAACTTTGCATTTCAGTTCTTTCAGTTCTTTGAAGAGTGATTCTAAGAATTTTTTTTATTTTTTAGAACTCAGAAACTCACCGATTAGAGCTTTATAATTGCTGGAAAATTTGATCAGTTCACCAATTTAGAGCAGTTTCAGAGAAAGCCAGTCGATGTAGGGCTTTATCGATGCAAGTCCTTGGGAAAAGTTAACTGAGCTACAGTTTGTGTGACTGCATTTGGCTTTATAAATTATCGCTGTGGTGAACTCTTCACATAATCCGAAGTGTAAAAGAGAAGTGGGGATGAGAAAACATCACTTAGCTCCAAACCTCTAATGTGTTTCTCATAATTTGTCTTCCAAAAGCATCTCAAAATGCGCTTGTCCTCAACATGAGTTTGCCAGCTTGGTTGTTTATCTAGTGATGCTTCCTTGGAAGACCTCGTCTCCTGGTTCTCCAGCCATCTACACCTTTCCTTCAAAATGATTTTTATTTTCTTTGTTTTTTCTTTTGGTCCTAAGAGTATGTGCTTTCTGAATACTATTATGATGGTTAAGATGAATCCAGAAAGTGATTTTTCATATTGGTTGTCTACCAATTTTCTCTGGAACGACAAGAGGATTAGAGAGGAAGATACCTACTTTTGCCCCCCATAGACTGTCATTATCAGTGTGGAGTACCGACCTTCAGATCTGCAAGACTATAAACAAGAGAAGCACAAAATCTTCAGTTCTATTAAGTTACTAGTACCTCTACCTTAAGGTAAAATCCAGCATATAATATGTTCTCTCTGCTCAATATATACTGGTTGCATGGAAGAAAAAAAAACTATTAGTTTCTAAACAAAAATTTCATGAAAGCGAAAAATTTCTAAAATGTTCCATTAAAATTGAATTTGAGTCAGGGTCTTAGTTAGAGTTTGATTGCTGTGAAGGGATACCAAGAACAAAGCAACTCTTATAAAAGAAAACATTTAATTCTGGCTGGCTTGTAGTATCAGAGTTTCAGTCCATTGTCATCATGGTAGGAAATATGCCATCCTGCAGGCAGACATGGTGCTGAAGGAGCTGAAAGTTCTATGTCTTCATCCAAAGGTAACCAGAAGGAAACTATCTTCTGTAGGCAGCCAGCTCAAGGCTCTGAACCACACTGGCAGACTTGAGTATACATATACATATACATATATATATACATATACATATACATATACATATACATATACATATACATATACATATACATATGCATATGCATATGCATATGCATATGCATATGCATATGCATATACACATACACATACACATACACATACACATACACATACACATACACACACACACACATACACATACACATACACACATATACATATACATATACATATACATATACATATACATATACACTAGCCTCCACAGTAACACAAAGAAGACAGCATAAAATTACCACGTTATTTTCCAAGATTGTATGAGTTTTCAGAGAAAGGTTTAATCACTCATTATAATATTTATTTATTCACTTTACATACTGATCACACCTTTACTTCCTCCTTATCCCACACTCACACTTCCCTCCTCTTTTCCCATCTCACCTTCTCCTCAGAGAAAAGAAGACCCCTACCCACCCATGGGAACCAGTATTCCCTGGCATATCAAGTCTCAGTAGTACCAAGGTCTCCTTCTCCCACTAAGGTCATACAGGGAGCCCAGCAAGGGGAAAGGGATCCAAAGGCAAGCAACAGAGCCAGGGACAACCCCCTGCTCCAAATTGTTAGGGAACCCACATGAAGACCAAACTACCCATCTGCTACATATGTTTAGTGGGCCTAGGTCCAAACCATGTATGTTCTTTGGTTGGGACTTCAGTTTCTGTGATTCACCCATGGGCCCATTTTAGTTGATTCTGTAGGTCCTCTTGTGTTGTCCTTGACCCCTATGGCCTACTCAATCTTGTCCCCCACTCTTCCACAAGATTCCCTGAGCTTGTTTTGGCTGTGGGTCTCTGTATATGTTTCCATCAGCTGTTGGATGAAGATGCTCAAAAGTAAGCTATACTAGGTTTCTTCCTGAAAGCACAGCAGAAAATCATTAACAGTATCAGATGTTGGCTTTCTACAATGGAGTGGGATCTCACTCAGAAGGGGAAATAAAATAGACATTGGAAGTGAATGAAGTGATAGAACTGGGTGGAGGAAGGGGAACAGGGAGAGGATCAGGGATGGAGATCAGATGTGGGGAGGGGAGAAATAGGAGAGGGAACTGAAATCAATGGTGGAGTAAAGGGGCTCCTGGGAAGCTATGGAAGTGACCTTAGGTGAGACTCCTAAAAATGGGATAAGGACCCAGTGTTATAATTTTTTTAACTTCAGTAATCTGAGTATTTTATAGCAGTAATTTTATGAAAAGAAAATAATATTTCCTTTGTTTCTATTAAGTCCCTTCAGATCACTAATGTCAAACAAATGTCCTGGAGTCAGCATGTCCTCAAGGATGTCGAAACTCAATGCTGGACAATGCGGTGTGTGTGTGTGTGTGTGTGTGTGTGTGTGTGTGTGTGTGTGTGTGTGTGTATTTGTGGGTATGTGTTTGTGGTTGTGTGTGTTTGCGGGTGTTTTGTGTGTATATGTGTGTGTGTGACTGTGTTTGAGTGAGTGTGTGTATGTGTCTGTCTGTGTGTGTCTTTAATGATGCACACAGGAAATTTCAAATAAAATAGTCATGTGGAAAGGTTGTACAAAATGTAGATCCTATTATAGTTTAGTTAAGTAGAGCATAGTCTTTGAAAAAATTACTCTAAAGTCAGTGTGACATTGAACAAATATTCAGCTGGTCCTTAATGAAACAACCAAGGGTATTAATAGATGATAAAGTTTTCTAGAAGCTAGTATATATACATTAGTAGCTTTGATATCTACTCAAAGAATTAAAGAACTAAGATTATCCACTATGAAGAGGAATAGTGTGATGCATTAGTGTGAAAAAATTGTTCAATAAAGTTTACTCTGAAAAGCCATGGAAGTTGCTCTTATTTGAAGAATGTGCCAAAATATTCAATGTAGAAAAAATTAATCAGAAACCAGTACTTGATTACATGAAAAGTACAAATAAAAAGTGAGAATAAATTTTATTTTCTGTAAAACTATAAAAGCCTCTCAAGAAATGTCAGGGACAGTGAAGCACTTGGGTATCCTGTCGTTTAATTGGAATTACAATGGTACATTATTATTTATGAGAATATTTGAGGTTATATGTTTCCTGTTTTAAGACTAGGAAACTTTATGCTTGATAGAAAGATGATTGAATTCAAGGCCAGATTGTTTGTTAACAACAACCTGTTGAAGATTCCAGCTTCAGCTCTCTAACACACCCTCTTTTGACATTCAGAGATGTTAAACAATTATACAATGACCTACATGTCAGAAATGTCGACAGTCAAAAATTGAAAGAATAGCCTTCTAAGTCAGAGAACCTCAGCTCTAGATATGGTTTCTAAATCTTGCTAGCAAGATAGCCAACAAATCAATTACTTAAAAGTATAGTTATTAAACACTCCCTAGTTTCTGTAGAATCTGTGAACGATCACCTATAAACTCAAAAAGAGAATCATTCCAAACATTGATGCTGAAAACTGAATATGTTTAAAAGCATGAATAAAACAGAACTGACTTTATGTCTTATAAGTATTTAGAAAAACTAAGTACTAGAAATTTACCCTCCTGTCATTCTTTTTTTTTTTTCTTTTTCTTTTTTTTTTTTTTTTTTTTCGGAGCTGGGGACCGAACCCAGGGCCTTGCGCTTGCTAGGCAAGCGCTCTACCACTGAGCTAAATCCCCAACCCACCCTCCTGTCATTCTTAACAATTTATTTCATATTAAAATATTTCTGTACTTATAGTTTTGATATAAAATTTTAATTGTAAAATATTATTTAATGGTTCAGTATTTAACTTTGTAGTGCTCTGTTAAAAAACAGTCTTGAAAGACTAAAACAAATAAAAATTACAATAACCATAAAACTGTTGTATTCAAACACAATCTTTCCTTACTATCTAAAATGTAAGAAAATATTATATTCCTAATACACACACATACACAATTTGATGAATATGCCATGGTAGAATATATTCTGAATAATAATGTTCACATTTCTTATAAAAAATCAATAAACCAAATTCATACTCTGTTATTATACTTCATTATTTTGTTATAATTTCTTATTATTTCATGAAGTCAAAATAGTTTTATATAAGATTCAAGAAAAGTCTCGGGCTAATAACATGACCCAAAAAGTCCAAACATTTGAATATCTTTCTGGTTTATTTTGTTAAATTATAATGCATTCAAAATTAAATAGCTCACACATAAATGGATTTCTGTGATCTTATTTCAAAAAATCAATTTTTGAATTAAAAGTTTTGTTTAGGTCACAGTAAGACTGAAGAATCTCTCAAATTATTTTCAGAAGCTTAAACACATCATAACATGCTTTAAAAGAAATGATTGTTTTCCTAGATGAAAACCACTTCTAATATAATTATATTTGAGTTTCATTGGATTCTGCCAAAGGAAACTGACTCATTCTAAATCTTGTATATTTACTCGTATACATACATATATATATATACACATATCCACTCATATATTTATATATATCCACTCATATATTTATATATATAAATTTACATATATATTAATATATATATACATATATATATATATAGTCCTGGAAGTTAAAGTATTGTGATGATTACTTTCAGAATCTAGAGGCAAGATTTGAATCTTTGTTCATTGGCTGCCCAAGGTACAAACATCTGTGCTATTATCTAAAAGGTCAAATGGGACTGAAAAGGGATTTGTCAAGAAGTGTGATGCTACAATTGCTCACAAAGAAAGTTCATTTTCAGCATTTTCAAAAGAAGACTTATTTTGGAGCTCTCTCATCTTCTCTATTGATATGCCTCATATGGACTAAGGTTTTTTTCAAAGCATTATCAGTGTTGCTGAAAAATTTTAAGGAAAAAAAATGAGTAAAGTTAACTTAAGAACAAGAGAGTATTTCTTTCCTATAATCATGCAAGAGAGCTATTTTGAAAGCAGGTGTGCAGTGGCTTGAATTTGTCAAATTTAGTCTTACCTATGACTCACTGTTGGGAAACGTTGACCTATTCAA